>NC_040907.2:41547152-41858977 GCF_004126475.2 Phyllostomus discolor
TCCCAATGCCAAAGAGAAACTATCACATTTATGATGCTTCCATTTTCTTTCTCAATTTCCCCTACTTCCTATGAAAACATCATTCATCCCTAAAGATTCAATTCTAAGTTTCAGTTTTCTGTCAAAGTGTGCTTGATTTTCCCAATCAGGAAACACCCCTCACTTTTTCTTTGCACTGGCAGTGCAAAGATTCTTAGTACTAGGACTTCCTCTCTTGAATGAGTCCATATCGGCCTGCTTGCACAACTGTAAGCTCCTTGAGAACAGAGCCCTGCCATAATGAGCTTTCTATTCTCTACTACTGCATTGCACAACACAAGTTTGTCCCCACAAGTTACGTGTCAGGAGCTTCCTGTGAGATACCACACTTGGCAAACAAAGTAAATAAATGATAGCATTTTCCTTGCTCTCTCGGGTAGAAAAGTTCTTGATCACACTCTGATGCCTGGGATTCTTTTCCTGGACTTGGCTGTGCAGCACTGTTCGCTGTACCACACCAAGGCCAAAGGAGGAAAACATCTGATGGCATTTGGAAGCAAATGAGAATGTCTTGGTCTCTTAAGTACTATGCACAGTTTATTTATTTGAAGATTCTGCTACAATTGCATGTTAAACTGACTGTGGACCTGAATTAATTGTTGCAATGTGGCAAAGGGATTTGGAGTTAAGAGATGGGGGTATAATTTCCTGCAAATTGCTAACTTGCAAAATAGCAGGATGGCTTTTGGCAAGTCCCTACTTTGAGCCTCCATTTCTCAGCTGTAAAGCAAAAAAACTGAACACTAAAGCAATCCCACCTTGCAGCTTTGTTATATGGATTGAATAAGATGATGTGGATGGAAAAGTGCTCTGTAAATCATAAAGTGTTCTATCAAGGGGAGCTAGTAATTAGTTATTGGTATTAGGAACTAGCTAAGGGTAAAATGCCGTCTCTCATCTGGATCCTTTGTTATTGAAATGGCAGTTTCACACCACGATAGAGAGACCAGGCTTTTCCCACTGAGTTCAAGAATTGGCCCTCTCACTTATGGTGCAGGCAATCTTGAGTAAGACTTGTAACCTCTCTGAGCTTCATGTTTTCTCTATAAAATGGGGAGGATAAGGCTTTTTTTGATCATTATGAAAGACAAAAGCATTTCTGAAAGAGAAATATATCAATGATTAATTAAAAGCACAAGTTAAATAGTGTACCAGATACAACACAGAAATGGTAACAAGAACACCAAGGAACAAGTAAGTTTTATCAAGGAACTGGTTTTGAATAGGCACTTTCCAGGAAAAGAAAGGGGGAAAGAATATTCCAAGAATACGCAACTGCAGAGTGGCAGAAGTTAGAATGTCTTGAAATCTCTTGACTTCTCTACATTCTGCTTTCCTGTATATAAATGAGAAAAGAAATGTCTGCCTTTCCATTGTGTTTCTGAGATATTCTTAAGGCAAATGAGATCATGTATTTACAATACAATTCACTCTGGGGCAGGAAGAAATGTGCACATTCAGTATGGCCATTGTTGCTCTCTTAAGCTGGCCTCTGATTGGTAACCACAAGGGCAAGCAATCACCATGACATCATTTAGACTCATGAAGAAAGGACTCTGGGAGGATGGGGAGGTGCCTATCATTCTTCTAACATCCTCAGCTATGTTCCCCAAGTGGCCGAGGATATGTCAAGACATTCAGTGAGGCAAGGTACAGTATAATATGGTCCCATTGTCTCTCCAAGCCTTCCTGGCCACGTTGTTCTTAAGTCCCTGCTCCACCTGAAAACACCTTTAAAACCAAAGCCACAGATAGAATGATAAACTACTTCAGGGTTTTCCAAGCAGAAGAAATATGTGATAGGGGCGGGGTGGGAGGGCAATGAATAATAGCTAAGTAGGTCAAAAGAAAAGTATTTTTGGAGCTCTCTTGTTCTTCTATCAAAATGGAAACATTTTACCTTCACAAAGCTCTCAGGTTTTAACAGCCTTGTAATTTACCCTCTACAGAAGATAGAGCTCTCCTTTGTTCTGTGAAATTATTCAGTGCTGAGTGACAAGAGCCCAGGTGTACCTTTACTAGCTGTGGCATCTCAGGTAAGGTATTTAGCATCTCTGGTCCTCAAAGTTCCCATCTGGAAAATGAAGAAATCTAACTAATTGATATGTTAAGCTTCTGTGGCTCTTCAAAGTCTTATTCAGCACACATCTGAGACCCTATGCTAAGTCCTAGGGAGGGAGAGCAGAGAGCCATTTGTAACAGGCAGGCTGGGCCGTGTTCAGTTGGCAGCCATACACGGAAGAGGAAGCCCAAGTCCGGCAGCCACCAGACGTCTGCCACGTGAAACACACTGTGCTTGCTTCCTAACATCCACATCCTCATCTGAACCATCACATCAGCCCTGGGAAAGCTGGAGTGCTCAGGGGTGATCATCACTCCCTGCCACACCTCGAAGCCCAGAACCAGTGGGGAGATCCATACCAAAGTCTGCCTGACAGAGATCAAACTCTCAGCTCTATTGCTAATGAAGCTGCGCTGGAGAAAATGCCAGCCAGCCTGTGACCAGAGTCAAGCTTCCTACAACTTCCCCCTTGAAGAGGGACCTTTGGTGTGCAGGTGTCCTATAATCCAGGGGATACCAGAGTGTGTCCCTGGACAGGGCTGAACTCTCTGGGCCAGTTTCTTCACTCACACTCAGGAAGCAGGTACAGCAGCCATAGGCCTTTGGGAGGCTTGAAGGACCAAGTGAAGGGAGAGCAGGAGTTCTCTGCTTCTACCGTTGCTTTCCTGGGGATGGAATGAAAGCTCCGGCCCTCATGCAGGACAAGCGGATCCTCTAAAACTATGATTAATCTCTTTTACAGGAGCTCAGTGGGGTCAAATAAACTGACCAAGCTGACCCAGCTAGTAAGGGATAGGACCCGGGTTTGTACTCAGGTCTGTCGAGCTCCTTTCTCTTCCCACTTTACTGCATGAAGGCACGTACAAGTACACACACACCCAACACTAATGCAAGACAGTGTCACGAGTATCACATGAATGATAGAAATGCCACAGACTGCTTTAGAATGTGTAGTACAAACATCTAAGTTTTCATAGTAACTTGTCATCTCAGTCACTGTAAATATACATACATTTGTATGTAGGTGTGAGTGTGTGTGCCTGTGTATATATATTTGTGTGTATGTGTTTGTGTGGCATCATCCCATAGCCCTGTAGTAGCAGTAACCTTTGGGATGCACATACACAGCACAGGGAATAAAACAGTTGCTATTAGGTTATATATACTGTAAGTTCTCACTCATCGCCACTCAAATGTTCTTGGAAATGATGACTGTAAGTGAAATCATGTATAATGAAACCAATTTCCCCATAAGCTAAATGAAATAAACAAAAGTTAAGTTTGTAAAGCACATTTCTAGTTGCAAAACATTAACAAACTTCTAAATAAAGAGCAAAACATGTCTAATATTAAACACTGCGAGCTATATGTATAGTTAAGAAAGATTAATGAAAACAGGTAAGATAATTTTTTACCAATTCACTTATTCCAGTTCAGGGTCACAGGTGGCCAGGCCCCATTCCGGCAGTTCAGGGCACAAGGTGGGAACCCGTGATGGACAGGATGCCCTTCCATTTCATTGCAGGGCACACTCACACACACTCATGCTGGGACAACTGAGACACACCAATGCACCTGACATGTACATCTTTGGGATGTGGGAGAAAACCGAAGTACTCGGAGAGAACCCACACAGACATGGGAAGAATGTTTGAACTCCACACAGGTAGTGGCTCTGGCCAGCAATTTTTTTTGTTTCTCCTGAACATTACAATGAAATGACAGTGAATGAAATGATATTATTGGAGGACCTGCTGTATTATCTTATACTCCTGTATATAATACTTACAAGACCTTACTTACCCAGACTCATGAACTCATACAGAAATGAGCAGCGACAGATTTAAACACCAGCACTCCAAATAGTTAACTTAAAAAAAATAACATTCTTTCTACAATATGTTATTCTCACCTCTGTGTCCTGAATACAGGGTGAAGCAAAAGTAGGTTTACAGTATAGTTCATAAGGAAAAATAATATAATAATTAATGAATAATAGTACAAGAATAAACTCTGCTTCACATACAACTATAAATCTACTTTTGCTCCATCCTGTATAGTTTAAAAGTCAAGTCACCATTACCAACATCACCTGCTACACTGGGCTGTATTTCAGGAACAAATCAGGGGCTGTACCATATTAGAGGGATGAGGAGCTGCCTGTGTCTGATGATTGTGCTTCACTAGGACACGTCTACCCAAACAACACTGGGATATTTGCTCTTTTGAATTTGCATATTTTTATTAATTATAGGCAATGGGCTAGATATTAAGAATCACTAGGCAAATGATTAAATATGGACACTTGATTTCTCCTTGGAGTTTCCTCATATTTTACACAGGGAAGCAGTGTAGCATAGTTGTTTAAGGCTGTGCACTGCAGAGTTGGAGGCGACCTGCCGCTTGTTTGCTGTGTGTGTTAAGGCAAGTGTCTTTGCCTCTCTGAGCTCCATTTCCTTATCTATAAAACAGGATTAATAATGGCATCTTCCTCACAGGTTAACTAACCTGAAGGCTAAGTGAAATCAAGTGAGGTTATTTATGTAAAGTAAGTAGCAATGTGCTAAACACACCCTAAGCAGTTAGAAAGAACGTGGTCACCCCCCATCATATGAGGCAGACAATCAGACACCATCTGTCATTGTTTTCTTATTGTTATTATTACTACTGCTGTTATCATTATATTTGAATCAAGAGGAATCTGGCTTTCTTATTTTTCTGGTGTACTTATACAGTAACAAAAAATTAAAATTAAGAATAGGAATAGAATGATTTTATTAGGGGCTTGTATTGAATGGCATAACAACTGGCTCAAGGTACATTTGGGAGAAAATTGAATGGTCTTGAAACAAATGGCACAGAGATTCAGGACTGCTATGCACAGGTTCATTGTGCTGCATAGGTTTTGCTTATTATTTTTTAATCAATGCAATGCTTAAAACACAGAAATTTTGATTTAGTTCCATTTGAAATTCAGTATATTTTATCCTGGCCTTATTTCAATTCCTGGTTTATATCAGTTCCTTTATTCTTTTAAGATCTCTTTATAAATAGAGCACAATGATAATTCTAACAACATTTGAATAGTATTTATATATCACTTGATACTGTTCATAGGACTTTAAATACATTCTCTCTCATTGATCTCCATGAGGTCCATGGGTCAGGTACCCTCAGCCCATTGCACAGATGAGAACACGATAGCAATGAGGGAATTCAGTGTGGTGAGGCTGGTTTAGGGCACTACTATTAATCCAACTGTGGAGGAGGTCAGTAAATGATCTCAAATCTCCGTCACAGGCACCATGAAGAAGGAGAAAGGAACAGGCTGTCACCACAGAGGAGCCAGAGGAAGGGAGCAGGGGTGCTCACAAAACACTGAACTTGATTATCTAACACCCCTCTACCCTCCACTATTCCGTGTTGCTATGAAAACAAGCTTTCAAACATCAAACTGAGTTGGTCCTAGAATAAAATCAGCCTGACCCTTTCCCACAGAAGCTGCTATACAGAAGAAAAAGGTCTCAAAAGGCCCACTTAGCATGGCTTCCCTGCTGCTCCCCTTCACTAGACCAAGGCCAAGATTTCCATCAGGGTTGCAGGAAGTGAAGAAGGCAACACACTAACCTCTTCACACTGCTGAGCCTCCCCAAACAAACCAGCCCCTCAGAATCCCTCACAGGCTGGGGGCCAGAGAAGTCCTTTGAGGCTCAGCTTGAACCCAGAAGCCTTCCAGAGCACTGAGGAAGTGAGACAGCAGTTTCATGACTGCTCATGTGGAAGGGGCTCATCTTTTTCAAAATAGTGGTTTTGAATACAGATTGCCTATTCTTGCTTTTGTTGACTTTGCTTTGGTGTCAGATCCAGGCAAATCATTACCAAGACCAATGGCAAGGAGCTTACCCCCTATGTTTTCTTCTAAGAGCTTCACAGTTTCAGGTCTTACTTTCAAGCCTTTTGAGTTGATTTTTGTGTATGATGTAAGAGAGGGGCCCACTTTCATGCTCTTGCATGTGGCTATCCAAAGCCAGACTATGGAAGAGATCCTGCACTCCCATGTTTGTTGCAGTGTTATTCACAACAACCAACACACGGAAACAACCTAAGCATCTGTCAATGACTGAATGGATAAAGTGATGTGGTAGATACCTCTGTCTATGTCTGTGTCTCTATGTCTTTGTCTATACCATCTATCCGTCTGTCTATTCACACAATGGGATATTATCAGTCAAAAGAAAGAAGAAAATCCTACCATTTGTGATGTGGATGGACCTTGAGGGTACTATGCTAAGTAAAATAAGCCAGAGAACTGCATAGTATTACTGTATGTGGAATCTAAAAGAGAGAGAGAGAGTAGAAAGGTGGCTAGGGGTTGTGGAAGGGGGGAATAAAGGAAATAGGAAGAGGTTAGTAAAAGCATGCAAAGTTTCAGCTATAAAATAAATACGATTTGAGGATCTAATGTGTAATTCGACAACCATAGTTGATAATGCTATTGTAATACTGAAATTTGCTGAGGGAGTAGAACTTAAATGTTCACACACACACACACATGCATGTGCACATGCACATTCACAATGTGGATGTTCTTGCTTCTCTCACTCTCACACGGGCAGGGGTCTGTGAAAATCTGCCTGTAGTCTGCATGAGAAGCATAACCGTGACCCATCAGTGTCACCTTTAGGAGGGGCACCTAGGATTCTTGCAGGCTTCTTGCAGGCTTCTCCCCAGCAGTAACTACTTGACAGGGCAGTGCACACAATCCAGAGTTGCTCTGAAAATGTGGGACACCAAACCCAGAGGTAGATATGGTAAGAATGAGGCTGCCCAGTGGACTCCTGGTTAAACTCTCCTGGTGGGTTTGCAGCCAAACAGAAAGCTCAAGTAGCAGTTCCTATCCTCAGTGATGAATAATTACAGTGAATTAACATAACCCAATACCAGCTCTGACTTTCCCGCCCTTTGAGATCTAGATAATTAGCTCACTTTCATGACCCTCAATGTGAAGTTCTCAGTAGGATTTCTTCTATATCTTCCCATGAGCTTATATTCTCTTGGGCATATCTATGCTTACACACAAACTGACAGATCATTATTAGTTGTTATTTCTTAAAAACTAAATGTGTCTTTGTCCCCTCCTTCCCTCTCTGATTCTCAGCATCTAAGCTGCTTTGGTTTCGGAAAGAGCCTAGTTTGGCACCCTGAGAGTTCTTTGGTCTAGTTGCATGATTACTTTTTTAGCCTCAACACTTGCTTTTCCCCCACCATGCATCTTACACCCTGGCCTGGTTAACACCTTGCTATTTTATTCTCTATGCTTTTCTACAAAGGTTGTGTTTCTTTTACTTACTCTCTTCATTACTTAGTTAATTCATCCTTCCAAACTCCACCCAAGCATTGCAGGCATCCTGGAGCCTAGTCTACTTGTTTAGTTTGGATGCCCTTTCTCAGAGCCCCCATAGCAGCCTGAATTTTCTTCCTTAACCTCTGTCACAGGGTCCCATTCTGTTTGCCTACATGTCTCTCTCTCATCCTTGGTTCTAAGGTCCTTGAGGATGGGGACCTTGTCTTACCTCTGTCTGTCAGCAGGGCCTGTGTATAGTCGGTGTTTCGTACATTTATTTTCATTGATTTATTTAGTAATTAGTTGATTGATCTCTTTAAGTTGCTCAGAGATCTTTTAACCTCACTCAAGACTCTCAATTGTTTTTCAAACAGAAGAAGCTGCTGTACAAATGAGGAACCTCCAAGGAAGTCTGGTGGCTCTATCAAGTTTCCAAGTGTTCTACTTTGACCCATCTGTACTTGGCAGCCAGGTACTGCAGAAGAACAGCCAGCTTGGTAGCATCAATGAATGCAGTTATTCTCCAAGGGGCTGGTAATAAGCAACATTGCCAATTTCATCCTTGGGGCCTTTCATTTCCCCTTTTCTTCATGCTCTGCACTTACTTCCAGGCTTACTTCCCATCCCCGGTGCACACAGGGCCCTCATCCTCAACTGGCTTCTCAGAACCTCGGGTCTCTGCTTCTAGCTGTGTGACCATGGGTACATCACAGTCCTTCTCTGAGCCTCATTGTCTTTTGTTGTCAAGTGAAGCAGGTTAGAAAATGACAGTCTGTCATTGCTGTCTCCATTGCAGGAGACAGACAATGCTGGCCAGCAAAGGAAGCTGACTTACTATTATGAAAATTAATAAACAAAAACTCATTTTAAATTGGAATCAGAAGGCTGGAGAGAGAAATCTCATACACTTGTCACTCAATTCCCACTACTAACCCCAACAAGAAGAGAAGTACCTTCCATCTCCAACAGGAAGTAACACTACTATACTACCTCAGCCGGCAGAAGAAAAGAAACCCCCACCCCAGCAACAGCTCAGCCAATGGGAGACTGCCAGAACTTAGCCAATGAAAAGTAACTGGACTTCGAACTTAGTTTCCTCCAATGGACTCTTCATTTGCAACAGCCCCTCTGAAGTCCATAAAAGATTGTTTCTCTCCCTTGTTTCTCTGGACTTGAATATGGTTGACTATTAACAGAAATTCTTTATTGTTCCCAAATAAACCCATTTTGTTGGAGAAATCTCAGGCTGTCCATGTGTTAAAGGTCAACACCAGGAAGAGGAGGACTGGAAGAGTAGAGGACCATGAGATGTGCTGTCTGGAACCTGTCCCCCAATCTCATCTCCCATCTTCAATCTTGTCAAGCATTGAAGTCTGGTTTTTTTGTTGAGGACAATACATGACCTCCCTGATAGGGCTGCTGTAAATCAAAAGGGATGATGGGTGTGAAAGAGCCCTGGACACTGAAGTTCTGTAGCCATTGTGATGATTCTAAAGCAAACCATACTTATCCATGAAGGTGCACAATGTCTTAAACCACCGTTCATTACAGTGAATTCCATGGACCTGGTTCTGTGAGATATTTCCAGGAGTTAAAAAGTGAAGGGGTAGAGAAAGTAAGGCTCTGTGGTCCAATCAGTTTAAGAAACAATAGGATAACAAAGTTAAATGAAATTTCTCTGCTGAGCAGGGCGCCCCCCTTGACTAGCTACCATACCATGCACTATGAAACTAAAAAGGGTAACATATTTTTGCAAGATCCCTCACTCCTTTTTGGCCACAAACTCCTTTTGCTTTATAGAGTATCAGATGAGCATACTTTGGGAAATGCTGCCTTAAACCAAAGGAATGACAGGATGTAGAAATTTCAGATGGTGCAGGATTCAGGGGAGATACGATGGGGCCGGTGCAATGTGCTTTCAGCATGTTTCTGTTTCTAACCCAACCCTTTTGAGAGACAATCATAAGCTGAGGGGCTGTGTCTTAGAGTCAGGACCCCTAGGTTGCAACCTGAGCTCTGCCACCAACTCCCTGTATGACCCTCAGCCATTCTTCCAGATCCCATTTGCACAGGTGTAATGTGCAGGGCTGGACAGCAGGAGCATCGGGACAACCAGACACCAGTCAGATGTACCCAGATCACTGCAACAAAGTGCTGAAAGGAAAGAAATGGAATGATAAGGCAGCACACATATTTGATGTCACAAACACACACCAGAAAAAACACATAGCAGTGCCTAGCTCTCAGGTAATCCATTCAGGAGCACATCCTCTGGAACTTAGCGCTTTTGGGTAATAGTTCCCCAGAATGTAGAAACTGAGGTCCACATATGAGCAGCCTGCACAAGAAGACTGCCGGTGGGCAAGATGCCCTCACCACTAACTGCCCATTTTAGTCTAACACTTCAAGTGTGACTCAGAAGCAACTCATGTGGGGCCAGGTCTCTCTCTGGCTGCCTGAGTCATTTTCATACATCCTCCACCCCCCACAACTACTAGCCTAATGTCCATTGCCTCTCAGACCCCAGGGAGGTCAGTGTCTGACGGCCTTCCAATGCACAGGGCTGCATTAATATTGGGCTGCATGACATAAAAGCTGAGCTCACTATTCGCAGCCGTGCTTTCAATACACCAGATTTATAATGTGTGCAAACTACCGCCAAAGTTTCACATTTGCATTTTCTCCTCTGCTGGTGATAGATTGAAAGCATTAGCTGCAAAGCAAGTAAAACCCAGAGGCTGGATAGAATTCAAATCCATTTGACTCAACAAGTGCATTCTGCACATCTACTAGGCAGCTAGTAGCTTCTCTGCATACAGCAGAGGGTAAGGGGGAACTTCCCATTTATCAGAGTTATCAAGACCTATTACCTTCCTGACAAAACCGTTCTCTTTAGTCCTTACTGTGAGGCATTTTGTGATACTATTTGATAGGAAAGGAGGCCTGAAAAGTAAGTAAGTTGCCAGATATCACAAATATGTAGAGAATCCAGAACTTGATTCACATCTGTCTGATTCTAAAGTCTGAGTTACCTCTAGTAAAACAGTTACAGATGACAAATGCAGAACTTTTGTGACCCTTAGGAGTTGATGAGGGTATGGAGGGGTGACACAGGACAGACAGGGCAGAATGGTGGCAGATGCACAGAACTGAGAATCAGGAACTGTGTGTTTGTCTCCTCTGATCTCTGAGAAAGCAACAAAATTAAATGCTTGTATATCTATATCTATTTTTTAAGAGCAGATAAAAATACATGTATTGATCTATATCTACTTCACAGAGTGATAGAACTACAGACTATGATCTGTAAGAAGCATATAAATGATCTTTTTTTAATTGAATGTATTGGGGTGACATTGGTTCACAAAGCCATAGAGGTTTCAAGTGCACAACTCAATAAAACATCATCTGCACACTGCACTGAATGCCCACCAGCCTAAGCAAAGTATCTTTCCACCCCCATGTTCCACCCCTTCCCTCCTTCTACCTAACCCCTACCCCACTTTCCCTCTGGCTATCACCACACTGGTGGCTGTATTTACATGTTATGTATCCATGTTTTTTGGCTAATCCATTCACTTTCTTTCATCCAGTCCCCCAACACCCTTCCTCTCTGACAGTTGTCTTTCTGTTCAGTGTATCCATGCCTTTAAAGAAATATTTTTGCCGATATATTTCCTCAGGCAAGGGAAACAAAGGAAAAAAATAAACAAATAGAACTACATAAAACTAAAAAGCACCTGCACAGAAAAAGAAACCATCAATATAATGAAAACGGAACCCACTGAATGGGAGAACATATTTGCCAATGATACATCTGATAAGGGGTTAATTTCCAAAATATATAAAGAACTTATACAACTCAATACCTGGAAAACAACCCAATTTAAAAATGGGCAAAGTACAAGACTAGACACTTCCCCAAAGAGGACATACAGATGGCCATTAGATATGTTAAAAAATGTTCAATATCACTAATCATCAGAGATGCAAATTAAAACTGTAACAAGATATCACCACCTCACAGCAGTCAGAATGGCTACTGTCTATAAGTCAATAAACAATGTTGGTAAGGATGTAGAGAAAAGGGAATCCTAGTTTATTACTGGTGGGAATGCAGACTGGTGCAGCCACTATGGAAAACAGTATGGAATTACCTCAAAAAATTAAAAATGGAACTGCCTTTTAATCCAGTCATCTCACTTCTGGGAATATATCTGAAGAAACCCAAAGCACTAATTTGAAAGAATACATGCACCCCTATATTCATTGCAGCATTATTTACAGTAGGTAAGATTGGGAAACAATCCATGTGCCCATCAGTAGATAAGTGGATAAAAAATCTATGGTACATTTATGCAATGGAATACTATGCAGCTGTAAAAAAAGAAGAGGAAAATCTTATCCTTTTGTGATAGAATGGATGGACCTGGAGGTTATTAAGTTAAGTGAAATAAGCCAGTCAGTGAATGACAAATACCATATAAACTCACTTATATGTGGAATCTAATAAAATAAACTGGTGAACAAAATAGAAACAGAGGCATATAGATCATTTTATCTGTCTTCTGTTTTTAGAGATAAGAGAAGGGATCCTCAGGCATTGTAACTCACCTAGGGTCATATGGTAAAGGAGCCACAAAAGTTGCCCTGAAACCCATATTCCTTCTTTTTAGTCTACTACACATCTCATTATCCAGCTTCTCAACCTTTTAACTGAACCCAAAAGACTATATTTATCCTTCACAGTTCATCCATCCATCTGCTGTCTATGTATGTATCCACCCTCCATTCTTCCATCCATCCACCCATTCACCCACACATCCATCCATCTACCCCATCCATCCATCTATCCATCCATCCATCTATCTGTTCATCTCTGCCCATCTATTTGCCCTTCCTTCTAACCAACTGTAGTGTAGTTCCTACTCTAAGCCAGATCCAAAACCATAACCAAAGAACTCCAAGCTTCCTGCCTGTTCTGTCAGCATGCTCTTATCTCTAGGCACAATATCAGAGTGAATATGAACTACAATTCTACTACATGGTAGCAAGCTACAAATACAAGTATCACAAATAAAAAACAATGCACCGGATGTGAAGAAGCTTCTACAGCACTTAGATTTGTCATCATTTTCAACATGAACTGCCTCCAGAGGCACATGCATATATTTGAGCCAGATTGTGGGAAGGTGATGGTCTGACATTTACAAATTACCTCTATGTCTAGCCTACAGTGGGCCTGAAAATAAGTATTTCCTCATAAAACAATATTAAATTTCATTAAAAATATAATAAATATTGGCAAAATTTTGGCCTGATTATACTTATCCATTAACGAATATTTGTTGAGGACCAACTATGCATTTCCTTTTTTAAATGATTTTATTTATTTATTTTTTTAGAAAGAAAGGAAGGGAGGGAAAAAGAGAGAAAGAGAAACATTGATGTGAGAAATAAACATTGATCAGTTGCCTCTCGTAGGAATCCCAACCAGGGACTGAACCTGTAATCCAGACAGGTGTTCTGATCAGGAATTGAACTGGTGACCTTTTGTTTTGGAGGATGGAGCCCAACCAACCAAGCCACACTGGTTAGAGACCCAACTATGCACTTCTCATGTGTTCCTTTAATGCTCACAATGTTTATACACTAGATACTAATATCTCCTCTACCTACATTTTATGGTGCAGAACCTGAGTTCAGACACATATGAAACTATCCCATAGTCACGTAGTTAGTAAGCAACAGGGCCAATTATTTTAACCCAGGGCTCTTGGACTTCAAAGCTCATACTAGACTAAGATGCCTAATAGGGAATCCCCAAAAGGAAAAACAACTTGAGTAAAGGCACAGAACTAGGGAAGCATGGGCCAAGTTCAGGAAACAATAAGTGGGCTGTGGTGGTAGAGCAATGAGCTAGGAAGAAGAAGGCTGGGATCAAGTTGGGGCACATGATCTTAACTCTAGGAACAATGGGAAACTGTTAAAGGTTTTTGAGCAGGAAGGTAATACAATAAAATCCATGCATGCAAGATATTCCATCTGATGGTGAAAAGGATGAAAGCTTGAAAGATGAAGACACTTTAACATGAAAATATTTAAGAGACACCTTTAGAAAAGAAGAAATGAGAATGTAACTAGGGTGGTGGTGATGGTGCAAAAGAAAAAGGAAGAGTGTGAAGATGCTAAAGAGATTGGATAGATGGGTAGGTAGGTGGATAGATGAGTAGACAAATAGGAGGAGGAATGAATTGAAGAATGGATAGATGGATGGGCGGACAGAGGAAAGGATGCTTACTTGTGTTTGTGCTGGAATTTCTTTGTAGGAATACATTTCCCTCCCTTTGAATTCCACCAAAAGTGTGAATAATTTTAGGATTTTTCCCTAGTGACACCTCAGTAAAAACCAGTCAATAATAGATCTGGCAGCCTCCATGTCATTCCATTTTCTAGGTAGAAAGGCCAGAACATGTAAACCTCTCCATTCATATACTCTGCACATCATCTTGTAAAAAATATGTTAATTGTTTTGTCATTTCATGGTAATTACTGAACACTGTACTGAGCTATGATTTGAAGTTTGTGAAAAGCCTAAGCTTTGCTATTAGGCTTAATCTGATTTGAACCTGGCAAGACCACTTCTTAGAAGTGAGACGCTAAGAAAATAACTTAATTATATTCAAATTTATCTGAAAATGGTAATAACACTAATTTACAGGGATGACATGGTATTTATATGAGCTAATGTGTGTAAAGTGGCCAGTACATAGTAGATGCTCAGTAAATGGAAACTAAATCATTAAGTAAGATCTTCTAATTCCTATAATGGCACTCTTTTTAACACCTTCCTTTTTCTAAAGGATCATTGGGTATCCGGGCTCCCTTACACAGAGACTCCTATAATGGCATATTTCTTAACATCTGGAAGATTAGGCTCTCCCAAGCCACAACCATGCCTTTTTATCATAAATCCGCAAATTTAATGTCCTTCTTTTTTCAGTGTTTAACAATGGGCAGCCCCATCCCTCTCAACTTTCTGGTCTTTCTCTACGGAGGCAAATTCCTCATTGTTTAGTGAAGATGCCACATCAGGAGGGATAGAAGAACTGCATTCTCCAGCTTTCTCAAGTGTTCTGTAATGGAATCAGGTGTCACAACTATAACCTTAACATTGCTATCAAAGGAAAGTCTCATATTTAATAGAGCTTGCAAAAGCCAATGCTACGATCAAGTATCTATGTATTGGCAAAGGACGGATGCTTGCAGCATATGTCTCCTTCCCTCATCTTGGACAACATCCCAATAGTGAAAAAAAATGAAATAATCCTTAAAAGCATAGAAATACAAAGGTACCAGGGACCAAGTGAAACTATTTCCCTTTGTTCATGCTCTTCCCTCTGACCTGATGCCTCTCCCCTGGTTTCCCCACTGCCCCCCTTGAGGAGTTCAGAGGAACACTGAGACAAATTTTAATTATATACCCATTTTGGTTCTTCCCTATTTACTACCTATCTCTCCCAATGCCCTATGAGTCTATGAAGGAGGAGACTGTTCACTTAGTTTGTTTCATATTCCCAAGGTCTAGCAGAATTTCTTTTATATAGTCAAATCCTCCGTATGTATTTATTAAATAAATGATTGAATTAAAAAGTAATTAATGAAGGAGACATATAGATAATTCCAATGTTAAATACTATGCTAGAAGGAAAAAGAAGGCACTAGCAGAGCCTAGCAGAGGGCTGTTGGAATGGTACGGAAGGGTATATTCTAGGCAGAGATAACAGCATGCACAAAGGTACAAGGTGGAATATATTTAATGTCATGTTCAGAGAATTACAAGTATTCATTTCAACTAGAGAAAGTATCTTTTCCCCCCAGTAGACTTTCCTACTTGATTTTTACACAACTCAGTTAGACATACCTCCCCTCAGCTCTCAGCACGGGACTGGCACTTGCCAACCACTGTATCCATGCTCCTGTTGGTTCCTCTCCCCTCTCCGCCTGTCTAAATCTTACCCAACCTTCACAGGCCACTGTTACAGCCGAGCCTTCAGGAGCCCCCTCTGTCGGCTCTGTCCCCTGACAGAGATGGCCATGGACACCCCCTTCACAAGTTGGCTTGTCCGTAGAGGGGCAGGGTCATGCCCTCACCCCTCTCCATCCCCCCTGCCAAGCTCCAGCCACACCTCATTTATCCCCCTGCCACTAGGCTGCCCTTTGTACTTCAGTCAGACAGAGGAATCGGAAATACGATGCCAGGGGCATTAAGCTGGTGTTTCAGAAACAGTTTTCATGGAACAGTGAGCTAAGCATATGATTTTTGAAAAGAAGGTTTCCAGATGAACTGTTAATTCCGTTTTTAATTCCTTTGAGGTTCCCTGGGGGACTGAGTGATGGTGTTTTTGTTTCTGCAGGAAATAGAGTTTCTTCATCCTTGATCTAGGGGCGATGGGCACTGCCATTAAAATTGCAGTCTCATTCCTGGGCCACATAAGAGCAGAAATTGGAGCTTTTAAATACAAAGGGAGAGATTTCCTTGGATCTAACCCTTTGCTCCTTCTCATTCCCCTGGGTCAGGAAAGAAAAGGAAGAGCAGGACATCTTATAGAATCTTTTCTGCCTCCCCTAACCTGCAGTCTTTCAGAGAAACTTGCTTCAGCCCCTTTTATCACCTGCCTGGTTCCTTCTCATGCCCCCACCTCTCCCGCCTTTCCTGATTGCCCACTGTGCATAAATTGCTCCCTTCTCTCACAGTTGGAGCTTTTTTTTTAATGTCTCCATCTTAATAGTCTGATTTTTATAAGAATCCATCATCTGTACTTCTTACCCTGAGAAGCCCCAGGAGTTCTTTATGACAGTAGTTCTCAAAGGAATCCTGGACCTGTCACATCAGCACACCTGGGAGCTCGTTGGCAATTCAAATTATGGCCCTCGCCCTTCCGAAACCAGCCCTAGCCAGGCCTACTGAGTCAGATGCTCTGGGCATGGGCCCAGCAACCAGAGCTGTAACAGCCCTCCAGGAGGCTGTAGAGCACACTGAAGTGTGAGTGCCACTGCTTCACTGGTAGGACAGGAAACGTAGAACACCTGGCAGAGTCCCCACCCACACAGCAGGCTCTTCGTAAGTGCTTGTTGAGTGGAATTTGTTTAATGATACAGCCCCCAACATGTTTATTATAATCTACAGTGGAAAAAGGAGGTACATAAAGAAACATTCACTCAAGAATAAAGATGAGCTATATATACAGAACTGGCCAGCACTCCACTCCCTAGTGCACCTTAAACCAGATAAAATGTTTCAAAAGATCACACCAGGTAACAGCAGGTGTTCATTCAAGCTTACTTGATAACTGCTTTGTTTCTGGGACATGCCTGGACCATTTATTGCCAGGAGTTCTTCATCATTGAGGGCGGTATTTAGTAGGACAGTCCTGAGACCTCTGTCTGCATCAGAGCGATTTCACAGACTTCAAGGATGGAGACTACTGTGTTCCAGGTACAGGAGGCAGGCAAGAGCAGCACTTATTACTCTATGGATCCAATACAGATATGGATCCAATAAAAGGTCAGAATCCTCTTCCTGGGAACACAAAACCACCTAGAAGAAGAGTGTGAAATAACACAGCTGTCCTAAAAGCTATTATTAGTTTCCTCCAATTTCAGCATTCAAAGGGTTTCACTTTTTTCCTTCCTCAAGAAACACTCCTAGGTCCAAAACAAAAGATTACAGTCCTATGGCCCAGACCCTTTCTACCACAGGTTTTCCACCCTGATAGTACTGTATAGCTATATATGTATTTTTTCACGTCACCAGATTTTAATGACAAATAGAATGACATCTTGCTGGAGTATTTTTTTCTCCATACTTCTTTTTTTCATATTTAATTCCCTCCTTCCATTGAGTTGCATTTTATTTCTTTAAGGAAGATTGGTTCATTTTAATCATAATGTACACAGGCTTGCTAGAGCTATTGATGGAAAAATTCAAAGCTCAGACAGTTCATTTAGATGTGAACTAGCAAGTTCAATGCGAGAAGCAAATGGTAAAATGAAATTACACAGCCTTTTGGATGATTTCCCATTTCTGTGTATATAAAGGCACAGGATGGCCTTCGCTGCCCTAGATTCTGGAACAATAATGCCCTAGAAGGAGTTCATATAATATTAATAGCAAGTTATTGAGGGGGATAAATATAAAACTATTTTTTAAAACTGACTTGACAAGTAAAGATTATCAAAAGTCCTTTCTTCTTATTTCAAAATAGCAATCATCACCAAAATAATAACTAATATTTGGATAGTGCTTTACAGTTTACAAAATGCTTCTACATCCATTAAGTCAGTTAACCAGCATGGTCATTACTAATAGCTAATATTTATGTAGAGCTTAGAATATACCAGGCATTCTGCCAAGCATCTAACATGGATAATGTAACTTAATCTTCATAACAGTCCTCATGTATGTCCTCATTTTATGTAAACAAAACCTGAGGCTAAGTGACTTGTACTAGGTCACACAGCTAGTGAGTGGTAAATCTAAGATGGAAACCCAAGCACTCTGATTCTAATAGTATTGCTAGCAGCATCAGCTGGGAAAGAAATTCAGGCTCTGCTTGGGTAGGTGATATGCCCAGGGTCATCCAGCAGTAAGTAGCAGAGCACGAATTGAGAACCCAGGTGCCCTGATTCCCAGTTCAGAGACAGCCCCTGCAACCTCCTCACACAGCATCTACAAATAAGCTGAAGCAAGACAAAGCCCCCTGTTGCTATTCCAGTCTGCCTCCTCTGCACAGAGCTCCTTGTATCTTGTTGAACATTTCTTTCTATAATTAATACAGGAAAAAAAATAGGAGAAAAAGTTGTGAAGGACAAGAAATAAGTGCTACTGCAAAAGACCAGAAACAGAAACAAAGCAATAATCAGCAAGGGGGCGGGAGCTGGAAGTGGGGCATGAGAACACAGACAAGAGGTGGAGACCTTTTGTACTTGCTCAAGACAGAAAGGCCACATTCTACTGCAACACAGAACCAGCCCAAACCAGCTTCCTGTGCCAAGAGATGCCACAGCAGACACCCTCTTCTCAGCGATGTGTCCTCCTACAGGAGGACACAAGAACAATCAGACTTTTGCATGGCTCCCCTGACTTCTAAGAGGGTGCACGGCTCCTCTGCCTGCAGCTGCATGGCTTGCACAGTGCCTGGCACATTTGGACTCCCAAAGAGTTTTGTTGAGTGGAACTGCACAGAGTCTGGCTGCTATTGTTAGCAAGATATGATGCTTTCACTTCTCTGCCTCAGCTTTTCATCTGTAAAATGGGAGCAATGACAGTACCCCCTTTACAGGACTATCCTAAAGGTTACATATGACATGTATGTAAGGCATATGGCATGTAGCACATTGTTTGGCCCACAGTGGATGTTCCATAATGGACAATGGTTGCTGCTAATGTTGGCAGCAAATGAAGTCATGTCACTATCTACTAATATTACACTGTCTACTACCTAGCTCAGTTTACTCACTTCACAGATAAGGAATTGAGGGTCAGAGAGGGACAGAGGCTTATCCAAAGTCACTCAGTGTTTTGCAAGAAGGGAAACAGAAAAGCCAAGTCTACCTGCCGTTTCCTGGTGCAACATTTGTTTTCACTGACAAGTGCTTCGAGGACGTGGGGGTGGGGTTTAAGCAGGAACATCTGGCCTCCAATTCCTGTCTAGGAAGGTGGAGGTTGAAAGAGATGATACAAAGTCAAGACCAAATAATTTATCATTGAAAGCCTATTATGTACTAGATATTTTCACAAGTACCATCTCATTTGATGCTTCAGCATAAGCCCACCAAAAGCAGGCTTTATTATTAAATCTAACTTGCAGCTGAGGAAACTGAGGACTAGAGATTTTAAATTAAAAATCTACCCAGTCAACTATCTAATAAGTGTTGGAGAAGGATTCCAATCCAGGTCTATCTCTCTCTAAAGCCCATGGTCTTTCACTAAGAGCCATGGTAGCTGGAGGCAATAAAGCAAAGTCCTAAGTGCGAAGGATGAAGAAAGCCAAGTCACTATTGCTTTTGCTCCCAATGACAAGTAGAGTTCGATGTTCAGGAAGCCAGGGAAAGTATTATGGAGTCATCAGATCAATAAATAGGCCTCACCGCATGCCTCGGTCCCTTTGGCAATGACCTGGTGCCAGCACTACTGCCTATCTCCTACCTGGTCTTTTTTTTCACTCTCTCACCCCTGTAGGGTATTCTCTGCATGGTGGCCAGGTGATCTTTTCAAAACAGGATGATACATTTTCCCTGCTTAAACCGGCCAACAGTTTCCCACTCTCTGAGAATGAATTTTGAACTCTTTATCATGGCCTTCAAGGTTCTTCATGATTTGTCCTCTACCTGCCTCTCTGACTTCATTTGTCACCTTCCCCCTCCCCCATGCTTGACACTTTGACCGCTGACCTTCCTTCAGATTGTCAAATGGACCAGGCTCTCTACTGCCTCAGGTGCCAGGTGTTCCACCTCCTGGAGTGCTCCTCCTCCCACTGCTTCACGGGGCTGCTGCTCCCTGTCATTTAGGGCTCAGCTCAAATGCCCCTTCCACAAGCAGCCCTTCCCGAAGTAGCAGCACTGCTGCCACCCTTCCTCACAACGTCACCTCTTTCATTTTCTTCACTACCTAAAAGTATCTTGTCTATTTGTCTACTTATTTACTTTCTATCTCTCTCTGGTCACAAATCTGTAAGAACCTAGAGTTGCAAGCTTCATGTAGTGAGTGTGAATAAGAGATTCTAACAGCAGCTGCCTTCCAGGAGGAGGAACACAGGTGCTGATTATCATCAAATAATTTTGGCAAGGGGAGATGAGGAAAGACTTTTTTCCCTCTGGCTTCCAAATAGGTGGTGACAGGAAAGGGTGCTATTTTTGAGGCTGTTTAGGAGAGACTCGTACCATAAAGGAAGCCATCAACTGTCTACACTTGGTGATAGTCACCCTGACAGCCCCGGCTCTCGATACATCTCCTGAATACTAAACTGGGTTCACACAGGGATTTGAATCCTAAATTTGATAAGAGTCATACTCATGCCCTGAGCCATCAACCTGACATAGCTCAAGCAGTTCCCCAGGGCAAAACAGCACCTGTGGAACCTGAAGCTGACTATGGAGTGTTGAAGCCAACAGCCGTGTGTACGCGCACACACCCTGCTACAAGGTAGGAGGTTATCTGTACCAAAGGGAGTTTTCACAAAGCCTACTTCTCTGCTCCCCTCCTCACCCTACCCCCCACTGTTAATTTTGCAGGCTCTTATTGATATATAAGGTTTTCGTCATAAAATGCCACACTTTCATTTTGAATCAAGGTAGCTAACATAAAGGATAATTGAAACAGCAACAATTCCTTTTATAGTGGTTCTAAGTCAACCGTTCACTGGCGATGCCTTCAGCCACAAAGCAAGGTTAAAATACTCTTCAGGGCATATTTTTATGGCTGCTCAAAAATAAGCAGGAGAGAGACAATGACCAAAGAGCTTCCACTTAATGAAGGTTTTCTATGAATGAGGCATTATAATTGCGCCACCTGTAAGTCTTAGGTATCACTGCAAAATAAGTGGTGGTATCCCCAGTTTATAGCCAAGAAAGGGAATCTCAGAGAGGTAAATGAACTTACCTGTGCTTAATGGCTGGGAAAGTCTGCCCAGCTCTAGAGCCCATGGATTTTCTACTATGCCCCCCACACTCCCATCCCCTCCTGAGCCCTAACCCCTGTCTTAGTCCACTTTGGCTGTTATAACATGTCAAAAACTGGGTAGTTCATAAACAACGAATTTATTTCTCACTGTTCTGAAGGCTGAAAGTCCAAAATCAGGGTGCAAGTATGAATGGGTGAGGGTTCTCTTCGGGGTCTTGGTCTCCTCACTATGTCCTCACATGGTGCAAGGGGCTAGGGAACTCTCTGGAGCCTTTTATAAGAGCGCTAATCTCATTCATGAGGGTGGAACTCTCATGCTGTAAGCACCTTCCAAAGGTCCCACCTACTAATACCATCACCTTTGGGGATTAAGATTGCAACATGAATTTGGTGAGGACACAAACATTCAGACCATAGCATCCCCCCAAGCCTCTAAGGGCCCAGGTCTTGCACTCACAACCTCTAAGATCCAACAAAACTCAAAAGCAATGGTGAAATGAACGAATTCAGCAGTTAAGGAACTTGGTCTGAGCAAGGTACCTTCATAGCTCTTTTCATCCTCTATTCACAGCTTCTCTCCCCAGAGCAGAATTTTAGCCAAAATCACTCTATGACAGGCTAAAACAGTAAAAGGAGCACAGATGAGATGTGGCAAGTTGTCGAAAGGGATTTCCTCC
The DNA here is from genome assembly GCF_004126475.2 of Phyllostomus discolor. Lineage (NCBI taxonomy): Eukaryota > Metazoa > Chordata > Mammalia > Chiroptera > Phyllostomidae > Phyllostomus > Phyllostomus discolor. Next base: position 41,568,959 of record NC_040907.2, read on the forward strand.
TGGACTCACGCTCTCCAAGGCATTGAGTTTGCTTTCAGGTAAACTACAAGGATATGTAAAGTTAAGACAAAGGGGGAACTGGGTCGGGAGGCCTCCCTTTGCTGTCTGAAACAGGCCCAAGGTGAGCACCACCAGATCTTGGATATGAAGACCATAGCTTTTGCTAAGCACTTCTAAGTCACCCCAAAAGTATCAATTCTCTTGATAATTTCTACAAAAGAAAATAAAATGACCTCACGAGCCATCAGAGCAGTGGTTGCCTTGAGTCCATATACCTTGGCCAGAACATTGTCTTATGGGCTCATGCACTCATTTGTGCATACATTCAGCAAATGGGTCTCGAAAACTATGTGAAATACACATGCTGAATACTGACGATGAAGAAGAAAGCAATCTATAACTGCTTTGCCCAGAGTGTTCATTCTACCAGTGCCTCATCAGAGAAACACCAGTGAATCTGTATCCCAAACGAAACCATGGGGAGTGGGAAAGAGAGGCAGAGCCTGAAGAATGGTATCCCCCATTGCCACATCAGGCACAAGGCTTCCTCCTGGGCAGCTCCTGGCACTTCTAAGTACTGCCTGTACAGCCTGGGAAAATGGGTGAAAATCTCTTCTCAGTCTCCTCATCTGCAAAATGGGGAGAATGCTTATCACATAGGGCTATCAAAATCACACAGGATTTATCATGTTAAAGCCTAGTGCAGTGTCTGACACACAGCATTTCCTTGTTATTCATGCTAATTACTGTTCCCTTCTCCTTAATTAAACAGCATTCATGATAATGGCCATGGAAGACGATATTGCCAATTTCTCCTGTTATTCTTAATAAATGATCCACAACATATGTGCAATATGTTACAGTTTTAAAAGCACTTTCACATCTGTTAGCTGATACAGTGAACCCAGTAACCTTCTGGTTAGATAAAAGAAGTTAGGTGGGTGATACAGGTGGGAAACAAGTGACTCGCCCCATTACACAGAGTCCACAGGTGGCAGAGAATGAGCTTGCAAGCTCATCCTTTGCCTCCAAAGCCCAATTCCTTCCTTTTGACCACACAGTATTGCCTCTCTGAGTTCTCTTCTAGAAAAACTGAGAACATTAACTTGGCAGCCTTTGGCAGCAAAGCCTACGGCAGCAAAGCCTACATTACTAAATGCAGTATTAGTAACAACCCCTCGTAAATTTAATGACGCTTCTCCTGTGGCAGGACAAGTATATCTGCCAAAGCTCATCAGTCCACCTAGAAATTCAAAGAAAAGAGATCAAGTCTCATTCACACGCTCACACCCACCATTCCTGTTGCATCGGACAAACTCAATGGGGTTTGCTGGATGAATGGGTGGATTTTGTAGGCACTTAATGATTTGCAAAGTACTTCTACATCCTTCATCTTATTTGATTTTCCAAAAAGCCCTGGAACATAAAGGAAAACTGATATCATTATCTGCATTTAATAGATGATGATATGCAGGTCACACCCAGGCTGCTGTTGGTTTCTTCCTCTTAAGAATTATAATTAACTCATACTCCCTCCTGGAACAGAACCCAGCTGAATTCCACACACTGCTGCACGCCCCCACACACAAACCAGCTTAAAAGTCAAGACAGTGTTTTGTTATTATCTTTTATATCTTACAAAATACATCAAATTCTGAAAAACTGTGTGATAATTAGACCAAAAAAGGAAAAAAAAGCTGTGCAGAACCATTCAACCTAAGATAATTGTTACATTCCTATTCTTTCCTTTTCTCACTTCCTTTTGGTCTCCATTGTCTATGGCACGCAGTATTCATCTTCCTCCACAAAACGAATCCACTTCTCAGAGAATAGAAAAACGTCAGGACTGTGGGAGCCTTGCCCTGGGTGTTAACCCTTGGGTTTTACAGCACACAGCTCTTCCCAAATGGCTTCCACCACCAGTTCCTCCTGTAGCACTTGGAGGCTTCTTCCCAAAGTGAAGACTGGTGATACCACTCTCTCATACCAGGACCACTGGATCCCCAGCCATTACTGCAAATATTGCTTAACCTGGTTCTCAGGGTGACCAAAATCTATATCCTACTTATCTTTGTACCCTCATCTCCCACATTTCCTCTTCCTGTGCTCTGCCTTCTACTAGACTAGAATAATCCATGATTCCCTAAACAATGTCACTGTGTCCCCTCACAGTGTCCCCACCCCATCACCACTGTTGAGGAAGGCTCCACTTCTAAAATCCCTCCCCTGTTTCATGAGCTTTCCTTTGTAACCTCCCCTAGGTCCCTTTAGCAATTCATTCAAGTACTTAGTAAGAAACTCCTATATGCCCCCAAACACCCTATCCACAAGGATCTTAATATCCACTGAGTGTGAGACCCAGCTGAGAGAAACTAGAGACAGAGATATAGGCCCAGGGCTCTACCAGTGTGAGAAACACTGTAGCAAGTGCTGGGGGATACCAGAGAGTGGCTGGCTCTGCCTAGCAGAGTGAAACAAACAAAGCTCCAGAAAAGGGTGTTATTCTAAACAGGAATAGGGGTTTACCAGGTGGAGAAGAAGAAGAAAGGGGAGAGAAATGACGGGAGGGGAGGGGAGAAAGAACACTGTATCATGATATTAATAAAGATTCATTTAGTGCTCATTATACCTTACTTTACCATTCTTTTATCTCACTTTATCTGGTGCCTGCTTCCCCATTTTTGAATGGGAAAAGTAAGGCTCAAATGAGGTGGAGTGACGGGTCCCAAGTAAAGCCTTAAGTGGAAGAATGATATTAGAGCCCACTTGGGTGACGTAGAGTGGCTTATAAATTGCTTTGAGGTGGCTGATGTTATTGTGGCCCTTAGCCCTTCCTGATCTGGGCATGTTTCACATGCAGCTAGGTTCTTACGGTATGCTGAACCCTGTGATTTTCCTCCTGTGCAATCTCCATTTACTGGCAGAATCAATGGAGCAATTCCAGATGTTAGTTTCCTGCAAGGAGCCCTCATCTAATGTGAAAGACAGAAGAGTCAATAAATGGGCTCAAGGCATATGGTACCATGTAGACGGAGCAGGAACCCTGTTCTGAGAGGTTCGGCAAGGCTTTCAGCACGAGGAGAGACCTGAAGGAGAGGGAGGTCACCGATGAAGGTGATGGAGAGGAAGGAACAGCCACCACACAGTACAGAGATTAAGAAAGAAAATGGTGCATTAAGGGTCCGCTGGTTCACTGTGGAAGTAGTTTTAGACTGAGAAGAAAACAATGTTGTGAGAAGAAGACTGGAGTGATAAGTGGGAGCCAGAACAAGGGATTTGTAACCTACGTGCAGGAACTTGGACTTTATAATGGTACCAGCTAGTTATGTGAGTACAGCCATTTATCTCCTTTGAATTTCAGTCTCTACGGTGTAAAATGGTAGTAACAACATCTGCTCTGACTACCAAACTGGGTCTGAGTTGTTCAAATAAAAACACACACACACAGTCACATGGAGATTTTCTTAAGAAACTGTCACACATTATCACTACAGCATCCCAAGTCAGCTTCAGAAAATAGAAGCAGCAGCCTTCTCTTTCAACCCCTGTGGAGGAAAAAGCCCCCTTTGGAAAAGAAAGACTCTCCTTAGTCCTTTGCCAAAGCTTTCTCAAGCAATAATCTATAACGCAATCTTCACAGAAATTGTATTTCAGCCTCCCTCTGCTAAAAATATAAACCCGTGTGACTTCAGCCTCAGAATGGCCTTTGTGCCTTCCTGCCCCTGGTGTGTGCCTTCCTAAGTGGCTGTCCTCACCGTGGGTGCCAGCCTGTGTGAGAACATTATAATTTTGTGTACACTGTGCTTTCGGAGGCCACGCTGAGGCCGGCGGAGGGAAATGGTGATTGACAGCAGGCCCAGTCTTCTGTGGGAAGATCTGTGGCCTTCTCCCCTGTGGGTTCACTGGGCTCTAGTCACTGGATCTGGGTGACGGGACCCAAAAGGTGTGGGCGCAGGCACCATCACACCTCTTGTCTGGGTGCTTTGCACAGTAGGAGGTGGTTTGAAACGAGGGTGTCTTAGGCACAGAGAGCTGGCTTAGTGGAGAAGGCAGGCAACAGCCCCAGAACTCAGTCATCTGAACCACATGAATTCTGACTTGCTGGATTCCAGAACCCAATCCAGAAAAGCCTTAAAAGTCACCAGGGTTAATGGTTTACCTCGCCATTTTACTCCATGATCTTCCCACTGCATTGCAACAGCTCCCTACCCAAATAACGCATGCACTGCCACCAGACAACTCTGCAAACACTTGAGAGATGTTTATTAAATGGCTATTCTGAGCTAGCACGGTGGGCACTGGGGATACAGTGGTGAACAGGCACTATTTTTCATGCATGGAACTTCCACTAGGTGAGGAATCAATTGTACAATCAGTGCAATGGCTGATCTTTCTTGTTTAAGAGAAGTTGATAAGGGACAGTGGCCTGCAAGGGGTTAAATGAAAAGCCACATTCTGTCTGTCCTAGTGACTCTAATGTCAGTATTCAAAAAGGTTCAACCTCCATCTCTGTTTGCCTTTACTCTTCTCTCCATTTGCATAAGGAAAGTCAAAGCCTCTTATCAATTACCCCTACTGCTGAGCCACAGACCCAAGCAGAGCTCAGATGATCTATTTAATTCTCCAGCCTGCAAAAGAGCATTTACCCATTGTCTATGTCTTAGGAAAACGTAATGGATTAGCTCAGAGCCCACAGGGAAAGGCATGAATATTGTGTTTATAAGAAAGCTATACAGAGCAGAAATATGAATTTGGAGGGTGAATTTATAAAAGAGAAATGTTTAGTGAGGTTATAGGCAACCACTGTGAGCTCCAGGGGTCAGGTCCGGGTTGTCCACAGCCACGGCTCTCAGCCCACATCTCAGCCCTGGGTGAAGGGCCATCCATCACCCACGGGATACAGTGAACAGGAGGGTGGGAGAACAGCAAGTCAGGCTATACAGGGCAGAAAGAAAAATCTACTTCAGCCCCGTTTCCTTAGAAACCTCCACAAACAGAGAATGGAAAAGTAGCCACACCGTCGGATGGGAGGACTACTGATTCTTTCATCAAAGATCACACCCCAGAAGGAGGAGGAGGAAGACATCATTAAACAGCTTAATCTTTCAGGCAAGGCCCGAGAAAGCAACCTCCTGCAGAAAAAGCCAGCCTGGGTCCCAAAGCCATGCTGCCACAGACAGGCAAGGCCAATCGAGAACATGTCAGTGAGAAGCTCTGATGACGAAGCAAGAGTGAGAAAATGTTCTGAAGGAATATTCCGATGAGATGAGAGCTCCATAGAGACCCCTCTGTGAATGACCACAAAATCATACATGACTTTCAGTACAAAACCTGGAGCAGATCTGATTAATCTAGTTCTGAAGCCACGTTGAGCTCCATAGGAAGGTTGAGCTCTGTGAACCAGAACTGGTTCTCTACCACTGAATAGCTCTGTGACTTGAGGCAAGTTACTTAACTTTTCTGAGCTGAAAGGAAGATAATAGTCCCTGCCTCAGGGTAGTGGGAAGAAGTAAGAAAATACAAGGAAACCCCTTAAGACATTTTCTGGCTCACTCTGAGAACTAGCTCAAGTCTACAGAAAAGAATGAATGGAATGAATCCCACAGAGGTCACGTTGACCAAAAGAAGCCAGAGACAAAGAGAACATACTGTATAATTCCAGTTATGAGGTGCAAGAACAGTCAAAACTAATTCAAGGTCAGCATATTGAATACCTCCGGGCGTGTGGACCACAAAGGGGCCCTAAGTGTGTGAACTGCTAAGGTGTTGACCATGTTCTGCATGTTGACAGGGTGGTGACATGACTGTACATATGTAAAAACTCCCCATGCTGTACACTAAACATGAATGGACTCTGAGCACTCTACTCACCATTCATGTAACACACTTTCATTTTTTTTGTAAGTTTTTTTTTAAAGAAAATGTGAAAAGGCCTGCAGAGTGTCTAGCACAATGGCTGGCCCAGAGAAAGTATTAAATAAATGTTAATCTTACCTGAACAAGAGTCAAAAGATAGCTTCATTTTTACCATTACCATTATCAGCAGCAGTAGCAACATGACAGAGCTTGTGGGTTATCAGTCTCCTCACTGGTCATCACCACTGTGACAGCAGTTACAGGGAGGGAGTTGCATTGGGTTGAATGTAGGGCACATGTTGGCTGATGCTCTCTGCAATGTATTGTATCTAGAGGTTATAAGAACCCTGGCTCTTCCAAGCAGGACACAGGCTAACTCCTCCTGTGAGCTAGGCAGGAAAGGCTCTCCAATCTGTACTGCTCAGCAGGAAAACTCAGGGTGGCAAAGACTCTGGGTGGTGAGGTCATTTATCTGTGAATACAGCTGGTAAAGACAGTTGAGGACTGAATACAAGTCTTCACACTCCAAGATATTGTCAATCTGTTTTGAGAGTGGCAAGAGAAACAAAAGGTTTTATTGTCTGAGGCAGAATGGCAGAGTCATTGTCACTCTTGCCACCACCCCAGGTGGCTGCAGCAGCAGGAAGGGTCATGGGGGGTAGGGAGTAGTAGAAGTTGTCTGTGGTCTCTGGAAAGCTCTGGGTGCTTTCCCCAGAAAGGAAAATCTGTGGTTCTATTAGCGAGTTTCGGCAAATTTAAGAGCAGAGCAGAAGTTCCCTGTCACTTCAGGCTGCTCTGGATAAGACCACGTTGTGGAGCCCCCTACCACATATCCAGCACCATTAAAGAAGCTCAGGATATAGCACTGCCCAAATCAGAGGGTAGGGTAGAGAGTGACAGTGAGGCTATGTATATAGGGCATTCAGGGAAAGCCTCTCCAAGAAGCTGATATTCAAACAGCAACCTTTCATGGAGCTAAAGAGGGTTGAGTTATAGTTCTCAGGGGGCGCAGCTACTTATACATCTGTTGGATCTCACCAGAACAAGTTTCCCTCCAGTGTTCGAACTACAGCACCAAAAACCAACCATGCTCTTATCACACAAGCATAGCATTTGCACTAAAAACCAAATCACTGGGCTGTAAACAAGTTGTGTCAGTTCGTTATGACATAGGTCCTACAGGCTATGCATAATTTAGGGCACGGTTACTGAACTAAAGGGAAAAAGCCTCCTTACAAAGGAACATAAGCCTGGATTGTCCAGTCCCCTAGACACCTTCTAACACCTGTCCAGTGCTTTTTCCATTAGGTCACTAATATGTGCTGGGAGACTGGGAGAGAAATGAACAAGGCAGCTCATACCTTTGAAAGAAGACACAGTTGAATAGGTGGACTAGTCACTTGTACTAGCAACAGTACAATGTAGGAAATGGTGTGATCATAGTGCATTGACAGCACTGAGCCAGTGTAGGAGGTATATTCAGTCCTGAGCCAAGCGATGTAAGGAATGCATCAGGGTGGTCCACTATTCAACTTACAAAAGAAGTTACAATCAAGTCAGGAAGATAAGACGCAAGTTAGTAGCAAGTTTTATTACCAAAATCAGTACCATAGTACTCAATGAGTCTCAAAGAGTGGAGTCTTCTCCATTTTTCACCTACATAAGGAACATTCACAAAATGCCTGCATGAGCCACACACTTAATAGGTGCTGTATGGTCATGAACACATAACCACTATGTATAGTCATGTTCCTGAGAAGAAGACACTTGGGAACAGGGATAGGAGATGTGTATTTCTGGGAGTTGGAAATGCTGTAGCAGAGAAAACAAGGGCCTGGACTTTGCATTTTAGGCAAAATGAAGAGCATTGTTCAGAATCACAGACATTTAAGACAGCAAGGTGCTTTAGAACACGCACTATAGCTAGAGTACAAAATAAGTAGTGAGGATTCATGGAAGGGAGGCAATAATAAAAGCTAACATTTATTGACTACCTACTGAGTTACACTATCCTCAGTGATTATATATGTATATAAAATCATGTCACCTTCTCAGTAATTGTACACGTAAATATAATCATCATCCCCATTTCACAGAAGAGAAAAATGAAAAGGTTAAGTAACGTGCTCAAGATCATTCAATTAGTAAATAGTAAAACTAGGCAAGAAACTACCACCACATGGTCACTGAGAACCTGAGACCACATTTAAAACTGTTGACTTCATTATTTGACCATGGGGATACAGTTATGGCTTTTAAGCTGGGAAGTGACATAGCTAGATCTGCATTTTAGAAGGACTGGGCTGGCTGTAATACATAGAGTGTGATTTGAACGTTACAGAACCAAAAGCACGGTGACCAGGCCTTACAATGGAGCAGGCCAGAGGGGCTGAGGATCTGAGCATAGCGGGGATCAATGGGTAGAGGAGAGCTGGTGTAGGTTACTTAAGGGGAAAAGATAATGGCACTTTGTGACAGCCAGGACAGAGGGCTTAAGAGAGAGGGAGGTGTACAGGATGATCTGTCAAAGTGCATGTTCAGTCTTGACAGGCGGATCCTGCCCTTAAAGTAATGAGAAAAGAATATTGTCTTATCATGGCAAAGAGAGACTGAGGATGTTCTTGTCAAGTCTGTGAGCTCAGGTGTGTGAATTCAGGGGGCTGATCTAAACAACAACCATCCTGAAGCGGGCAGTCAGCCCTACAATGATGCCATTTTCCCTGTCCTTCCCTTTTCTTCCCCCCCTCCTTTCTTTCAAATGAGTACAACCATATTGGTTTCTTTTCAGTTGTAAAATAACACATATACCTGTGCAGAGAAAAAACACAGAGAATAAAAGTTGCCTAAAATCCCACCACCACTCACACCTTGGCGAAGGGCTCCGCAGGCCCCTGTAACAGCACAGCAGAGGCACACCACACATTCATGTGCTCACACACATCACAACCCTTATCTTCATTCTGGAAGCTGGCTTTTTCAACCTATGCTATTATGGAAATATTTCGAAGTCACTGAGTACGGGGCTAAGTCATCTTTTTCAGTAGCTAGGAGGCATTCCATTGCCTGTATGTGCCATGGTCTCTTATGAGTTCTGGTGATGGCCAAGCAAGGAGATGGGCAAATCCTCTCCCTCCAACACATCTGTAAAGCTGTACAAAATTAATAAAATTGACTGTCTCAAGCATGCTGGAAATCAAGCAACAGCATGTAGCACTGTGAAAAACAGTTGTTCTTGGGAATCTGTTGCGTTCTTGCCTGGGACTGTCCCCGTTCCCACTACTCCTGAGACTCTACGAGGGCAGAGCAGGCCTCAAAGACCAGCATCTTCTCTGCCAGGTAGAAGGGGGCTCCCTGGACCTGATGGGGTGGAAGGTTCCCACACTCATGGTTTTTTTTTAGTAAAAGTGATGACCCTTGAGGTGGCCAGCAAGGACTGCCAATGGCTCCACTGGTCTGAGGCTGCGGTCATCACTTGCAGTGGTTGTGACTCCACACACAGTTCCAAGGAAGCCTTTCTGGATCGAGGTGTCCGAACACAGCCTGTCAAATCACTGGGTGACTACAAAGCTATGCAAACACAGGGCAATTTGCAGGCTTAATAATAAAAAGCAATAACAATAACAATTTTTAAAAAAGAGTGTAGACATTAGTGGCTGTGCCCTGTGGGAGAAGAGAAACAGATTTCGCAGATTTAGCCTATGCAAGTTACTAAACAAAGAGGCAAACAAAAGACCAAAAATAACAATTCAGACTTGCTAAAAGATAATATCCAAAATGTCCATAATTTAACAAAAGCATTATGAGACAAGTGAAACAACAGGAAAGCAGAACCCAGACTTGAGGGAGAGGAGCAGTCACGAGAAACTCTCCAGAAGTCCCAGATATTAGATTAAGCAGAACAAGACTTCAAAGCTGCAATTATCAATGGTCTGAGAATTAACAAATTTTCCAAACTTTGCAATGCACCTCTAAGCAACAGTGGGTAGAAATAACTAATTCTTTCCACTTAATTTCTTCTTTATTTTGCCAAGTTGACTTGGAAGGGATTGAAATGGGTGACGAATGTGTATAAGCAACACAGGAAAGAAAGAGGGCACAAAAAACATTTGAAGAAATATTGCCAAAATTATGCCAGATTGGTGAAAAGCTACAAATTTAAGTATTAGAAGCTTAATCTACAAGCTTTAAGAAACTTGATGAACCCAAAGTAAGAGTATTACAAATATATCTCCTTCACATATATCATCATCATGCTGTTGAATGGCAGACACAGAGAGAACACTCCAAGTAGTAAGAGAAAATCTAGTACGAGTATCCTGCATGCTAGTGAAAATGGGACTCTCTGAAGAGGGGCATTAAGCATGACAAGGAGAACAATTTTACTCTCATTGCTGATAAAGGTGTAATGAGCAAACTCACTCTTGTTCCCCCTGAAGAGTGATGACGATAATAATGACTATGACAGGTAGCATTCATCCAGCCTACCATGCATTCAAAACTCAGTGTGTTTCTCAAAAACCCCACCTACCAACTCGGTAGCCACATAATTATTGACTCAACAGAGCTCAGTTAAAAAAATTATAAGACCAAAGAGGAAAAGAGCTCCTTTTCTAAACTCTGAAGCTCACATCCCATTTTAAAGTGTTACAATATACCTACAAGCAACTGTGGGCAGAGATAATTTCAATTATTCCCACTTAAATTTTTCTTTATTTTGAAAGTTGGCTTAGAAAGTAGTGAAATCAGTGGTGAATGTATGTCAGCAAAAAATGTATCAAACTAGCTGATCGAATTTCCTTGAAAACATCTCCCTAATCTGAGTTGAAGGTGAGCATATCGGTTCAGAACAGGCATTTAGTACAAAGGCTTTTCCAATCATCTCTGATTTTTCAAAGCTCCTCTGAGTTTTGTGTCTTATAAGAGCCTCTTTCTAATTTATTTTTTATCTTGGATCAGTTTTTTAACAATGTAGCATGCCAATGAAAAGAAAACTGACGTGATGTTTGTGCACACATTGTAACTGACATTGTGCAATGCTCCAAGTGACATCACCTGTTAGGGACAACCAGGGTGCAGCTGCACCTTGGGCCTGGACACTACTTACTGGTTCTCTGACATCTTAGGAAAAATAAGGAGAGGACCTCAATAATAATTAGCCCACCCTTTACTAATTGCAGCAACTCCCTCCACTACATCCTCATGGGCCTCTTCATTTCTCTTTGAGCACCCCTAGTGAATGCAGCAAGATTATTTTAGAACAGAAGTGAGAGTTTGGGTCATGTCTAGTTGGTAGACGTATGTTTTTAGTTAATACTTTTTCCATTGTTAGTAGTATTTAAACATTAGGAAAGTTCTTACAAAAACCTAGCTTCCTTTGGGCCCCATCCCCACATGGAAATAACAGAATGGTGCTGATGAACAGATGCTCCCTTTGAAAGCAGCATGGACCCTCTAATTTGCCACAGTCCCTACCATTCCCTAATGCCAACTGGACTACATTAATCCCCACACTCATGCTGTTGTTTCCTTATGGTAAAATACATGTCCTCAGATCTCTTTGGAGGAAAAAAAAACACAACACCACAGCCTGAAAGAGCTCTAATTTCTTACATCAAAACCACTCACTTAAGTGAGACCCCCACCCCCAGCTCTGTGAGAAAACCCTTCCCATCAGCCACCTCTCTATCAGTTTGCCATATGATTGCTGTAAATCTCTCCAACTCTCTGTGCATCAATTTGCAAATCTGTAAAGGGAGACTCTCACTCCTTCTACCTGACAGGAACACTGTAGAGGCCATTTGATAACATCTGTAAAAAGGCAGTGAGCTTCCAAGATGCAAATACATACAACAGAGTATGCATGTTAACATGTCGAATGTTATTAAAGTTGCTTATCTACCTCCAAGTGACACTCTTATATAAGTGGCAAGCAAACCATGGCCAGATAATGCTAAGCAGTAGTTCAAGCCTAGATTCTATTGCAGGCTTATAAACCGACTCCCGGGTTGTCAGGGAAGAGACTTGAGTTAGAGAAACTCTGTTGTAAAAACTGTTGCTAAAGAGAAGGAAGGAGCAGATGGGAGGTGATGAATCTGGAAAATAGTGTTGCTCCCCTCTCGTCGTGGGTTTACTATGTGTTACACACCTCACATGTATGATCTTATTTAATTATTTTTTTAAAAAACCCTCCACAGTTATTATTTTCAGTTTACAGATGAAGAGTCTGAGCTTCAGAGAGGGTAAGGAATGCTTTCAAGGACACACAGTTAGTAAGCAAGCGAAAAGCCAGGGTTCAGCTTTAGGCACTGAATTCTTAGTTGCAATGCAACTTTGCTTCTCTGTACTTAAGAGAAAAGAGAAGAAACTACATTTTTAAGCCAATACTATGTGCATGGCTAGGGTTTTATTAAAACTCTATTGCACTATAATTTGCATACCGTAACATTCACTGGTTTTAAGTGTATCCAAGATGTTTAGTGAACTTTCAATATTCCACAGTCTAGTTTTAGAACACTCCCATCCCCCTGACAGATGCCTGTGTCTACTTATAGTCAGTCCCCATTATCACCCAGGGGCCAGATGACCAGTAATCTACTTTCTTCCTTCATAGAGTTGCTTTTCAGGATATTACTTACAAATATAGAATGACATACTATGTGATCTTTTGCATCTGGCTTATTTTACGTAACATAATTTTTTGAGGTTCATCATATTTCAGTAGTTATCAGTATTTCATTACTTCTTATTCCATTGTATAGATATAATACTACATTTTGTATATTCTTTCACTGGTTCACAAACATTTGAACTGTTTTCATTTTTGGCATCATAGGTAACGCTGCTATGAGCACCCCCAAACAAGTCTCTGGGGACACACTTTCCCATATGGATAGACATCTATGAGTGGAATTTCTGAGTTGTATGGAAAACTCCTTTTTAACTTTTTACAAAACTGCCAAATTGTTTACAATGTGTCTGTACCATTTTACATTTTTATTGCCAGTGCATAAAACAATGTATATTTCACTTTCTCCACATTCTCAGCAAACTTGTTATTATTGGACTTTTTATTATCGCCATTCTTTTAAGTATGGGGTAGTATCAAGTTGAGGTTTTAATTTGCATTTTCCTAAGACTAATGATGTTCAGATTCTTTTCATTTACTTATTAACCATTTGTATTTTTCCTTTGATGAAATATCTATTCAAAACTTTTGCCCATTTTTAAATTAAGTTGTTTTTCTTATGCTGTCTGTCCTCTTATCATTTTCAAAACTCTCTTTTCTAAGATCATGAGTGACCAGGTGATACTTAATCAAAGTAGTAACATTTTCTCAGTGTTTTCCAACCACACACTCCCCTTGTAACTTTTTGGAGACAGGTGCTACCAGTGTATACCCACTCCCTTTTTTTCTGAGAAGAAAAAAACTTTCTCCCCATCTCTTCATCTCTCTCTCTCCATTGCGCACTCTCTCTCTTTCTCTCTCTCTCTCTCACACACACACACACCCCCACACACCCACACACATACACACACACCCACATCATTCATCACCTCTCTTCTGACAGTTCCTTCTCTCGTTCCTTTTCTCTCCTCAATATCTTCAGGTACCTCGTTCCCAAGGATAAGCCTTGCATCTATCATCATTTCTCTGTACTTTCTCTATGGTATGCCTGGTTGCTCTGACCCAGCATCGTGGCTTCAGTGATTCCACTATTTGGACACCAAACTTATTTCTACTGTTTGGTGTTTTCATTTCCAGCAAGCATTGCCAGAGAGCCCCCTAACACCTTCCAACAGGTACCTGAGTAAGTTCTAGCATATTTCATCTGTAGTCACAAAATAATTTCCCTCCTGGAAAAATACGAAGCTTTTTCAGGCAGCAGTGTTGAAAAGTTAGGGCTTTGAAGATGAGATCCACATTCTATACCTGGATGAGTTCCATCAACTATAAAATGGAAATTAAAAATGACAATACCACTTTAAAAGTGACTTTCCTGAAAAATTATTATAACTGGTGCAGCCACCATAGAAAACAGTATGGAACTTCCTCAGAAAATTAAAAATGGAACTGCTTTTTGACCCATCAGTTCCACTGCTAGGATTATATCCTAAGAATCCTGAAACACCAGTTCAAAAGAACCTATGCACCCCAGTGTTCATAGCAGTGCAATGTACAATAGCCAAGTGCTAGAAGCAACCTAAGTTCCCATCAGTAAATGAGTGGATCAAAAAACTGGTACATTTACATGATGGAACACTATGCAGCAGAAGGAAGGAGCTTCTACTCTTTGTGACAGCATGGATGGATCTAGAGAGCATTATGCTATTTGAAACAAGCCAGGCGGTGAAAGACAAATACCATATGACCTTACCTATAGGAGGAACCTAATCAACAAAATAAACAAGCAAGCAAAATATAACCAGAGACATTGAAATTAAGAACAAACTGACAGTAACCAGAGGGAGGTGGGAGGCAATAATGTGGGGAAAAGGGGGAAGGGTTGTCAAGGAACATGTATAAAGGACACATGGACAAAGCCAAAAAGGGCAAGATTGAGGGTGGGAGGTGGGGATGGCTGGAGTTGGGGGAGTCCTGGGGGTGGGGGGAAGGAGACAACTGTACTTGAACAACAATAAAAAAAAACAAAAAGAAAAACTATTATAAAGAGTGACTGATCCACTGTTTTCCAAATATTCAACATAGTGTCTGTTTATAGTGAGCATAGTAAATGGCAGCTATTATGAATGGTAGAAGTCTTCTTATGTACTACAATCAGAGGTCAGCAAACTTTTCTATAAGGGACAGATAATAAATATTTCAGGCTTTTTAGGACACATAAGGTCACTGTCATATTTTTTTCTTTGTGTTTGGTTTTCAACTATTTGACTATGATGTGTCCAGTCATGGATTTCTTTGTGTTTATCCTACTTATAGTTCACTGATATTCTTGGATGTGCAGATAAATTTTTTACATTAAATTTGTGAAACTTTTGGCCACTGTTTTTTTAAGAATTTTTTCTCCTTCTTTCTCTCTCTTATCTTCTTATGGGACTCACATTAAATGCACGCTGACATGCTCATTGGTGACCCATAGGTCTCTGAGGCATTGTTCATTTTTCTTTTTATTCTATTTATTGGGGTTACATTGGATAATAACATACAGTTTCAGATACACATTATAATTTGACATTTGTGTGCTCTGTTGCATGCTCACAACCCCAAGTCTCATTTCCTGCCATTACCATATACATGACCCCCTTCACCAACTTCACCCCCTCTCAGTCCCTTGTCCCTTTCCCCTCTAGTAACACCATTCTGCTGTTTGTTATTATGAACGTTTTGTTAATTTGTTACTTTTTGTTTTATATTCCATATATGATTGAAATCATACAGTTTTTGTCCTTTTCTATTTGACTTATTTAACTGAGCATAATACTCTCAAGATCCATCCATGTCATCACAAATGCCAATATCTCATCTTTTTATGGCTCAGTAGTATTCCATTGAACATGTAGGTATTTTTCCATGTCATGGCTTTTGTTAATGATGCTGCAATGAACATAGGAGTACACATATCTTTTCTACCCAGGAGCTAAGAATGTATAATCGAATCAAGAAAGTCTCTTCAGAATTATGTTGGGAAACTGGACACCAATATGCAAAAGCATAAAACTAGACTACTATCTTATGTCATACACAAACCTTAACTCAAAATGGATCAAAGGCTTGAATGTAAGACCTGAAACAATAAAATATGCTGAAGAAAATAAAGGCACTAAATTTCTGCACCATGGTCTCAGAAGTGTTTTTGTGTACTTGACCCCAAAAGTAAGGGAAATAGCAAAGAAAAATGCTTGGGATGACATCAAACTAAAAACTTCTGCACAGCAAAAGAAACCACTAACAAAACAAAAGGTAACAAACTGAATGGGAGAAGATACTTGCAAATGATACTTCCAATAAGGGGCTAATATACAAAATGTATAAAGAATTCGTACAACTCAACAACAACAACAAAAACAACAATAAACCAATTCAATTAAAAAATGGTCAGAGGACCTGAAAAGGCAGTTTTCTATGGAAAATATACATATGGCAACAGACATAGCAAAACCATCATGAGATATCACCTCACTCATGGCTATTATCAAAAAGACATTACATAGCAAGTGTTGGGGAGGATGTGGAGAAAAGGGAACCCTTGTACACTGATGGTGGGAATGCAAATTAGTACAGCCACTGTAGAAAACAGTACAGAGATTCCTCAAAACATTAAGAGTAGAACTACATGTGATCCAGCAATTGTTCTTCTGGTTATTGACCTGAAAAATATGAAGACACTTATTTGTAAAGATATATGTACTCCTATGTCAATTTTTCTTTATTCTTTTCCTTTCTGTTCTTCAAATTGGATAAATGCTATTTTATCTATCTTAAAGTTCACTAATTTTTTCTGCTGACACCTTGAATCTGCTAAAGCCCCTCTAGAAAATTTTCCATTTCAATTATCAAACTTTTCAACTCCAGAATTTTTATTTGTTTTTTATGATTTCCACTTAATGATTCACTGTCAGCATATTTTCCTTATTTTTAAAACATGGTTTATTTTAACCTTAACATATTTACAACAGTTGATTTGAAGCCATTTTTTGCTAAGTCCAAATCTGAACCCTCAAATCCTCAGCAAGAGTTTCTACTGACTATTTTTTCTTGCTATGGGTCACACTTTTCTTTTTCTTTTCATGTCATATATTTTTGTTCATAAGTTGACATTTTAGATAATATATACAGGGTTTTTAAAATTCTGATCCTCCCCAGAGGTTGTTTCATTGCCAGCATTGTTGTTGTTTGTTTTGCTGTTGTTTAGTGACTTTACTGGACCAGTTCTATAGAATTTGTCTCCCTCAAATTGTGCAACTGCTGATGTTTCTACTCAGTTCTTTTCTTTTATTCCTGTTTTTATTTTTATTCCTCTGTTCCTGGGGCTTGCCCTAGCTTGGTGGTTAGCCAATGATTGGCCAGAAGTACTACTTCAATTGAGTAAGATTTCTGCCCTTTTTTGATGGACCTATATGTAAGTTGGAGAAAACATTCAAAGTCCAAGCAGTTTATAAATCTGCCCAGTGACCTCTGCAATGGGCTATCCTGTGTCTCCTGCATGAGTTCACCAGGCCTCATGTTCATCCAGGGATGAGCAGTCAGCTAGACCCTCTCTCGTGTCTCCTGAGTGTGCGTGCAGACTTGCACCCATATGTAGCCTTTCAGACCAACAGACTATGTGGCTGCTTATCAAAGTCCACTGTCCAAAGTCTCTGGGTCAACCTATTAATGTCTGATTAATCTGTTGACCTGTGGCTTTGCCTCAATGAGTACTACAAGTTAATTTTCTAAAATTTTTTCCACTGACATTGCTAGTTTTTAACAATACCCCTGGATATATACGCCACTCTAAATCAACCCAGTCTCATCTAGCGGCAGAGCTACCCACTAGCTTTCAGTTTTCTCTGCCATTATAGAACTACCCCGTGTCTTTGTGGGGCTAGTCTGCGGCCTGATGGAAGTAGGGAAGACCTGTGCTGGTCCAGTACTGCCTGGGATTATAGAGGGAATTTCACCTTCCTTATTCTTTACTTTGGTATTAAGAAACGTAAAAGAATAACCTACAGATATAAACCACATTTACCACTATCAGTTTTGTCAGAAATTAAAAAATATTTTAAATTTAATGTGTTCTTTTCCCACATAAACTAATCTCAGTGTTGATTAGATTAGATATTATGTGGCGAAGCATTCCCCATAATTGGGGACTAGAGCCCTGACCCCTGAATCCTGGATCAAAGCCCTTTTAACTAGAATGCTCTGTCTCCCATTCAAGTTTTTTATTTTGAATGATAATAACAAACAAAATAGAAACATGAGGGGTTCTTGGTCTCTAAATCCACCAATCATATAAATTGGAAAACTACTTGGTATAAGTAAACTGCTTGAAACACAGTAACAGCAGCTAAAACAATGCTGTTCTTTAATCCAATTTGATGTTCATTCCAAGTGGCTGGAGCATAAATTCTAAGAAATCACTAGTTGTTCACAGCAGGTGCTAAGGTGAGCTCATGTTCTGGAGAAGGCCATGTTTTCTCTGGCTAGCAGATGTTTTGCTGGAGGACCTTTAGCAAGAAGTCAAAGTTGTCCTCTGTTATTATGCCTAATGGGTCTCAAAGAATAAATGAAAAGCCTTTTACTCTAATTCAGAATGCATTTTGTCTCTCTGTCATCTACATCAGTTGAGTTCTTAAAAGCTCAGGCCTGGGGACACAGTAGAAGAGAATGATATGACTGAGCCTGTGTCCATGGGAACAGTCACAGAGATGAGTCATTTTCAGCAGGACTGTACTCAAGCAAGCCTGTTACACTAAGGAATGGGGATGGCCCCTATTCCCTTCTCAGCTGAATAGACACTCTTATCCCATATTCTGAGGGGAAAAATTATCTTTATCTTTTCGATTCCTTGGTTATAAGGTAGGAGAAACCACTGCTGGTTTGATATAAATTTCTATGTAGTCACCATATTCCAATCGTGGTCCAACTCATCAATCTCAAAGCAGACCCATCCCACTGGTCTGAAAAATGACAGGACCCCAGGAGAAGAAAAGGGTGGCTGCAGTGCCCTGGGCTTAGAGTCTCATTGTCTGCTGGAGTCTGCAGTCCTTGGCTGTATGCTGAGGAAACCCATAATGGGCACCCTGTGCAGCACTGTCCTGACACGTCTCCAGGGCCTGCAGCAAAGCCCAGCTGGGCAAGCATCTTGCTGCCATGTATGTGGCAATCACTCGGATTGTCCTTCAAGCCTGAAGCCCTACTGACAATTCAGGAGCCTGGAATGCTTTTCTAATTAGACAACTGGCCTGGTTGTAAGGGCTGGTTTCATGCTGGTTCCTGAGGCCTACCACAGCCTCTCTGAAGAATTTGAACCTTTAGTGTTTGATTTCCCTCTGCCAGTACTTCTGGCAAAGTAGCTTCATGTCGGAAGTTCAGCAATGCCCTGGAAACTCAGACCATGTCAAACTTTCCCAGCCAGCAGTACTGACTGCACCTGGACTGGGCCACCCTCCCAGAGAGAGGGGAAGCTGTTATGTTACAGAAAAAAACAGAGCTCTCAATATCTGAAGGGGAGTGCTTGGGTGGTGCTGTTCTTTGAATCCTGTATGACTTTGGGCAAGTCATCAACCTTCTCTGAAGCTCGGGTAGCTCACCTGTGAAGTATGGATAGAGTCATTGACTCCTGAGCTTGTGTGTCAGAGACTGTAGTCTGCCCTCTTGCAGGACCCATTGAACCCCTCCTAGCTTGCATTCTGTTTGACAAGCAAAACTACCTTTCCTGGACTCTCTTCCAGCAAGGGTACAGTCATATGGCATATCTTCCTCCATTGACACATAGCCACACAAGGTGCTATACAAAGAGCAACATGAGACAGTGGCCACACAGTGAGAGCTAATCTTCCAACAGCCTAAGTGCCAGAGGCCTCTGGTTCTCTAGAAGAGCTGGGGTAGAGTTTCTGGCTTCAGGCCTGAGTGCCACAGAGTTGAAATGGCAGGTACCAGGGGCACTAGGTTGCAATAGATTTCCACATGAATGGGACCTCAGAATGACTAGAAGCTTTTCCTGACCTTGGTGTTTTGACAGTGTAACATCCAAGCCTGGTTCTCTAGAAAATCTATTTGTATCAGTTCTCTATTTCTGCAAGAATGCTAAACCACCAACCACCCTGAAATGCAGTAAATTACAGTACTTCCCCCTTAGCCACAGCTTTGCTTCACAGTTTCAGTTATTCGAGGTGAAACATGGTCTAAAAATATTAAATGAAAATTCTAGAAATAAATACTTCAGAATTTTTAACTTACATGCTGTTCTGAGTAGTGTGGTAAAATCCAGCACTGTCCCACCCAAGATGTGGCTCTTCCCTTTCTCCTGCATGTCCACACTGAATACACTACCTGTTCAGTAGTCACTTAGTACCCATCTGGGTTATCAGGTCAGCTCTCATGGTCTCTCAGTTCTTGTTTTCAAGCCACCTTTATCTTACTTTATAATTGCTCCAAAGCTCAAGAGTAGTGATGTTGGCAATTGAGGGGTACTAAAGAGAAGCTGCGAAATATTTCCATTAAGGGACAAAGTGTGTAGGTAGAGGGGGAAAATAGTATATACAAAGTCTATCCAAAAAAATTCCAACCATTGTTTATATACTGAGAATGGCTTGCATGGCATTGATGTAACCTGTCAGCCAAGGAGAGAGGGCTGGAATGCGCATATATGAACAATGACAACTTCACTGTACTATTCAGTGGGGCTGTAGATGCTGCTAAATGAGACTATGTACTATGTGGCCATGGCATTCAAAATGAGTGAGTAGAGCAATGAATCTGCATCAAATTTTGCATTAAGCTTGAACATTCCTCCATGGAAACTATTTGGATGATTCAGAAGGCTGTAGCTATGGGCAACTGGTGATTGGCAGCTTCATCACAACAACATACCCACTCATGTATCATGTCTCGTGCACAGTTTTTTGGCAAAACATCAAATCACTCAGGTGAATCAGCCCTCTTACAACCTAAATTTGGCACCCTGCAACTTCTGGCTTTCCCCAAAATTAAAATCACCTTTGAAAGGGAAGAGATTCCCTTTCAATAAATGTCTCTATTTTTCATAGTACATGGCTGGATAACTTCTGGACAGACCTCATACTTTTGATCTATAGTTGGTTGAAACCACAGATGCAGAACCCTCAGATATATAGGGCTGACTAAGGCATTTCAGCATTCTCAGATTTGGTTATCTGTGGGGGTTTTGGAACCAAGCCAAGGAACAACTGTGTATATGTACATATACATACATATATTATAAATGTATGTATGTATGTATGTATGTATGTATATGTGTGTGTGTTTGTTAAACATACAGATCAAGGGCTCACAGGCCAAATCCAACTAAAAGCCTGCTTTTCCATGATCTGTGAGATAAGAATGGTTCTTATATTTTTTAAATTTGTAAAATAAAACAAAGAATATACAACAGAAACCACATACAGCTGGCCTGAAAATCCTAAACTATTTCTTACATGACCTTTTACAGAAAAGGTTTGCTAAAGAATGGACTCACTGTATGACTTGTTGATCCAGGGGCTCCAATTTGGACCAACGTGTAGGCTCTACAAGAAACTACTAGTGACAATTCTTCCCAAATAAAAGGAGCTGAATCTTCAGGTACTCGGTTTCTCAACACTGTAAATATTCAAGAAGAAAATGAACATTCATCAGAAACAGCACATTTGTACTTTGAATAGGAGTAAAACAAGATAACCCCGAAGTCCTATCTAATGCTAATTCCAAATCATGAAGCTAGGATTTGATGCATAAAGGATAATTACTAAAAGATTCAACTGCCCCAAAATAAAGTAGCCTCTCTAGTGGAAATACCATAGTCCAAAAATAAACAATGATGGTGTCTTAACAACTTGCAATTTATTCAATCATCTCCTTAGCATGTTAAAAATTGAAGGAGGTGGTCATACATGCCTGTCCCTATCAAGGACTAGGAAGGTGTTAACTCAGTTGCTTTGTTTTGCCCTGTGTAACCAGAGCTGAAGGTGGCAGAGCCTTCAGCAAATGAGTCTGCTTATGTACCTGAATTTCATTGGTCTTGAATGTTCCACAAGGGAACCAAGCACAGCAAAAGTATTTATACTCAAGGACCACTAATCAGGGTTTAATTAGCCTTATAATTAGAATGGTAAACAGAAGTACAATTCCCAAATTGCTCCTTGATTTTTTTTTTTAACATCTATGGAGCGCTTTCATTTGCTGCACCTCCCAGCATTTTAGCACAAAGTTAATCATTAAAATTTGTTAAAAATTGAATGAATTGCTTGCTTTCTACAAACTTCAGCTGTATCATATTTGCTTAATAGCAATGTCCATGTGCATTCACCACATACATATTCAGCTCTGTGAGCGTAACTGAAACAGGGAAAGGATGTTTTCATTTCCAGTAATACTGCAATTGTTCCAGTGCAGAATAGCGGTGCGGATTTGTGCAGATTGTTGTCATCTAAGTGTTTGCTTCCATGAGATCTATTTAGTTTTATCTTCAGCAAAGTGGGTTTCAACATCCTTCTCTCTGTTTTACAACTGAAATAACTGACATGCAGAGGAGTTCAGTGGTTTGCCCTAGCTCACTAAGTGTAAAGGAAGGTTTCTCAAAGTATGAGCCCCAGATCACCCTGATACTAGCATCATTTAGGGTTTGTACAGACACCCTGTGTGCTACGCTGGAGGTCACTTGGCTTTGCCTTTCTCCGGAGCCTTTGGTCACCTGTTCTACCCCAGCCATCCCTGTAACCAGCAGCTCTCCCCAGTCCCTACTGACTCAACTTCCCATGACTATAATCTGAAAAAACTTAGGTTATACCAATGAAATATACCTTCATCTCTCATCCTTAACTGCCTTGGCTGAGGCATAAGATGTCACCAGACCCATCTGCTACCCAGGCATTTTCAGTCTGGAAGTGCAGAGGAGTTCATGCTCTGTGGGGCAAGATTTTAACCCATGGGAGCAGGAGACAGTGGATCAATTCTTCCCCTTCCCTTTCTTGGTCTCACTATCCTAAAACACATTGGTTCCAGGATTACTGGAAGATAGCCTTGTAAGAAACTGGTTTCACTTGACATGGAATGGTAGTCAGCTCAATAACAAGCCCCTATCTGGTACTCCTTCCTTCCCTTTCTCATTCCCTTTGCCCTCCTGGTACTTCTCTGGGATTCCAGTTCCCCATAAAGTGGTAGGATATAAGCTTTTGCCTTGGGCTTTGCTTTCTGGGACCCAGGCCAGGTACTACTGAATTGGAATGCTTGGAAGTTGGGCATTTTTATATGTTCCCAGTTGATTTTCAAGCAGCCTAGAATCTGAGAACAAATGGATCTAGAATGTGAGCCCAGTGCAAAGGACTCTAACGTTAGTGATTTCTCCATCCTAATATATGCTGGATAAAATAAAGGCAACACTATTGTTCTTTCACTGGTTAAGGGGGGGAGAGAAATCCCTGCCTGACTGCACCACATCCACTCCATGCTTCAAGGGGCTGCAGAGTGGTCGCTGACAGCTAATGTAACTGCTCCCATGTCATGCACCAACTCACCTGCCCATACCTGGGTCCAGTTTGTTATGTCCACACTGATTTGTGATGTCAGAGAGGCTCCCTTCTGTTTTGTCTCCTGTGACAATCAGTCAAACACACTTCCTGATATGTTGTCCACAGTTGTGTCTCTCTTTTTCTCTCTCTCCCTTCCTCTTATCATTCCTTTTTTCCTTTTTCCTTCCTTTTCTTTACTTTTTCTTTCACAAGCCATTTCAACCAACCCTGAAGATTCTGATTACCATTCATTGCCCAACAAAGATATTGGGAAGATATCCTGTTAAAAACACTCCTCCCTGCCCCCAAGGGGACAGAGGTACGTTGTTATAGCTGTTTTCATCCTCCGAGTCACATCTTTGAAGCTGGGTTCAAAGGGGTACTTTAGGCAAACATCTTTGAAAATGTTATAAATAGTAATTGGCAAGATTGGGGAACAAAAGGGAAACACAGCCAATGTAATTAGTTCACTTACTGAACAAGTTGACCATTCTGAGGCTGAGGACTGTGTTTGAACGAATGAGACTATGGGATGGAAAGGAAAGGAAACTGACTTTCCGCACAGGTTGCGAGAAGGGCACACATGTGATACCCAAGACCCACTGGCCCTCACAGTCCTCATCCCAAGGTATCAACAGTAGCCCACTGAAGATGTGTGGGGAGGCAGGTTAGTATACATGAAATGTGAGAAGGAACTCAATGAGTCTGACACCAGAAAGAAAACAGAAATCCAGGGTACAGGCTAGAGAGTCCCTGATGCAGGTTATCACAAGAAATGACAGAGATGCTCTTGTCCAGTGTTTCCTAAATAACAGTGATAATAATGTTAGGTGTTTACTGAGTACTTACTATAATTATGAGCACATTTAGTCCTCCCAAGAACTCTGTTATGATAATAACTGTTATAATATCCACTTTAAAGAAGGAAAACCGAGGTATGGAATGACTAGGTACTTTGCACAAGGTTAAACCCATAATTTCAAACTTTTCAAATGGAGCATTTCCCTATTTTCACTCAGAACCCCAATAATGAAAACAAATAAAAGAAGATTTATGGAGGAAAGGATCTGGGACCACAGAATTCTAGCGTCCCATAGAATCTAACTGGAAAACCATTCCTTGAGCACATGCTGAGAACTGAGAGGTGCCCAAGGTCACCAGGGCCAGCCAACAGAGAAGCTGGGGCACAGGGGTCTTCTGGAGCCCACCACACTGATCCTTCCAGGAGTGCACTTCACAGCTGGGGGGCCTCCTTGTGAAAAGTTCATCTCCCCTTTTGATCCACCACTGGACTGAGAACTGGGCTCTGTGTATATAGCACCTACTACACCCTCTGCCTTATCAGCTATGAGGTTCTTGAGAATAGAGACTCTGCCTATATCATCTTAGCACAGAAGAATTACCACAGAGACTGGCACAGCCAGAACATTGCAAACTTCATTAAATGAAATGGATGTTTTGATGGGCAGAGAAATGAATGAATGATGAATGAATATGTGAGTACCTTTTAAGGTATTATAAAAAAATAACACTGTGGAGGGTAGAAAGTATTTCCATACCTCACATCACTTTTAATTTTCAATGCCAACTGTGGAAGGGTATTATTGTTTCAATTTCAGATATGAAGAAGCTCAGGCTCTAAAGGAAAGTTTCTTTTCTAAGGATGCACAGTTAGGGGATGGGTGAGCTAAGATTATACTTTAATCTTCTGACTCTTAAAAAGTCAATAGCTAAGGACAAACAAGGTATTTAGTGTAGTCACATTCATAGAAAAAAGAAAGTAGAATGGTAGTTGTCAGGAGCTGGGGTTGGAGAATGGGGCTATTGTTTAATGGGTAGAGAGTTTGTTTTGCAAAATGAAAAAGCTCTCTGGATGGATGGTGGTGATGGTAGCACAACAATATGAACAAACTTAATGCCACTAAACTGTACCCTTTAGGAGTGAATTTACAATTTAGTGGTAATGTGTTGGGGACCGCCCTGCCTAGTCTCAGGAAGCTGTAACCCCCGTGACTTAGGCTGAATGAGAGACCTCCAGACCAGGAGCCACTAAGGAGACAAAACTTATTTCCCTGGCATGAACGCTGCCTGTTCCGTGCCTGACTTCCTAAGCTTGATCAGTTAGCCAATGACAGGTAAGATTTCCCATGGAGGGAATCTCCTGAGACAGGCATGATCAGATGGAGGCTTCTGGGAAGAGATTGGGGCTGTGGAAATGAAGGGGGGTGATGGACATCAACCCCTGCCCCCTCAGCTTTGTCAAAGCCTGAGTCCTTGTTCTTAGATGTGAGAAACCCAAGTCTTCTGGTTGCCTTTGTCTTCTCTGTTAACTCAGGCCTGCGGAAATAGCAGGGGCGGTGCAGCCCAGACCTGAAACAACGGACCCCTGGGATAATCAGGCCTGGGACATAGAATATGCAAGATCCTGTGAGATCTATTTGCTGAAGGATGTTATTAGATTAGAATTTGAAGGCACAGACAGGAAACCAAAACTAGTCCTTTGAGCCCTGTTAGACCTTTCAAATGATAAAATTCCAAGATCTGCCCAGAATCACAGCAGGGGTTCTGTCTACACCTTTGTAAGTCACCTACTTCTTTTGATCTTTTCTGCCAGACTGTGAATCTACAAACTAAGTCTGTATTCTCAATGAAAATCTGCTTGGGAATGGAAACAGGGCACTCCCCACTAGAGAGTGGCCATTCTGTCCCTATTTCCCCACAGGACCTGGTTGTCTCTGTGTATGTTTTTCTTCTGTTCCGACGAGCATCCACAGCAGAGATGGATACTGCTGGCCAGTATCTGCCACAGGAATGTACAATTTAGAAATAATGTCAATTTTTTGTTATATGTATTTTATAATTCATTTTTTAAAAAAAATAATAGCTAACATTTATTATTCATTTGCAATGTGCCAGTACTATTTTCAACACTTCATCATCTTTTTTTTTAATAACAGAAAGTTTATTTAGAAAGTCACAAAGTTAAAAAGGTAATCCAGTTGGATTGCATAGGCTCAGGAAATAAGTTACAGAGGCAAAAGAAGGGTCTTTGGAGCTTAAGAAAGAAGAAGGCAAAGATAACACATGTGGAGGAAAGAAGAGGGGGAAGGGGAAGGTGTGAGCATGCTCCAGACAGAGAGTGGCAGGGAATGATGAGGGGAGGAAGGGACATGTTCCAGAGGGGAGGAGCATGTCAACACTTCATCTTCTTTAATCCTCGTAACAACCCTATGAAGTAAATACTATTATGACCTCTATTTACAAGAGAGAAAACTGAGTCACATAGAGGTGAAGTATCTCAACCAAGGTCATGTGGCTTGTAATCCAAGAACTAAGCCTAAGAAAGCTGCATCAGGTCATGACAAGAAATATGATGCTGGAGCAGAAGTTGAAATTGGTCACATGTATGTGTCTCTGTCTAAATCCATATCTGTAATAATACTTCACCATTTTCATTAAATTGGGGCATCTGTATGACATTTTTATTTTCATTCCATTCTCAGACTGAAAGAGAGCAATCTAGTTACAGGAGGCATATATACTCAAAGAACAGTGGCTCTGTATTCAGAGAGGATTCAAGTTTAAATCCTGACTTTACCACTGTTGGCCCACATAACATTTGACACTTCATGTGACCTCTCTAAACCTATAAAACAGAGATAATAATGTTATTGTGAACACAGTTTTTGTGAACACTACATAAGATAATCTGTGTAAAAGCAATAGCCCCCCCCCCCACACCTGGCCCAAAAGATGTAAGTTCTCATATGATCACACCTATAAAAGGAATCTAATGAACAAAATAAACTAACAAACAAAACAGAACTACAGGCATGGAAACATAGAACCAACTGAAAGTAACCAGAGGGGAGGGGAGGACAATAATGGTGGAAAGAAGGGGAAAGTACTAATCAAAGAACATGTATGAATGACCCATGGACATGGACAACAGTGTGGGAATTGACTCTGGGAGCTGGAGGAGTGGGGTAGGTGGAGGATGGCAAAGAGGGTAAAATTGGGACAACTATAATAGAATAACAATAAAAAATGATTTAAAAAGAATATAATGAAGAATAAAAATATCTTGTCCTCAATTCTTAAGACTTATCTAGTACACTCTTCAGCCTCTGGGTATGAAAATGCTCTAATAGTTCTGGGAAGATTAATACCTGTACTACTTTTCAGGATCGACAAAGTAAGATTCCCCAATAAGTCAAAATATGGGCATAAGAAATAAAACCTCTTGCTTATAAACTCTGCTGCTGGTGGCTGACTAACCCTTCCTATGCTGAAAGTCCTTATGTAGGCTCTGGGTATCTTTTTCATGCAACCCTTCATTCTTCAGGTGGAATGGTTCCAACTCCATTCACCCATGTCCACTTTCCATGGCATCACTATAGCCATGATGTTGCTGCAAACAGAGCCCTAAGAGTCCAATTCAGACTGAATCAAATAAGAAGATTATATTGGACACAAATACTCACCTGATAATTGTCCAAACACAGCCTACAGTAGTGCTAAACCTGTGGCCCATACTAGTACCAAGATCTTTTTCTGCTTTTGCTTTTCTCAATCATTCCTCCAATATGGTAATAAACTCCATTCCCAGTCAAGAAGAATAAATAGATATAGTTGTTTCTGTATCTTTCTCTTTCCTTTAGGTATTGAATATACTAACTATAGTACATCAGGGAAGATAAACTTGAATCTTGTCCTCAAGAAGCCTATATTCTAATAAGGAAAATAGACAAGGGCATAAATAGATATAATATAAGAGAAAAATTATAAGGGTCACAGGAGAGAAGTCATTAACTGCTTACATTGCTGCCTAGCAGGTAGTGAGTGCTCAAACCATGGTAGCTGTTGAATTTGTGGAGCCCATAAAATTAAAATAACAAAGGATGATTATGGCTAGGGGGAATCAGAAAAGCTCCAGAAGAAAGATAACTGACTCAGTAATGGGCAGGATTTGCCATCAGAGATAAAAGAATGGTGTCCCAGGAATCAGCATGGTAGTGCAAAGACAGAGGTATGAAGACAAAGGGACATAGAGAAAAGAGTCTTTAAAGGAACAGGGTCTGCAGAAAGTAACAGAAAAGAGAAAAAATAAAAGAAAAGCAAGGAAGGAGGTTGAGGCAGACACAGGGCAAAGAGTATACCTACTATACCTTTGAGAGCAGGAGAGATTTTTTTATCCCTCAAAAAAAGAAGTAATTTTATGGAAATATGGCATATCATTAATTCATTCATTCAATGACTTTTCTTAACATATGACTCAATGCTGGACTATCTCAAAGACAAATAGGAATATATAGTGTCTGTGTTCAAGTTGTTTAGGATCTATAGTATGAGACAGGTATGGAACAATGAAAACAATGTAAAGACCTCATATTTATTGAGTGTTTATTATGTGCCAAGTACAATGGTCCTAACAGTAAGCATTATAGTTCTATCTATTAATATGAGCAAACAAAAGCATATAAACACTCAGTAACTTAACCAAGCTCACAGAGTTAGCATGTAGTGAAGTTGATATTAAAATTCAAATCCAGAAGCTGGCTTCTTTACTCTTAAGATCATGGAATCATATTCCCAAACAGTACTGTGCTCTTTGCAGAGCATCATGGACAAGGCAGAAGGGCAGAGTCATGAGAGGTTGCTTCCACCTGGGCCAGAGAGCATTGTAGAGGCTTCACAGGGGAACTTAGCTGAATCTTGAAAGACGCATCTGGCTATTCAACAGGCAGATGGGAAAGACAGCTTTTTTTTCCAACTTGTTGCTTTAAGTGGTGGGTTCTTAAGTAGCAAGGAGTAAATAAAATGTTTTCATTCAGTAAATCTAGCACATCACCCAAGAAATTAAGTTCCATTAAAATATTCACCTGGTGACAAATGTAAAAACATGAGGTCTATTAATTGAAAATTAGCCTAACTCAAAGCTAGGAAGCAGCATGTGCAAATGCAGGAAGTAAAAGCACAGTCCTGGGTGTTCTGGAGCCACAAGAAATTGAGAGGATTGGAGCACCAGATGTGAAGAAGGACCCTATGAGAACATAGGCTGGAGAAGCAGGGAAAGATCAAGGAGGCTTTTGTATGCTACCCTACATAATCTGGGTTCTCTCTTCTACCACAGGGCAAGTATTAAAGTAGCTGGGCAATAGTAAGATGACAACTTCATTTTAGATACTGCTGGTGACAGTGTGGCCAGACCGTAGACTTAGAGACCAGTTAGTCTGGATTTTACTGCAATATTTCAAGTGTGGCAAAGAAGTTTCCTTTTCTCCTAGGCACACAGCTAGACTAAACTTCCCAGTCTCCCTTTATGAGAAGTTCATATGATTGAGTCCTAATGAAATGAGGATGGGAATGATGCACTTTCTTCCGGGTCTGGCCCCTGAAAGCATCCTATGGGATTGTTACACTCTCTTCCCCATCTCTGAGCTACACACAGAGAACAAGGCCCTGGATGATGGTGGAGTCACACAATGGAAGGAGACTGGATCCTGGAATGACTTTTCAGAGCAGAGCCCCCTACAGCCTACAATGACCCACAACATACGTGGGAAGTTAAGATTTTATTATATTAAGTCACAATAACCCCTGACAAGATCTGTTAAAGGCAGTGAGAGTTGGGATAAAGCTGTAGATGGATATAACAGACATGTGAAGGTAAAATAGACATGACCTAGCCATCAGTTGGATCTGAGATCTCCTTTCTTTTTGTGGTGTTCAGAAGAAACAGAGTTTCAGTAGAAGATTTACCTTTGGAGGACAGAGCTAGGGATGTATAAGAAAGACACAATCAAGGCACAAAATTCAAAACTACATTTGAGCTCTACTTCTTCCTTAATTTATACTTAACAGTTTCTGAAAAATAATTGTGTGGAAAAATCTCACTTGGAAATTAAACCCCAGGCATAATGTTAGTTCAACATGAATGCATTAATGCTGCTTTGTACTTAAAAGCTGTAAATGTAAATCTATTCCCATCATCACAAGTTTGATTGAGATTCTCAAGTACACTGGTTCACACTGCATAGTATTTTCAGCTCCAATACTATCAACCATGGAGTGACTCTTCAAAGAAGAATCTGTCACTGTAAGCTATCAGCTTCATATCATGGTAAGAAGGACTAATCAGCAATGCCAACATTTTCCTGAATTCCCTCTTCTCGCTCATGGAGTTAATCATGAAGTGGTGAGAACTGCATCCAAAGGAGAGAAAGGCAAAGCAGAGGCAGCTGTCCCAACTCTCAAAGCAGCATTTCCTTCAAGAAACTCAAAGCTACTTTCTACAACAAACAACAACTGCTTACTAATCTTTACAACAGTGTATGGGGTGCTACGCAGACTCTGGAGATACTCAATAGAAATAGTATTAAAATGCAGAGTCAGAAGACATGGGTTCAATTCTCAATCATATGTTATCCATTCCTTTCTTCATTAAAAAAAAAAAAGCTTTGCCAGTGTCACAGTACCAGAAGTAGAAATGCAAAGGGAAGTATTACATTAGGTTATTTCATGGAATTCATTAGTTGTGTGAATTCAGTCAAATCCCTTTACTTCTCTGAGCCTTGGGTTCCTTATAGAGCCCCTTAACTATATTTTGGCTGCCCAACATTCATGCTGTCTTTTCGTAGCATCAGCACATTGTCCTCTTGTTACCAACCCCTTTTACATTCTCAGTCATGTACTTCGGGTAGAATAAACTCAGACTTTTGGCTCAGAGTTTGGACGTGTCACTCAGCCTGATCAATCAGGTACTGGAGTCCTTGGCTACTGTGACTGGTTCAAGATTGAGTGCAAGATCCAATCCAATGAAAGACAGGACCTTTGAGAGCTTAATTCTCTTAGCTTGGAAGAACTTACAGAATATTTGTCTGGAGCTGCCAGCAGCCATAGTGATTCCATAAGAAGTTCTATAAAGAAGCCAACCCAAAATAGAAGTGAGCTAAGAATGCGGGAAAGATTGGCCCTGGTGATGTTTGTGAGGTCCTGGATTGAACAGTGTCTGAAGCCAGAGAGAGCAACTTACAGGCTTGCTCATTATAGGAACACTTCATTACCTTTCTGGATGAACTAAGTTTGAGTCAGATTTCTTGTAATTCCCACTAAAAAGAGTCCTGATTGGTATATTTCTCATTCATAAATTAACAGAAATAATCATGTCTCACCTGCCAATTTCACAAGACTCTAGTAAAATAGATTTTGATCCCATACTAGCTGTGTCACCTTGGGAAAGTAACTTAATCTCTGTGTTTTGGTGCCCTTATTTGTAAAGTGGAGATAATAACAGAACCAGCATATACAGTTGTTCTACAAGGGGATTAAATGAAGTGAAATATCTCAAGGTCTTAGAACACTGCATAAATGCCATTTAAGTACTTACTATAATGCAAATACAACTGCAACTAATAATATTTATTATTAATTATAAGTAATACTTCAATAAATTATATTTAATAGTGAATAATGGTAGTACTACAAGAAAGGAACTTACCAGTAATTAGAGTTGCCTTGAAAAGTAGTGAGTGTCTCACCTCATTACATCAATCAGGCCAAATGATGGTGTGAGAGAGCAAGGGGTGAAGTCGGGGACATTATGGGCCAGGCCCGAAAGTTTTATATCACTTCCCTTCACATTTCATGCATCAGAATTTACATTCATGGCCACATAAAGAGCCGCTAAGAAATTAAGTCTAGCTGTGTGTCTGGATGCAAAGGAGACCACAGGTACTGGGGGATCCCAGTGAATCCGGCCACATCTGGAAGGTATTTAAGAAGTGGTTGAATCAGCATCTCTCAGGAAGCAGGTTGCCGGCACTATGAGACAGAAAAGCCCCTTAACTATTTTCAAGTCTAACCAGCACCTCATATGAACTTGTCCAAGGTCACCCAGCTGGGTAATACTGGCAGAGTTGTAACTAGATCCCCCTTCTAACTTGCACGTCATTCCTTTGTCCACCCAATCACCTCCTCTCTAAGTTGTCCTTTCCAAATCTAATAATCTGTGTATTATTGTCAAATCTTTGCTCGCTGGTTTAGCTAGCAGTTTGTCTTTGGGAGAAAATTTACTGCTCTTTTCACTTAGATTTCTTCTCCAAGTGCCTTATTGTTCTGTGTCACCTGCCTTCCTTCACAAAACATGCCTTTGGAGGTGAGCGGAACAGAGGTTGTTGGGTGTATACTAACATCACAGTGGCTACATGGATGGCACAAGTAAGGTAGCGCGCTGGCTGTCTGCAGCAGTGAGAACATTTGGCACACCTGGAAGTGTAGTTCTACTGGCTGTTTTTTGTTTGTTTGTTTTCATTTTTATATCTTTTTGCTTTAACTGGTAGGTTCTTCAGTGGCAATGAGTAAATGAACTGTGTTTTCATTCAGCAATTCCAGCACTTCACCCAAGAAACCAGGCTCCACTGATACACTCACCTGCTAAAACATGCAACCAAATTAACTAGTTACCAGCACAACTCAAAACAACTATCAACAGAGCCATAATTCAGAATGTTGCTAATTTCTTTTTTGATTAATATGCTTTAATCCTTACTGGATATATGACCTTCATCAATACTTATAAATGATGTATTCTATTTTATTGTATTAACTAATTCAGCTGTCTCTTCTGAAAATTCAGGCAGCAAACTAAAAATGCCATTTGACAAGTACCCTTTCAGAATACTGATTCTCTGGACAAGCTGATCTTTCCAAGTTTTTGCCTGTGCTCTGTTGAATACCAAAGGTCCACAAACACAGTTGATAAATAATTCAACAGCCTCCCCAACTCAATACTCCTCACCCCACAGGGAGAAAATATTAGGAAAGCTTTTCAAGGACTGTATAATACTGGAAGCTGACAAGTATATACTTAAAAGTAGATGAAGGACCCCAAGTCTCAGGGTTTCACAGAGGGAACTGTTCAGTATTTGTGTCCACTGTTAACTCCAGCCCCAGGGGAGGTTTTCCAGAGATGATTACCTCTCTGGAAGCAGTGAGGGGCTCCTGGCAGAGGACCACAAGGACCCTGGGCAGATAGCTGATCCCCTGCATTCTCAAATTTTTCAATTTTTAACAATTCTTATGTGTTTATTTAATGAGTTCAAATTTATTCTTTTTAAGTCTGAGACAAATTGTAATTTAATTATGTTTTCAAGGTAAGTGCCCCTGCCTGGCAGTGGAAAAAGTAACTTGATGCACAGGTAACATACCTGGCAGGCAGCAGAGAATGAGAGAAGAATGTGCATCTGGTCCAACATGCCCAACTCTGCTTCCACTGTTCACTACAGCACCTCCTCAAACCTGTGTGCCTCAGTTTACTCCCCTGTGAAACAGGAGTGACAACAATCCCATCAATGTCACAGGGTTGTACTAGTTAATAAATGTGAGAACTTAAAACAGTGTTTGGCATATAGCAAATGTCTTATGTGTTAGCTTTAAAAAAAAAAAACCCTTAAAATTATATGACAGTGTTTAAGACTCCATGGCAGTCAAAGTTCTTACATATGCCTTGCCTTCTTACTTTTTTTTTTTAATATATTTTATTGATTATGCTATTACAGTTGTCCCATTTCCCCCCTTCTCTCCCCTCCACCCTGTACCCCCCTCCCACCCACATTTCCCCCTTTAGTTCATGTCCATGTGTCATACTTATGAGTTCTTTAGTTTCTACATTTCCCGTACTATTCTTGCCCTCCCCCTATCTATTTTCAACCTACATTCTATGCTACTTATTCTCTATACCTTTTCCCCCTCTCTCCTCCTCCCACCCCCCTGCTGCTAACCCTCCATGTGCCCTCCATTTCTGTGGTTCTGTTCCTGTTCTAATTGTTTACTTAGTTTCTTTTGGTTTTGCTTTAGGTGTGATTGTTAATATTTGTGAGTTTGCTGTCCTTTTACTATACCTGTCTTTTCTTTATCTTCTTTTCTTAGATAAGTCCCTTTAGCATTTCATAAAATAAGGGCTTGGTGATGATGAACTCCTTTAACTTGACCTTATCTGAGAAGCACTTTATCTGCCCTTCCATTCTAAATGAGAGTTTTGCTGGATAGAGCAATCTGGGATGTAGGTCCTTGTCTTTCATGACTTGGAATATTTCTTTCCAGCCCCTTCTTGCCTGTAAGGTCTCTTTGGAAAAATCAGCTGACAGTCTGATGGGAACTCCTTTGTAGGTGACTGTCCCCTTACCTCTTGCTGCTTCTAGGATTCTCTCCTTCGTTTTTACCTTGGCTAATGTAATTATGATGTGCCTTGGTGTGTTTCTTCTTGGGTCCAACTTCTTTGGGGCTCTCTGAGCTTCTTGGATTTCTTGGAAGACTGTTCCCTTTGCCAGATTGGGGAAGTTCTCCTTTATTATTTGTTCAAATACGTGCTCAATCTGTTGCTTTTCCCCTTCCGATTCTGGTACCCCTATAATTCGGATATTGGAACGTTTAAAGGTGTCTTGGATGCTCTTAATCTTTTCCTCAATTTTTTGAATTCTTATTTCATCATGCTTTCCTGCTTGGTTGATTCTATCTTCCTTCTGGTCCACTGTATTGTTTTGAGACTCATATTCCTTCCCTTCACTATTGGCTCTCCTCCGCGTGTTTTCCTGCATCTGTTTTATGGTAATCTGCATTCTTTCATCTAGATTTCGTCCAAAATCCACCAGTTCCGTGAGCTTTCTGATCACCAGTGTTTTGAACTGCGCATCTGATAGATTGGCTAATTCTTGGTCGCTCAAAAGGATGAGTCCTGGGGGACTGATCTGCTCTGTTGAAAACATATTTTTTTTTTCCCCCCCGTCTCTCCTTTTTTTTTTTCCGGTCTGGTTGCTCTTGTTACGGTGGGGGGCGGAGCCTTAGGTGCTCACTGGGGCTGGGCACCCCGGTGGCTAGATTGTGACGTTATATGTGGGGGCAGGGCGGGAGCGGGAGCGGGGCGGGAGAAAACAATGGCGGTAGTTCCGATCCCCTGGACTCAGACCCTTGTCTGGGCTTCTGGGCTGCGAGTTCTGCCCTGGTCCACAATCGCTACCCCTCTGGGTCTGCCAGCCGCAGCTTGTGTACTCAGGGATCACCGCTGCCTTCTTGCGTGCCCGATGGCTTTTGCGCCGATTTCGCGCCAAACCTTCCCCCGACCTCCGCGCGCAGCCAGCCCTGCGCCCGCCCGGCTTGTCTTCTCCTACCGGTCCGGATGAATGCGTCTACTTCAACTTCTTGGCTGCCCGACTTCCATTCAGATAAATCCTCTGCCAGATCTGGGTGTTATTCTGATAGTAAATTATTGTTGTAAATTATTGGTTTTCTAATCTTGGTTGTACGAGGAAGTACGGTGCGTCTACCTATTCCTCCATCTTGCCAGAAGTCGCCTTCTTACTTTTATTGACTGTCTTCCATATATTATGATTTGATGTTCTCTTCTTAAAAGGATTAAAAAAATTCCCCTATTGGTCACTGATAATAATTGACACTATCTGAGACCCTCTTATGGCCCTTTTGATGTAGGCATTATCTGCATTTTATAGATGAAACTGAGGCTCTAACGGGGGCGTCCAACCTTTTGGTGTCTCTGGGCCACACTGAAAGAAGAAGAGTTGTCTTGGGCCACACATTAAATACACAAACACTAACAAAAACTGATGAACAAAAAAAAAAGTTTTAAGTAAATTTACAATTTTCTGTGAGGCTGCATTCCTAGCCATCCTGGATCTCATGCTGCCCATGGGCTGTGGGTTGGACACCCCTGTGGGAGGTTACGTATGAAGGTTATTGCACTGCATTAAAGATGGCACAATTTCTTTGGCATCTTCCCACTGACAAATGGGATTGATTTTTCCTCCTCTTGAACCTGGTCTGGTCTATGACTGCTTTAGCCAACAGAACACAGCAGAAATGACATTATGCTGTTTCTAGTCATGGCTTCCCCCATCTGAGCAATAGGGACCCTAACAATACCTGCCATGCCTGCTTCAAACTAGTGAGAATCAGATGAGTTAGTGAATGTAAATGTGTAGTAAAATAGAAAGCACTCTACAAGCACTAAGAATTACTGTCATTTATGCAAGTTAATTATAATCTACATTATTATATAACAATAGAAATCAGCTGCACTATAGGGTTGTTTCATCGATATGTGTAATTTTGACACTGGGGACCTAAAGAACAACATGGAACACCTACACCTCCAAATTGTTCTCCACAGGTAGGTTATATCTCTGCAACAGCAAACATACGTTTGGTTTAATTCAGCCATTTTATTTAAAGTCACCTAAACTGATTGCTTAGTGGCATGTGGCCAAAAAAAAAATGAACATGGAAAGATCTGCCTTGTGCCCTTTGTTTCTAAGAACTCACATCAATAAATACTTGTTGAGCATCTATGCACTGAGCCATGAGCATAGTGCTTGGGTCATATTTATTTAAAAAAAAAAAGGAAAATCAAGTCAAGAATGTTCTGCCTTCAAGAGGTTTAAAATCATGATGGGAGAGTATGGGAATAGGGACAGCCCTATTTGAGGGAACCTTTGATGGATCCTTCAAAGGTTCTTCTGTTAAGTCAAAATGTGTTCCTTACAGTTTCCATTCTATGATTATAAACTACTAAATAAGTATTTGTCTATAATTAAAACATAATTATGATAAAACATTTTACCTGATTTTGACCCACCACTAGGAATATCTGATCTTTAAATTACTGAGCTCATCTCAGGATGATCTTCACTAAGTTAAGTCATACTTAAATCCTTTAAGATTTACCTCAGGGTTCACCTAATCCAGGAAGCCTTCCTTTATTCCTCTTTGCATATGCATCTCATTCTCTTCACACCCATATATAAACACTCAGATATACCTACACCCTTCTCTCTCCCACCATAAAATCCTCTCCTTTTCTCTGTCATAGTGGTTCTCAAGCTCTAGGGAGCATCAGAATGACTGAGGGCTTATTGGAACACAGACTGCTGGCCCCAGAGCCAAACTTTCTGATTTAGTAGGTCTGAATGGGTGGGGCCTGAGAATGCACTGTGCAAATGTCAGTTGATGCTGATGATGCAGGTCTAAGGACCTCACTGAGACTGCTGCTGTGTCATACCTCATTGACCACACTGCACTGTAACGGTCTCTTTGCATCCTTGATCAGTCTAAAAGTGTGAACTGAGTATCTATTGTGTCTCCCAGTAGACTATGTTGAACTTTTCAAGTGCAGATATTTGTCTTCTTTAGCTTCTTAAGTCCATAGCCTAACCCTAAGCCTGGCATACAGTAGACTTGGTGAGGGTTTGTTGAATGAATGACTAAATGAATGCCATGTCTTGAGATCAAAGGGCATGTGTACACAAGGAATTTGAGAAAGACTCAAGGGTTTAGACAGTGGATATAGATCATGACCATGTACCTGGTACACATAAGGATTTAAGACAATGCTTGCAAAAATTACCACATTACCCAGCCACAAAGCAAGCGCCAAGTTCATTATGGGGCTCAGGTTCAAACTGCCACCACTTGAGTATGTCATGTTAATACAGAATCCAGGATGGAGAGCAAACCTGAAATCAAGTTATGAGAAAAAAATTTTAAAAATTAGAGGTGAATCTTCTGGAGAAGGTAAGATTGAGGGGTGAGAGATGGTGAGGAAAGAATGGAGTTAAAGCTAGGCTGACAGAAAGAATTGCCATGAGAAAATAGAATGGACTTAATTGTTGGAGCTACAGAGGGTGGAACTTAAACTCAAACTTCCCTCACCCAACAGTTATCTCTGCCCAAGAATCAAAGTACTATCACCCAGAAATGAATCAGGCACAGTATTTACTGTCTTATGAGATTTAAAGGCAAGTGGTTTATTTGGTAGGCAATGCCTACAAGCACCAGTAGGGGAGTGGACAATGAGGCATGAAAGGGACGGAAGTCATTTTCAGGGGTGATAATATATAGACCATCTCTATGGGCAACTGCAGCTTAGTCCCCTCGGGCTCCTCTGGGAGATGATGAAGACTATGCTTCAGAGCTACCCCATCTGAGGAATGAAGAAGTTGATGGGGTATTTACCCACCACCTCCCTTTTGTAGTTAGTTAATGGCTATTCCCAGGGACATTAATTCCTGGGTACTGTCACCCTGCCTCATTTGTAGGCAGATATACCAAGAAACCTTCAACAGAATGTGAGTGCTAGTGGATCTGGGTGGGGCACCAACAGCATCTGCTACACCTTCCTACAAAGAGTGAGTATAAACAAGGAGAAGGTGTGCATAAACCATGTATCATCTGTGATGCAATTCTAAATACTATAGGTTCCTATGAACCTTGAGATTCTAAGGTTTGCCATTACGATATTTACATCTAATACCAGCATGTGGTACATATGTGATATGATTAGCCTGCTGTCAGCCCTATAATCAGAGGTACTATAATAATATTATCCACTTAACCAATGAGAATACTGAGGCTATAATTGCTGAGGAGACTTGTCTGAGGCCACATAGCAAGTTGGAAACAGAACCAGGACTACACAGGAACCTGCCTGGCCCCCATCTGATTTCTCTGCTCTACCACCCACTAGGATACATTAGGCATTCTGAATTCACAGCCCACGAACAGAATTCCATCTGAATAAGGTTCCTTCTGGACAACTCTTTCTGCCAAGCCTTATTTTTTTTTCTCTCCCAGGCTCTGGTCTAATAATAGTACTGTTCTGTTTTGCAGAGACTGCCTGAGCTTAATTCATTTGCCTTCCTCAAACCACCACCCTCCCAGGCCTTTTAACTTCACAGCTTATGACCTGCCTTATTCCCACATCCACAATTAACTCCAGTGTTCCCCTGCAAGGGCGTGTGATTTCCAAACATGTGCTTCTTAAACTGCAGCTTGCTGCTAGTGTTTGTGTGAGGGCTTCTCACCCAAAGCCCCTTGAGGCCCAAAGATCCTGTTTGTGCTGGTTAAGGATATAAAGTGGCCCTGAAGTAGCTTTTAATTAATTCAGCTGTTTAGCGCATTGAACTAAAAAAAATATCAAATCAATTGGCTCCTTTTTATCCTAGTGCTTTTGTTTTCACTGTTATCCACTTCACTAGCTACTGGGGCCTAACCATATGATTTCCCCAATGTTGTCATAAAATTTGTTAACTGAATGATGAATGTGTGAGGGAACCTGAGGAATGCTGGTCGTTAGAGGTATCCTGGAACCCCGTGATGGTACATGGCTGTTAGGAGCTGCTATCCCCTCATTTCTCCAGACCCCTCTCTTGGGTACTTCCTCCTTCTCTAATGCAGAACCAACCCAGACTGTCCTAGACTCTCAGGAAGGACCACGTAATCAACTTCAAGTTCACATCCATTTCCCAGGTCAGTTTGTGAAACTTTCTAAAACTGGCCAGCTGAGTACTTTTCTAACCATTTAGGTCAGGGCTGTCAAACTCACTTCCGCCAGGGGCCACATCAGCCTCGCAGTTGCCTTTAAAGGGCCAAAATAATTTGAGGGCTGTATAAATGTAACTATTACTTAACTGTTAAGGAGTTGAAATTACATTCAACCCTTTGAAGACAACCATGAGGCTGATGTGGCCCCCAGTGAAAATGAGTTTGACCCCCCTGATTAGGGCATTATATACATATATCATTTCCCAGTAAGAACACTTTATCATTGTATTAAGACTATGTTACAACCTCCCATAAATAATACACCAACCTGCTGCACAAATTTCCCTTAATTTCTGGACACTGTATTTCCAAGATCTTGCTGTTTTATGAGTCTCAGAATGTCTGCTTTGAACCTAACATTTATTGACCATCAGCTCTGTTAGGTTAGTGGTTACAGTAGATTGTAAACATGACCACAATTGTAATCCTCTAAACATAACTACATGTATTTATGCTCTTTGCTGTGTGATTTTATAGCTCAAGTGGAAGCATCTATTTTCCTTCCTTAAATCTGTGCTGGCATTGTGCCTTTAATTGGCCAATGAATGCAACAAAAGAGACAGTGAGCAGTTCCCAGCCCACGCCCTCAAGGCTTTGCACACTTCCTCTGTCTCTCTCAGATTCCTGTCCCCACCATGTGAACAAGCTTGAACTAGCCTACTGGAGAATGAAGGGGCCATGTAAAGCAGAGCTGATTTAGCCCATCTAGTTGGAGCCCCAAACATGTGAGAGAAACCAGCCAAGATTTTAAAAGCCTCAGCTGACTTGCCAACTAACCCCACAAATACATGAGGAAAGCCTCCAAGAGGACTTGCAGTCTCATTAGTTAAGTAAATACTTGCTGTAAGAAGCCACCAAGTTTTGGAGTACATTGTTAGAGAACAATAACAAACAGATACAGTAGTTTATAAATGTGGTACAGCTGAAGGTTAAGGTGGTTATGAGGAGCTAAATGTTTGTGTCCCCCATGCTTCACATGTTGAAGCCCCGACCCTCAATGTGGCTATACAGGCATACCTTGGAGATACTGTGGGTTTGGTTCTAGACTACTGTGAAAAACTGAATATAGAAATAAAGCAAGTCACATGATTTTTTTTGTTGTTTTCCAGTGCCTATGGAAGTTATGTTTACACTGTGCTATAGTGTACAATAATGTTAGGTCTAAAAACACCAATGTACATGCCTTAATTAAAAAATGCTGTATTGCTGAAAAATGCTAACCATCATCTGAGAGTCATAATCTTTTCTCTGGTGGAGTGTCTTGTCACCATTTGATGAAACCACAATATCTGTGAAGTGCAATAATGAAGAGCAATGAAAAAGGGTAAGCCTATTTTTGGAAATGGGGCTTCCAAAGAACTAATTAAAATTAAATGAGGTCATAATGGTGGTGCTCTGATCCAATAGAATTAGTGTTCTCATAAGAGACTCAAAGAGCCTGATCTTCCCTTGTGTATATACCAAGAAAAGGCCATGTGAGGACAAAGTGAGAAGGTAGCCATCTGTAAGCCAGGAAGAAAGCTTTCAGCAGAAACCAAATCAGCTGGAACCTACCTTGATCTTGAACACCTATACTCCAGAACCACGAGACAATAAATTTCTATTGTTCAAGCCACCTATTGCACCATATTTTGTTATGGCAGCCCTAGCACACTAACACAGATGGGAAGTATAAAGAAAAATACAGGGTATGGAAACATATGGTTGGAAAAAATGAGAAAGATCCGATTAACCCCACTCCTATCAATGCAAGTTGATACCTAAAAAGCAATGTGCTCTGTACTGAGAATAGAAGTCTTCTTCTAATAGAAGTCTTCTAATAGAAATATTAGAAGTCAGAGTCTCTCTAAGTTATTTATGGCCCAGTGACAGTGACCATGACCAGTCATCCTGATTTCCTGAGACCATCCTAGTTTTAACACTGAAAGTCCCATATTCCAGGAATCCCCTCAATATTAGGCAACCTGAAATGGCTGGCTGCTCTAGGTCTGGTAGGAGAAGGAAATACCTAAATGGATAGTTTTAACATGGTATGTAAGTAATTTGATACTGGTAGTTGTAGAAGTATTAATAGTAGTAGTATTGATATTACTGGCAGTAAAATCACGCCCAGCATATATGAAATGCTTCTTATATGCTATGCATTGTATAAACTACTCAGTATGGAGTTCCTTATTAATAGTCACGTCTGTTCTGTAAAGTCACCTCATTTCATGGGAGAAGATGAAATCTCAGAAAGAATCCATAACTTGCCCAAGATCACAAAGCTAGTAAGTAGTGGAGTTCAAATGCAGCCTCATGCTAACTCCAAAACTTATTTTCTTAAACATTCAGCTGAACTCCCAGCACCACATATTCATTCCCATCAATGCAAAGAACAGAGCTAGGGGAGAGAATGAAGAAGAAGAATCCAAAACAGATTAGGACACTTGAAGAAGGCTTTCTGGAGGGAGTAATGCCTGAAATGATTTTCAAGAGATAAGTGAGAATTTCTCAAGTGATACTGGGGTAAGATATTCTAGATGGAGAGAACAGTTTGGACAAAGTATAGAAACATAAAATCACACGAGATCCACAGGCTGATCCATTTTGTTGAACAGAGTAGATTTGGGGTTCCAGGAAATGGGGCTAATGAGACAGTTATAGGTTGGAGTTCTAGTAGTTCTAGTCAACCAGAATCCAATGAGAAATGGGCTTCCTTGCATTTCAAAACATTTACACAATGAGAACAATTAATTCTCTTTGTTGTAGAACATTTTCCATGTGACAAACTGATTTGAGAACTAATGCCATTGCACCTGCAAATCTGGAGCAAAAACATTGTAGTATCACATGCTGAGAACCTGAGGCTAACAAAAAAAAAAAGGGAAAAAATCTACCTTATTCAAGTCATTGAAAAATGTGCTAAGTAGCTGTTTTTCAATACGAATAGTGATGAGAATTAAAAATAGGCACTACTTTGCCATTGCATCATATTTTCTTAAAGACTAGGAATGTCAACAGGTAGACCTTTCAGTAAAAAGACCAAATATGTTTGATTGACATATTTGCAAGACGTGAAAAAATGAAAGAGCCAATCAAAATGTCTTGTCCAATTTTCCTTGCTATATTGAATTTTTCTAACTATCTTAGGATTGATTCATTTATTTAATGCCTCAATTAAAAATGCCTTCATCAAAATGTACTCACCAAGCACCTAGTACTATATCTAGTACTGTCCTTCATGCTGAAAGAACATTTGGAGAATGAGGTCTGTCCAGAAAGTATCTGGCCATGTACTATAAGAAAGAGACATTTATTGAAGAAGATACAAGAAACATTGTACATAGAACAGTGATGCCTCAATCCTCTTCAAGATAGGCACCTTAGGACCTCACACAGTTCTCCCAGTGTCATTAGCACCTGCAGCACGATGTTCCTTCTGCTCTGGTAGCAGAAGCTGTGGAACATATTTTGCTACAACATGTTTCATGACAAAATCCTGCATCACAATCTTGGACACAGTAGTTTTTTGGAATCCTCAGATTAGCTTCTAGTTCTTGCACTGTCAGTCACTGGTCTTTGTTGATTGCAGCTTGAACACATTCAACATTCTAAGTGTTCTGCTTGTTTCAGGCCTTCCAGAACATGGATCACTTTCAACTGATTCTCAACTATCTTTGAAGCATACATTTCACATGATTATTTGTACTACACTCATTGCATCATCCCTGAAGGCCTTCTGGACCATCCAAATAGTTTCTGCAGAGTAATGTTCAAGTTAATTCAAAATCTGATGCAGATTCGTTGCTCCACTTGCTCAGTTATTTTGAATGCCATGGTCACACAGTACACATGCTCACTCAATGGCATCTACCACCCTCACTGACTAGTACAGTGAAGTCGTCACTGTTCACACATGCACATTCCATTCCACTCACCTTGGCTGCCAGGTTACATCGATGTCACACAAACAATGGCTGGAGTTTTTCCAGACAGATCTCATATTTCAACCATGTCTTAAGGACATTACAAAATAATGAGAGCGTGGATATGTAGT
This sequence comes from Phyllostomus discolor, assembly GCF_004126475.2. Lineage (NCBI taxonomy): Eukaryota > Metazoa > Chordata > Mammalia > Chiroptera > Phyllostomidae > Phyllostomus > Phyllostomus discolor. Next base: position 41,612,436 of record NC_040907.2, read on the forward strand.
CAATTAGAGAATGATGAAATACATGCTATAATAGAGATGCATATAAAATGGAGTAAGACAGTTTCCCTTAGTCTTCCCAGGAGATCTGGAAAGGCTTCAAATGACTTTTGACCTGACTCTTAATTAGAAGAATGGTGAAAGATGAGACAAAAGCCATATCATGGAGCATTTGGTATGTGATAAAAGATACTCTGAACCTTATCCACACATACCCCCCAAACATACACAAATGGATTAATAGGTAAAAATAATAGCAGAGCATTTTTCCTGATCAATGCTTTCTTTCTGGGCTGAGAACATGTATTATAGTCCATGTCCAGATCATTCCCACTGCCAGGATGAAGACGAGAAACATCAGAACTTTCTGGTCCAACAGGCTGGTTTCAGAGAAGTTGTGTTGCTATAGAAGAGTCATGTATTCATTTATTCAGTGTTTGTTTTTATTCTTAATGTTTTTTTTTAGCACCAATCATGTGCCAGGCCTTATACTAGGTATATAGAATTGTTGGTGAGCATAACAAATGTGGTCTCTGCCCTCAGGGAGCTCACACATGGACACGGTAGAAAATAAACAGTGGCCAAATACTTAGTCACAAATTGAGAGAGGTTCTGTGAAGGGAAGGGTGCTATGCGGAGTAAGGGGAGAGATGAAGCAGGGAGAATCTGGAGGCTTAGACACTGCCTTTTAGGAAAGATTATTTAAGGTGAGTTCTGAAAAGTAAGTAGAAATTAACTGGATGAAGTTAGGAAAGAAAGCCTGCAAGGCAGAGGGAACCAACTTTGCAATGATTCTGAGGTATGAACTTTCATGGCTTGATGGGGAATAGAATCTAGAGCAGAGAGAGCAAGGTGGGAAGATAAAGAGAGGCAGGTGGAGAGAGCAAACCAAGTGAGGTCTAACAAGCTATGGTAAGGACATTGGTCCGGTATCTGGTGTCTTGTAAAATTGTCTTCAGAGTTATTTCCACATTTAAATTTTGTCCTAAAAAAGAAACATCTCCACTGTCTGGCATGCTTATCTATAAAACTTTTAGACTCTCTCCCTTTTTTCCTAGTTACTGAAAAAGATCAGAGCTAAAATTATTTTATATAGTCCATTCAAATTGATATGGTAATATGTGGGTTTTTCAGTTCTTCCAGAAATTTCCTCTGAGGGGATATTGATTTTTCACATTCAGAAATCCATTCTAATGAAATAACTTCTGAAGATCATGTTGTACTTGCTCTTTGCTTTGTAAATTTTGCAATGGGTTTTAGCCAAAGCACCAGTAGTTGACAATTGGTAGAAATAACTCATTCATCTACTATTTCAAGCAAACAAATGGAGGAGACAGAGAAGGTTAATGAAAGGAAATGAGAAAAGACCTGAGTTTAAATCACTCCCATCATACTAAGATAATATTTTCCATTGCCCAGGACTTTAAATTTAAAAAATATTCTGAGTGCTTTCTCCCATATTATCCAATTTTTCCCTCAAGGCAACTCACAATTCTCCCCATTTTGGGGATGAAGAAACTAAGGTAACAGAGATGAAGTAAGATGTCTGTGGTCTCTTGTTAGCTATGTTAGAAATGTGATTCACAGTCAGATCTAAGAGTCCAAAGTCAATGCTCTTTATACCTCACTGCCTGCAATGAACACACAGAAATGATTTTCAGATATTCTGTCCTTAGGGATGATCCACAGCGAAGACACAGTGAGTGCACAATTCTTCTGGCATTTCACAGCCAGGTCTACCTTGCAAAGTAGCTGTGATCTCCTGCCCCCAGATACCACCAAACTCTTCCCTCCTGCTGAGTTAAGCATCACCTCACTGTGTGGCTCCATAAATGAAACCCCAGGAAATTAATGGCCTTGTTACCACCATTGGTGCTTAATGACCCTGCAGTTTCCCATGGAGTGTATTCTCCCTGGGCCGGTTGTTAATGAACCACTTCTTCATCCTCTGGTTCCAATGTAAGTCTCTTAACAGCAGCATCACATTTTGAAGCCTGAAGAGAACAGACTGAACACCCACTTGGTACAAAGCACTGTACTATGTGCTTTGAGTGCATTACCTTGTTGACAGCAGTTAACCTGAAAATAATCCTGTGGAGCAGGCATTACTACCCCCATTTTACAGATGAGTAAAGTAAGTCACAGAAAAGTTAGTTAACATGCAAACACCATACAGTTAGTCAGTAGTAGAGCCAGGATTTGAATCCATGGGAGTGGACTGGAAAGCTCCCTTTCTTGGGGACCACAGCATGGGCACCCTCGGGCAACTCTGCATGAAGCCCTGACATCTAGTCCATCTGGTTGGTTTGCTTTGTTTCGGGAAGATTTTACAAATGTTTATAATTGTTTTACAGTTGCTTATAAACTAAACAACCACATTTACTTTATTTTTATCATTTAAAAGAGTATTTGTTTTTAAAATTATCATACAGTAAAACTGACTTCTTCAGTGGGGATGGCACAGCTCCATGACATTTATTGCCTCTTCTTTTAGATGCATCAATGATTACAGAAATAACATCTCTCCCACTCTTAGAGTTCCCTAGAATTAAGATAAATGCAGCTGGTGGGCTGAAACTTAAACTTATCCCATCGTATGTTAACTTAATGGAGGACAACACCTCAAGGCTTTTATTTCTTCCCATCATCCCCCCAAATTAGGAGGAACACTTCATCATGAAGATAGAAAGAGTGAGCCAAGGTACATTTCACTGGAATGGTTCCTAATTTCTGCTAGTCAAGTCCCATTCAGGTACCCATCAATTTGTTATTGAAAACGTTTAGTGGGATAAGAAAAACAGCTGTTTGAAGGTGGTGGGGTCATTACTATTCCAGATCTAACATGGTTAAGAGAACCCCAAACCTCACTTGGTATTTTGTTGCTTTTGAATGTTGATTCTTAGAGTCAATTACAGAAAAAGGCTAAAAACACTTGCAGAAAAGGATATATTCCTAAAGCTATATTTTAAACATTAATATCTTCAGGGAAGTATCTGATGTTGGGAAAGGAGAACCTGCAGTGATCTGGCCATTCTTAGAGGTCACATCTGCTGTTACAAAAAATGGGAATGAAGAGCACTGGACAACATACCCTTTGTATGAGCCTCAGTTTCCATATCTCTAAGAAGAGGAATTTAAAGACTTACTGAGGCCTTTTGCAGCTTGGACATTTCATATACAGAGGTTTTATGCCTAAACATCAGAGAGAAAGGTCATACGAGTTTGGGTAAAGCCAAGTTACCTTGTTGAACTGCAGAAGGGTCTGCCTTCTGGAATCTACTTCTTTGTGCTTTCTTAAATTGGGGCTTAGTATGTGATTTCTCATCCAATAAACTCTATGTCTGATCATTTCATCTCCTAATTCAGGGGGGTCAAATTCATTTTCACCGGGGGCCACATCAGTCTTGAGGTTGCCTTCAAAGGGCCAAATATAATTTTAGGACTGTATAAATGTAACTACTCCTTAACAGTTAACTGAGAGCTTCGCGCTGCCTCTGGGTAGAAACAAGGTGCTGGGCCCAATAAAACAAGGTGGAGGGCCAGATCTGGCCCGCAGGCCTTGTGTTAGCCACCTATATAATTGTCTCTCCTGCCTATCCATGGGAATCTATCTGCCCTTCTCAGTTTCTGTTGCCAACAGTTTAGGCCAAGCCACCACCATCTCTTACCTCAAATATCCCCAGAGCCTTTTAATTGTAACCCTGACTGAGTCTCACCCACTTAAGTTTATCCTTCATGCTGTGGTCACAGGAATCACTCTAAAATGCAAAATATGTCACTCTCCAGTTTACACCATGTCTCTGGTTTAAAACTATGTGTCATCACAGTAAAAATAAAGATCATTCCAACCTGCTTCTGCTTACCTTCCAAGTCTTATTTTCCATGGCCTTCCATCACAAATTTGTTTCTCTCAGAAGGCCAAATCCCACATGCCATACCATGCCATGAAATTCTCTTCCTGTGGCTGTTTTCCCTGCCAGGAAAGCACTGCCCTCCTCTCTCAGATCAGGAGCTCTGACTTATGAACCTTCTTAGCCAGGTGACTTCTTGAATCCCTGTTTGGAACAAATGCCCATATCATGTGCTTACATAATACCCTGCTTATACCTTCTGCTTATCACTGGCTGAATCATGTTTGAGCTATAAATACCATCAGAATTTAAAAGTTACAGTTGGCATTAACAGTTGGTCAAAGAGACTCAAAAGGATAAGCCAGGTAGGACAGACATTCCAGGAGGGTATAGCAGCAGAAGAGCCAGAAGAAAAAGGAGGCTTGAGAAAGATGGAAATATAGAGAGAACTACTGAAACTTAATAAATAAATAAAAATGGGCAAAGAACTTGAATAGACATTTCTCCTAAGAAGATATACAAATGATCAATAAGCATATGAACAGATGCTCACCCTCACTCATCACTAAAGAAATACAAACCAAAACTGTAGAGAGATTAGTAATTTATGTAATAGTCACTGGAGTGTATACCTCAAACTAATATAATATGTCAACTGTAATTGAAAAAAATAATTAAATTTTTTTTAAAAATTTAAAAAACTACAGTGTGATACTACCTCACACCTATTAGGAGAGCCACTATCAAAAGAACAGAAAATAACACAGGGTGGTGAAAATGTAGGGGAATTGGAACCCTTGTACACTGTTGGTGGGAATGTAAATTGGTGCAGCTGCTGTGGAAAACAGTATAGTGTTTCCTTATAATATTAAAATTAAAAATGCCATATAACTCAGAAATTCCACTTCTGGGATATAATCAAAAGAGTTGAAAGCAGAAATTTGAAGAGATGTTTGTACACCTATGTTCATAGCAGCATTATTCACAATAGCTAACACATGGAAGCAAACTAGGTGGCCATCAGTGAATAAATAGATAAAAAAAGAATTCTAACATGTGCTACAACATGGATGAACCTTCAAGGATATCATGCTGAGTGAAATAAGCCAGTTCCTGTTATTAGGTGCTTACAATAGTCGAAATCACAGGGATAGAAAGTAGAAGATGGTTGCCAGGGACTAGGGGAAGGGGGTAACAGGGAGTTGTTGTTTAACAAGTATAGAGTTTCAGTTTTACGAGATGAAAAGAGTTCTAAAGATGGATTATGGTAATGGTTGTACAGCATTATGAATGAATGTAATACCACTGAACTGCACAGTTAAAAATGGTTAAGATAGTAAATTGTATGTTATACTGAGTATATAATTTATCACAATAAAAATTTGTTTAAAGAAAACAAATAAGATAAATAAAAGATAAAGTTGTTCTATATAAAATCTGCCTGGACATTCAATGAAATGAATTCTAAAAAGTGATCACTGGGCTAAGCAATTTAGAAATCCTTGATGACCTCAAAATCAGCCTTTGGGATTTGTTGAATAATGAACACACTAATTTATTTCTCCACTGCTCTCAATTCTTGCTTATGAAGTTCACTAGCTTTCAGAAGTAATAGGCTTGTAGAAGCAACATTTTTGCAATCTTTTTTCAAATGAAATTATGTTTTATGTTGGAGCAAGGCTAAGTTTTTGACTGAGATCATCCTTTCCAGACATGCAGACTCCAAGTAGCAGTTCTGAGGGCCGGCCATCATGGCCTCAACAAGACAGCAATCCTGGAAAATATGATTACAGAGGTAGGGAGGCAAACCTGGGTTTTTTCCCCCCCAAGGGTTGATTCTTCAGCATCAACATGTCTCAGAGAACCTCTGTTAATGAGGCCAATGCATTGAAGGCCATTTGGAGAGACAGATGCTCTGTCTCCCACTGCCCCAGGATACAGCTGCAAAAATAGGCCTTACCAAGACCATCAGCATCAAAACCACATGCCTTCCTGTGGTCCACAAGGCTGACTCCTCTGCTCTCCTCTCCTATCACCCTCTTCCTGCCTCTCTCAGCTATAACCATCCTGGCTTTCTTTGTGCCCCTTAAACAGTCCAAGTGTGTTCATATCTCTGGGTCTCTACCCTTGCAGTCCCATTTGCCTACAATTCTTCCCCAATATCCTTGCAAGTCCAGCTCCTTCTTGACATTCAGGTCTTAGCTCAGATGTTCCTCTCTCAGAGAAGCCTTCCCTGGTTACCATCACTGTCAAGGGAGTTCCCAAGCCCCTTGGGGACTCATATTGGATAGTATTTCCTTCAGAGCACTAATATCTCCAAGAGATAACCTTATTGATCTGTGTGTTTGGGTAGTCATTCTCTGTTTCTCTTCATTCAGTTGTTAGCCTCCTGAAGGCAGGGGCCCATCAGTCCTCACACTGGTACATCTTCAGCAACCAGGCAGCCGCTGGCACAGATCAGACACTATGCTAAACAAATGCATGAATGAAGGTTTTCAAATGGCCACAAACATTCACACAAAAGCCAGGTTCTGTACATCTCCATATCAGGCCTCCTAATTACTCTCTGATTCTCCCCAAAATGCTAAAATCAATGTTCCTCAGAAGGATAGTGAAAATATTCCATGATCTAATGAGTGGTTTGCAAACTTAGGTGGCATTAGAACTACTAGGATGCTGGTTTAAAATGTAGGTTTCAAGGCCTTAACCACAGAGATTCTTCTTCAGAAGGTTGGGGTGGAACCCTTTGCTCTGAAACTAGCAGATGTCTCTTGGAGAATGTGGTTCTACAATTTAGCTCCTGTACCCCTCAAACCTTAAAGATCATCTTGTGGCATTTCTGACCTTGGTGAATGCCTGGATAGATGGATGGATGGATGGACGGACTGACAGACAGATGGATTATAACTTTTATAGGCCAACCAACCCAAAAGGAAGGTAACAGGCCATTACGTTTTTACTAGGCAGAGATGGGAAGAGAAACTGGGACTGAAGACATAAATATTTGGGATGTGAGACGGAAAGAAAAGTCAGAAGCTTCAATGGTCTCTAAAATGCAATATAAGGAGGCTGAATTCAGATGGATGCTCTCAAGGCTCCTGTAACTGGGATTCAGTTCTGGAACACCAGCATTGATGATCTGCACAAGAGTATTTTGACAAGCACATAATAATTAGAACAATTATCTTATGTTTCAAGTATTTTCTCTACCTTAATTCTTAAAGCACTCCTATGTGTTCTTATGTGCATTTTACAATTGAAAAAATGGGGGTTGAGAAAAAATAAGCAGCTTGTCCAAGTCACAGTGACGGGCTGGGATTGGAACTTGGGAATGCTTGGTTCCAATGCCCATGCTCCTTCCATTCTTGGGCCTGAGGAGACATGGTTTGCTTTCTGGAGGTCAATGTTTTGAGTGTTAATTGTCTCCATGTAAACGTGCAGGAGGGCAAGGAGGCCAGAAGGTGGCTGTTGTGTTATATTTTGGACCATGCCTTTGTGAGTGCCTGTTTCTGCTGGTTCCTCTAGACCTGGGTTCAAATTCCTGGGCTTACACCTAAGTGTTGTCTATGTCCAGGTGGTAGGAAATGAGAAAGAAGAGAGAAAAAGTCAATGGAGCAAAATATTTAAATCAAATGCTCATCAACCAGACGAGGCTTTTGTGCATGGCTTTTTACATACAGAGAGAAAAATCCATTTCTCTGACTGTCTGAGGGATGACCATCCACACATCCTAAGAGCAGACTCATAAAACACCCAGTGCTTAGGATCCTCCTTTTAGATTGTGGGTGGTTTTTAAAATGGAACTGAAGATAGGTTTTTTCACAGACTCTCCAAGTGGTTTTCTGAGTAGTGAAACTCCCACAATTCTAGATCTGTGATATCTTTTCTATGTTTCAATTTAAAATAAATATACTTGTATATTATCCTTAAGGACCTAGCAATATAAGCACTAGAATAAAGAATGGTCTCTGAACCCATGGCTCAGCTTCCCAAGGTTTTTTCTCTGAGTTGCTGTCTAGACATCTCTCTCCTCTCCTCAGATAGGACTCTCCTACTAGGAGCTATTTATGTGCTGTCTTTGGATCTAGCTCATCCCTCAGAGCACATCTATAAAGGAAGAAAGAAAACAAATGCTTCTCATATGTAGAAAGGCAGGAAGTTATGGAATGATAGGAGAAAACTCATCCACATTGCCTCCTGGAGAGGCGTTGTCTGTGACACAGACACACATCTGGCTATACCTTGCCCCCTGGATAACATCCTTCCAAGGCTTCTCCTGGCCTGAATGAACAGACTGAGCTGGGCCTGCCCATTCTCCCTCTTCACCAACCTCTGGGGCTCCTCTCTCAATCATGGTGATGTGCTGGCCAACTTCCAGTTTCTCCAAAGCACCAAGAGCTTTGCTGTCTCATGGCCTTCTGCACATAGCTGCCTCATCCCCTGTACAGCCCCTCCCCTCCTTAGTCAATTCCTGCTTGTGTGTCAGGGCTCAGCTCAGAGGGGTGCTCCATATAGAAAGATTTCTCTGAACTCCTTGCCCTCACACAAGGCCAGCTCTACCTTTTTCAAATTCTCATTGCACCTGTGATTAGTTAGCTGTGCAATTTGGTTTTTAATGATTATCTTCCCCAACCAAAGAAAGCTCTCTGTGGACCAGAGCCATGCCTGCCTTGTTCATCTGTGCCTGTCCAGTGCTTATAACAGGCTTTTCATCTAGCTGGTATAAATGCAGTAAATATTTGTTGAATGGAGGAATAAATGAGCCTCAAGTTCCTTGTCTGTAAAGTGGAGATAATAATAAAAATCCTGAGAGGATTACACAAGATAACAGAGGTGACACTGCCTGACTCATAACAAGATTTTGTTTTTGTTGTTGTAGTTGTTTATTCCTTAAATAGAGGGACTCAAAAATGAAATCAGCTTCCCCCTAGGATTTTAAGCTTTCTGCTATTTGGGGTCTTTAGCCATCCCTTGATGGGTGAAAAATGTGCTGAGATATTGTAGGAGGAACGGTCAATGGTCTAGATGAGCTGTTCTTAATCTGTGCTGCACATTAGAATCAACTGGAGAGTTTAAAAAAACAGAATGACTGATGACTCCAGAGATTTTGATTTAATTGGTCTGGGATGGGATCCAAGCAGGAATATGTTAAATCCAGGTGATTCTAATGTGAACCATGGCTGTGAACCACTGGTTTAAACTTGTTTGTTTATTTTTAGAGAGAGGGGAAGTGCGGGAGAAAAAGAGAGAGAAACATCCATGATCTGAGATACAAACATAGATCAGTTGCCTGACACCCAAAACACTGAGCCACACTGGTCATGGCAAAATGATAGGTGACCTGTAAATTTTCTTCTAGCCATGAGAGGCTGTCATTCCAGAAAAGCAAAGACCACTTGTTTCTTCAGAGAAAGAGAAAGGGATAGAGGAATGGAGGGGAGGGAAGAGGGCAACAAATAAGGAGAACCCAGAGGAAGAGAGGGACAAAGGGACAAAGGAGAGAGGGAGGAAGGAAAGTGCAGGAGAGGGAGAAAGAGCAAGGATGAAAACACTAGCACAGTAAAGTTGTTTAAAAATAATTTTTAAAAACCCTATAGATGTGTAAGTCTAGAGTCATCCATGTAGCAATTTAAAGAGCACTGGCTTTGGAGTCTCCGGTCCTGTCTACTGAAGAGCTCTGGGTCTTTCCAGCCATGAATTTGGAGTAAGTCCCATTGCCTTACTGAACACACTCCTCCAGCTTAAAAATGAGCATAATGATAACCTTGTCATAGAGATTCTGAGAGAATTCAGCAAAATAAGATATGAAAGGGGGCCAGTAAGTATTAGGACGTGGTAAGTTCTCAGCAAGGGTTTGCCATATGTGTGTGTGTGTTTATATTATCGATGTGAATACATTTTACCAGCCTAAGTGTAAAGGCATCATCATTGTGATTATTGGTCGACCCAGGTAGAAAGCTGTGGAATTGATTTTTTTTTCTTTTTTTAAACCCAGAAAGATTATTAGAGAGCTGTGATTTTCTCTTGTACACTGGTGTTGGTTAAGTCTTCTTAAACACACACACACACTTGTACACATACAGATGTATAAATACACACACACACACACACACATATATTTCTCTTTTCCCCCAAGTCCCCACTGAACTCAGCATGCCTGAGAAAATATGAGTCAGAATTTAGCATGTAGTGCTGTTTTCCTCTGAGGCAGTGGGGTCACATATATATTTCTAGAAATGATCCGCCCACTCATTATTTACATGGTCCTTGTATAAAACTGAACATCTGACCTTAAACAAAGGGGAAGTGATTCAAGAGGATGCATTGCAAAGAACAGAATTTTTAACAGATTCTCAGGATTGGCTTACAAAATGACACCAGTTCCTGAGTATGTCCTGTCTAAAAGAACAGTCACTGGTAAATGCAGGTAAGCCCTGTCACATTTCCTTATGGTGACACAGCCTCCAGGGCAGGAAACAAGCCCAGTGCATGAGGGACAGGGATCCTTCACACCAGGGAAGCCCTGGCTATGATACTCACTAACTGTGACCACAGGCAGCCCCTCTAACCTCTCTGGAACCCCTCACTTTGTCTGTGAAATTGGCAATGATACTTGCACTAGTAACTTCAGAGTTGCCTGAGGGACACTGGCATAGTATGGGGGCAAGTGCTTTTTGCCCCATGGAGAGCTGTGCAAATGCAAAGTGGCACCACTAGCACAGGGCTGTGCCAAGGATGACCAGGATCACCAGTGATGACTGCATATGTCAGGGTCTTCTAACAGGACTCTCAAAAACCTGGTTTGCTCATGAAGATGTCTCTGTTCTATTGGTCCTACAGATTTCACAGCCCTATAATGGTCCTATGTTTTAAACTGCCCAGCTGGCTGGATAATGTCTGGATACACCAGATCGAGTGGTAGATAAGAAGCCAAATGTGGAGACTGAGTGATTTCATTCACTGGAACAATGCTTTAGGCACAGAGACAGGCTAATGGGTTACGGTGGTGATAACAAGATGTAGAGAGATGTGGATTTAGTATCAGGCGGGCTTTTCAATGCTCTTTGAAACTGTGGAACTCAATTTTAGGGAAGAGGGGGGCTATTAGCTTTTTATAAAGGCATCTCACCAATTCCCACTGCAGATACTGATAAGTCTTGGTCACACAGCTGGGATAGGAAGGAAGATGAGCTATATATATTTTTTCTTTTTTGGAAAAATTTTCTGGGTAATTGTTATATTGTCTCTGTCGTGTCATCCCACCATGGTGGAGAAGTCCTGCTTAAAACCATATCCTACAGGTAGATACTCATTGCACTAAGCCTGCATCTTATTCAACCTCCACTTCACCTCCTGGGAACCTGACATCCTCCCTTCTGCAGAGCTGACTTTCCTCTATCACCTGTACTTGTCAGTTGTAACGATAACAAACAAGTTCTTTCTAGATGTACAACATCTTACACTTTGCAAGCCCCTTCCCATTTAACAATTTGATTTGATCCTCCCAATCTTATCCCCATCTGACAAAAAGGAGCCTGAGCTTCAGAGGAATTAAGTGGCTTGCTTAAGGTCACACAGCTAAGAAGAGATTTGAGCCAAATGCAGGTCTCCCAGAATTTAATCTACGGTTCTCTCTAGTTCTGTCACACAAAGACTATTAGTGTTATTACTCAAGCCCTTAGCCTCTTTTAAGTTATACCAATTATTATATGGTAGATCCTGGACTAAGCATTTCATATACAGTGTATAGCTTATTTCCTAAAGGGGCCTTCAAGGTAGGCATTATTGCCCCATTTTACAGCTAAGGACACTGAGGCTCAGAGGTAAAGAGACTAACCCAAGGATGCACTCAGCTTAGGCACTCTCTCCTCCAAGATTCCTTCTCTGGGCTTCATGACTGGGCCAAGGGCCTGCTTTGGAAACCATAGCACTTACCCCGCTGTGTTGATAGCATTTGTTCAGACATGTCTTTGATCCACGAAACTGTGGTCTCTGCAAATGTGGGTCCCTGTCTTAATACCAAGGTCCCCTGAACCAGTGCCAGGGTTGGCACAAGCTACATGTATGCATAGGTATCACAGTGCACAGGGAATACACACAGAATTGGATTTGGAACACAAATCTCTCTGAACCCCAAACACCTTATTAGATTCTATCAAAAATGGCCCCCAAACAAGCCAGGCATATATGCAGGTTCTGTCCAGAGAAAATTCTCCCTCTCCATCAAGGGATTGCAACTATATCTTCCAGCCAGAACCAAAGGTATAATTGGGTTTCTTATATAAAAACAAACAAACAAACAGCCAACTAATCAATTAAACAAACAAAAACTACCGATTTTGTCCCCAAAGATCACAGTGCCTGGGTGAAACCAAAGCTGGCTAGACTTAATTAGCAACTTCTTCCTCCAGTCTCTGCCTAAGGAAGATGAAGTTCCAATTACAAATTTCCTGAGGAAATTGCTAACCAGTTGCACAAAGCTAGTTTTTAAGGCAGTGACACCTCCTTGGTTTGCCTGCTATTTGATTCAGGGGTTGGGGAGGATGGAGCAGTATTTAAAAGCTGGTTTTCAGACCAATGAATCTGAAGAAATTCTCTTTATTGGTCTGTAAAAGGAGGTGGGGGTGGGAGTGGGGAGGCAGAACCAGATCTGATAAAGGAGATTAAATGGCCTTATACATCTGACAGCAAAGAACAGTCCCCATGGGAATCCCAGATCCTGCTGGTGCTAATAAAGTACACGATATTACTCCAGTAATATAGTGTACAATATAAGGCGTCCAGATGCTGAGGCCAGAGCCACGACCTACATCTTCCACAAACCAATTTTCTGCCGGGTTGGATGTGTAAAAAAGAATCCAAATACAGACTTTTTTTTCCCTTTGAAAGCAGAATTGTTTTTCTGGCTTTTTACCTTGGCCTGTCTGCTCCTCACACCCCCTGCGTTCTCAAAGTGGGAATTACTTCTAATCCACTCACAGGAAAAATCACTGCCTCACTCAACTGTGAGCTATTTCAGGACAATTGGGCTGCCTGTTGGCTTCCCAGTGGCAGTGGGTACAGGGAACTGGTGTAGAATTCACAATCAGACAAACAAGTTTCCAATCCTCACTCTTCCATTTATAAGATCTGTGCCCTTGAGCAAGTTTCTCCTTGCTGCTCTGAGCCTCAGCTCCACACCTACCTCACAGAAATGCCCTTGGTGCTAAAGATACTGCAGGTTAAGTGCCTAACACATGGGCTGACACCATAGGAAGTGTTTAATAGGCAGTGACAATTTAGTAGTAGTAATAGTGGCAGTACTGGCAGTAGCAGCTTAAACTGGTAAAGCTTAAAGGCAGCTTCATTAGAGGAATAGCACTTTTTTGACAAGGAGTTTAGGTGGTGAAAGTAATAAAGTCTATTGATAAGATGAACAGAAACAATACTTTGTTCATCTATTAGCAGCCATTGAGCTTCTGCTGAATGTGAAGCTATAAGCAATGTCATAAGCATTAAGAAAACGCAGACAACAGTTGCTGCCTTCTAAAACCTGGTAGGGGGAAACTGAAAAATGTCATAGATCATGTTGTGTGCTATGGTGTCCCCAGCAATTTAACCTTGGTCATCTCATTTGACCCTCACAAGAACTTCAGAAAGTGGGCAAGACATGAATTGTTAATCCCCATCTAGTGGATAAAAATGCTGAGGCTCAGAGAAACAAATTGGCTTGCCACACTCATGCACGAGGCCGAGGCAGGGTTTGGCAGGCCTTCTAACTGCCCATCTCTAGTTCTTGATTGCTTTGGGCCTGAGCCACTCTGGGGTGGCCCTGTGACTGACACATGAGCTCTGACTATCTCAGTATTGATGGTATTTCTTTATCTTTTTTTTTACCATAATTATTTTGTTCCAAAAATGTTAGGGTCTTCCATAGACCCAGCTCAGCGGTACCTGAGAGATACTATGCCAATGTTGCTCAGCCAATTATAGTAAGAGTAATAACAGCAGATATATCTTTCCTCTATGAGCACAGTTTTCCATTCAAAAGTGCTCTCCTTAGGCTGACACTAGTTTGCTTTTTGTTTGTTTTTGTTTTGTTTTGTTTTGACCATTAAAGAAAGACATTATTATCCCATTTCCAAGATGATAAAAAAAAGAAGGCCCCAGAGAGGTTCACTTTTTCAAAGCCACAAAATAATAAGCTAAGCACAGAGGCTGGACTCCAGGTAAGTGTGTAGGAATTCAAGTCTTGGGCTCTTCCTGCCCCCCTGTACACCTCATTAAGGATGTGACATGAACCCTCAGAATCTCCAGGGTGAGCCACAGTTCCTTCATCAGAGAAGCTGGAATGCAATGGGACTGTTAAGAAAACCAATGAAGATACCATCCACCAATCAAAAATAGTTGACATGTATTGAGTGCTCACTCAGTGCAAGGCACTTTGCTGAATGCTGCTCGTGGATTATTCTATATAACCTTTATGAGGTAGGTTCCACAATCATCTTTATTTTACAGATGAGGAAACCAAGGCTTAGAGAGGTGAAGTAACTTGCTCCAGGCACAGGGTGATAGATTTTAGATTTGAACCCAGGCAATCTGACCCCACAGACCCTGATTATATCATCCTTTCTTTAATCCCGGGCATGATGCCCTACCAATGTCTTCTGGAGAGACTCAGTATTTACTGAGGGTATCTACTGATTGCCACTAAGAGTTGGAGGACATGGTCCTATTGACTCGTTTCACCTCCCCAGCACTCTATAAGGTAGGCATTACTACCCCATATTATAAAGAAGAAGCCTGTGGCTAAGAGATGTTGGCTGTCCAAGCATGCAGAGCCTCCTAAAAGCAGAATTATTTTCAAATACAGAGATATATGAGGAAATGTTTATTTTTTCTTCAACAACTTTGCAATCTCCTGAAAGTAAGTACTCCGAAATACACACAGGAGAAAGAAACTGGATGCAGCAGAGCCCAACAGCCATCTCTAGAGTCTGAACTGCAAAACTACCCAAAATCAAGGAGGAACATGGTTGCAAAAGGCTGGATTTGTTCTCTGGAGGAAACAAACATTTCAAGTGGGCCTTCTTGAAGACTGGAGAAAAATTGGTTGGGTAAGGTATTCCAGGCAAAGGAATGGCATATTTAAAATTAAAGTGGGGTCTAGATACAGATTTGGGTAGCAAAGGGGAGTCATGGTCAAATGGCACATGGTTGAGGGATACCTACTTAGCAGGGTACAACTTGCATCCAGTGCTGTCTTCAAGCCCCATACCCACAACACACTGAAACCTCTTTGTTTTTCCTTTAGCATGTAGGCCATCAGGGGCTAAACCAATGAAAGAAAAAAATCAGAGAGAAAATAAACCAAGAAGGAAAAGGTATCATATGCATCCCAAGCAGGGCCTCCTAGAAGGGAGGGAGAAGCAGGACATGGGGGTAGGGGAGACCTTTGATTTGCCCACAGCACAAGCCACCCTCAGCTCTCCTTCTGCCCACTTCCCCCTCCTCTCCTTCCCTGCCAGTATTCTGCATGCAGCAGCAAATGTATGAATGCTTGGATGGCTTGGCAAAACACTCTGAGATTTATTTCTGTCGGACAATTTTACATTCTTTTTTCGCCCCTGCTGACAACTCTGTCAACAGCAGGCTCCTCTGTAAGCCTGTGAATTTGGAGATCACATACGTGACAGAGACATTGCTGCTCAAAACCCAGACCCCAACGCTGTGAGCTCTGGATATCTGGGTGACCAGCAACTCAACTTGGTCCCCTACTTGAGATACCTTAGAACTTGGTGAAAAGACCACCTGGGCTGTGGGCTGGGATGGCAGCCCTGTGCACATGGTCAGTTCAAGGCAAGGACGCATTACCTGGAGATGATTCCAGTAGTTCAAAAACCTGAGTGTTGAGAAGCCGCTGGGTAGTAGGATAGTAGATAATCAATGTGAAAAGGGTTTTGTCAAATGTGAATTTCTATATCAGTGTATAGGACTGAAATTATTACCTTTTGTGAAAGGAACAAAGCACTATATTTTATGTCTATTTTTGGAAATTAGGTACCCACAAAGGCAAATAAACTTAGATGTACAGAATTTCAGAGCTGGAGAGAAATTCATTCATTCCATCAACAAGCATTATATCTGGAATCAGGCCCTGTGTGAGCTCTAGAGAGCTGGAGAGAAACCAGACTCAGGCCCCCAGCATCCCCACAGAGAGTGGTAAGTGCAGAAACAGGCACTGGGAGTAATGGGACAGGGATGGGGGAGGGTGCATCTCAATCAGCTTGGATGTCAAGAAAGGCTTCCCACCTGAAGGAAAGATAGGTGTGAATTCTAAAGGAGGAGTCTAGCCTAGCCAGGCAAACATGCAGAGATCAGGGTGAAAGGGGGGATAGAACATTTTAAGCACAGGGTGAACAAAGGCATGGCCTCCAAAACCTTCATTTTACAGATGTGAAAACTCAGGCTCAAAGAGCTAAGTAATTCACCCAAATTACTGAGGTAGTAAGTGGTACAACTAGGGTTCACTCAAATTAATTATTCTACTGTATTGTTTTTACACTAAACATAGAATACCTTTAAAAGGATCCTTAACTTACCCATAACCACGCAGACAGTTAGTGGCAGATTTGAAATGAGAACCTGGGTCTTTATCTTCCCAGTCCAGTGTTCATTCCATTGTGTCAAGCAGACTGTACAAATTTTCTGATCCGGTATCCCCTGACATATCCTTGTTCAGGATCCTACCCAGGGCCCCCTCACTATGGAATTCAGTCATCAAGACTGATGCTTTCATTTCTTTTTCATTAAGTTGACAAAAAGAATGAGGCCACTGTGCCTTCCTGCGGCCTTTCCCAGCCCGGGAAACTCCTGAGGTCAGAAGTCATCAGGCATTCTCCCTTCCAAGCCATCCTTTTAAAAGCCAGCTAGTCTGGGAATAAAACACCTCAGTGTTGGGCATTTAATTTTTAAAGAGAGAGCAAAATGGCAAGGGACTTTCAAAATTGCTCTCAGCTCTGTGTGTAATCGCCAGCAGGCTGGAGGTCACCACCAATCCCCACATCTCCTGAGACTCACCAGCTTAGAGGAGCAGGTGGAGGATTTGTTCCTGGAGCCAGAGAAAATTGCAGACCTGACCCCACCTTCCTTGTGCTTGAAATGACCCTCCTCTACAGTCCAATTCCTTACTTAACTGAAGCCCCTCAAGGGCCTGACCACTAACAAAGGACCAATACAAAAGACAAAGTGGTACCCTCTTAAAAGGAATTCCTAAACGGGTCCTGGTATGTTACTCATGACATCCCAGGTTTATAAGAAGATAGCAGCTCCAGATACATACCTGGTCCTGAAAATCACAGGTGAATCAGAAGCAGACATGTGCTCAAATGCAGCAACAAAGTAAGTGTTTATTAAACGTAGGTTGTGCTAAACTCCAAGGAGGTGTAACCTAATAATACTAATATTGATTGGACATCCACAATATCATAGATATTTGTTCTCTATTTAGTCTCTCAGCACCTCACAACAGCTCGGCAAGATGGTTGGCAATATGAGATGATGGTTAGGACTGTGGGCTCCAGAGCCAGAGAGACTGGGTTTGAACCCTACTTCTGTCTCTTATTGTATAACCTTGAACAAGTAACAATCTCTCCATGCCTGTGTGTCCTCAGCTGTGCTATGGGGATGAATAAATGTAAAGAACTTGGAAGACTGCCTGGCACAAAGTAAGGTTCAGTAAGTGTTAGTTGCCCTTGTCGTCATCTCCACAGTATATATGAAGAAACTGAGTCCAGAGTGAGAGAGTAAATTGCTGGAGACCACCTAGCCAGTAAGTGTAGGAGCTAGAAATGAAACTCATGGCTCTTTCAGCTACTACACACTTCTACAGTGCCTTAGAATATTTTAATTTGTAATGTTATTTCCCAAATTTATATATCATTAGCAGGGCAGAGGATGATGATTTTAAATATAACAAACCTGAGACTCAGCAAATGGAAATTATTTGGGCCAAGGCCACAGAAATGGCAGCAGGCATAAGCAGACTCTGAACTCAAGTCTCAGGATAATTCATTCCACTTCACCACACAGGAGGGAGGACAAGGGAATACCAGTGTGGGATTGGGCAAGCTAAGTGGGTGAGAAATAAGCTGGTAGACTTGGCAACTGAGATGTGAGGAGAAGACTCGATGGAGGTGCAAGCCATGGGCTAGAGGGCCCTCTACCTGTACTTTATAATGATTATATGATTGAGAAAGATGATTTGCAAACCACAAAGTTTGGAACAGATTTGACTTTGTGCTGCCTGATGAGTACCCTGAAAAAGAACATGCTTAGCTCTGACAGCAAAATCTACACCTAGTAGCCTGGGAAAGTGGGCTTCCCCAGGACAAGCTGAGGCTACTTGAGCATTGCCCCCAAATGTGCTCTGGATGGGCTGACATGTGAGTCAACCCAGGGCTTCCATCATTTGCTCCATGCACTATTAACAAGCTCATTGTGTGCCCAGCACTGTGCCTGGCACTGGAGCCAACAGGAAGAAGAATGCATGACTCTAAAGAACTCAGGCCCAATGGAGGAGAGGCACACTAGCAATGGAAAGTACTGACTAACTGAACATAAGCTATCTCAGGAGCATAATGAAGAGAGAGACTAACTCTGCTTCAATGAGTGAGCAAAGGCAGAGCACAAAGCAGGTGATGTGTGAGCAGAGTATTGATGACCAGGCAGCTGCTGGTAGATGGAGAGTGATGAGTATGAGGGGTGACACTGTAGGTGGAGGGAACACTAAGAACAAAGGCTCTGCTCAAGTGCTTCTTCCTCACAGCAGCTGTCCCTGACCATGCATATATAAATAGCAAACTTTGTCCTTGTTTCCTCTTCACATTTATTAGCTATTTATGAAATTACCTATTTATTATCCATCTTTCACTAGGATAACAGGCACTATCTAGTGGACTTGTTATCTTTATTGCTATAGCCCTACACCTAGTATTGTATGTAGAACTTAATATAAGTTCAGTAAATATCTGGTAAATAAATGAGCAGGTTTCAGACAGGTGTGACTGTGCAAATGCTTGTATGTTTGCCTCTTTAATGTGGAGCACAAGGTAGGGAGCATTTTCTTAACTGCCTCTCTCCCATCCTCTCAATATCAAGTACATATGGTGAAATGGAGAGAGGAGAAGGAGAAAGGAACTGAGATTTATTGAGGATTGACAGTGTTGATAGTTCACATAATTTTAATAATTCCATAAAAATGTCATGGGTTGGTATCATTCCCCTCAGTGTACACTAATGGGATTCCATGTGTACATGATTTATTCAGTCCTCCAGCAGGTAAGTGAAGTACCAGGACTGGGGTTTGAATGCAAGGCTGCCTCCTCCCCAGGGCCTGCCCAGTGACCACAGGGAGTCCCCTTTGGAGCCCTGTCTGCAATGAGATACCTGTGGACCTGGCATGCAGTGGGAGGGACTGGCAAGAAGATCTATTATAGCCAAAGTGTCTGCTCTTATTCAGGGCTTTTCATTATCTCACTAATTCTCATGATAATCTCTGGTGCAATGTATTCACATCTCCTATAATAGCATAAGGAAATCAGCTCGGAAACTGAGTAAACTGTATCAGGGTTACCCAGCTAATGAGGTGGGTGGAAAAGCAATGGATTCAAACCTGTGGTCCAAGCAGCCTGACTCCCAGACCTGGGATCCTGGCCCAAGCTACTCTGAGCCATAGACTGCAGGAATATGAAATCTGGGAAGAAATCTCCATCTCAGCCCCTGGAACACATGACAGTTTCTCACCCCAGATTGTTCTCAGCTCAGTATGAAAACATATAACAGGGTATGAATGCCTGAGTGAAAGAAAGACCGAAACTTAAATTATTCCAGAACAGCAAGCTATTGTCAGTGATTGACAACCAGTCTCGACTCTCACCAGCGACAGCCACACATAAAGTAAGGCTTCAAAAAGAGCTTGGTTCTCTTCAATTAGCAGCGCTGAAATGAAACCACTTAGAAAATTATACTATTGGGTGACTAGTGTGTTTTAAACATAATGAGAAAAGTAAAGGCTAGGCCAGATGTTTACCATCAAGTGAGTAAGAGACGTCATATGCCAGGACCGGGAACCACACGCTTTCCGGGAACTCACGCCTGTCTGCCTCTCTGCTGCTGCTCGAACCCCAGATCCATGCATTCTTTCATTTCTTTAGCAGATATTATTGGTTCCCTACTGCCTAGGCCTGGAACTACAGTGGGAAAGTGGATGAGGTCTGTGCCTCCTAGTGCTCCCAGACAAGGAAATAGGATGGTATACCTCACCGTGTTGGGTGATGTAACGGGGAAAATGCAGGGTGCCCAGAGGCAGAGCAGAGTGAGTGCTCCACAAAAATAAGATTTCACACTCAGTGGAAAACACTCTTGTGGGCAGAAAAGCCTGCTCAGCATGGGTGTGCTCAGCCTTCAGGAGACCAGGATAGGAGACCAGCCGCCCTAGAAGGGGTGAGCCCTCCCGCTGCAGGGCCCACCTGTCTATTCCCTGAGAGTCCTACAATCACAGCTCTGAAAAACTGGAAAAGCTTCAACTCACTTGGCATGATTCATTCAACAAACTGTGTCCCAGAATATGCAAAGGCTCAGAAGGGAACAAGAGCATGGCACACACAAGACGTGCAAGCGATTGCCTTGGACTTGACTTCTAAAGCCAGAGCACGGATGGCAGACCATGGGAAGGGCTTGCACTTTATCCAGAGGCAATAGGGAGCCACTGAAGGCTTGAGGCAGAGGAATTAACACCAGGCCCTGATCTCTGAAGGACTAACTCCAGAGCCTATGACCTTCACCCACCAAATCTGCAGGGGCAAGACCTGGAGGAAATAGGTAAGAGAAAATAGAGAAAGACAGACATTTATCTGTTTGAAAGAAAACTCCAGAATAAACTTACTTCTCAGATCTGGGCCATAATGGAAAGGAATACAGCAAAACTTAGATTCTATTTCTGCCTCTGTCTAAAATTAGCTGTTTACACTGGGCAAGTCAATGCTCCCTCACTCTGATCTTCAGTGTCCTCATCTGTGTGATGGGGGAAAGTTACATAGCTAATTAAAAATAATTACCAACATTCAATGAGATATTATTCCAAGCCATGTTCAATTTATTTCATCCCTACAAGCACCCTATAAAGTAGTTCCAATAGTATCATTCATCCCCATGTTACAGTAATGGAAACTGAATTTTGGAGATGTTAAATATCCTGATAAAGGTCAGATATTAAATTGCAGAGCCAGGATTTGAAACCCAGCATTCAAGTGCTTAACCATAAAAACTTCCTATTTCAAGGCCCACATAAATTTATCTCACAAGGATTTGCTGAGCACCTGAGCTTTGAAGGTAAAAAGATGAGGAAGCGGAGTTTCCCCAGGTACAGGAGGCAGACACAGATTCTCTTTCATGTCAGGAGCCCTGAACTCTAGTCCTGGTTGGGTGATTAATTCATCTTACTTCTATAAAGACAGTGTGCTCCATGTGTACAAAGAGGGAGGTGGTGGAAATAGTTGTGAAAAAATAATCTCTCTGGGTCTCTCTCCTGCACTTTGAAATCTCCCTGTGTCCATAGGATGTCACAAGGGACCCAGGACTGAGATGACCAACACCTGTCACAGCTATAACTACAGCATCATCCCCAGTGAACTAAGCCCCCAAGTCGACCAGGCATCCAAATAAAGGGCTGGCTGGGCAGCTTGGTCCTTAATAGGCAGGCCCACCCACCACAGTCGGGATAGAAGCTGCCCCCTGGGCTCTCAGAGCCAGGCCATTCAAGGAGGACAGAGCTGGGAAAGTCTGAGAGAAAGGTCTTCACATTGCAGACCTTGAGGTCAGTCAGGCCTAAGGCTAAAATAAGGAAAAGGTGCCCCAAGAAACTGCCCCAAACCACAGGTAGCATAATGCCATCCAATTAGAGCTAATTAGCCACCTGTGGGGCAGGGGTGGCAGAAAGACCAGAGAGAGGCTAGCAGGAGGCTGATGCCTCCTCTGGCCCCTGGTGGCAGTGCCTGTGGAAGCCAGGGCCTGCAGACCCAGCCCCACCCCCCAGGTAACTACTTGCACTGGCTAATGAGCCAGGGCCAGGAATGGAGGGCACAGCCTGCACAGAAATGTTTTCTCCCTTCTAATAAACTTTTCAAAAAGGCTCCAGAGGTCCACGGCTGGATTCTCCCATGAATGCAGCCCCAGGTGTTGAGGGGACAAGGCACGCAGCAACAGCTCATTTAGCAGGGAACAAATGGCCTCCTTTCAAGCCAAAAAATAAAACATCATGCACTCAGACAGGCTCTGGAGCCCAAGAGGGGTGTCCACCAGAAAAACCCACAGAAAACACAGTACCCCTCCTTTGAGAAACCCCGACTGCTTAGGGAAAGGAAAACAAAAAATAAAACTGAAAGACAACGTTTCTGTCAAACAACCCAGAAGGCAAAATGTGAAAGCGTTGGCTAGAATAAAATATTGAAATCAAGATGGTTATTAATAGTAATAATAGTTTGCATGTGTGTGTGTGTATGTATACATTCCCTTGTCATTCTTAATTTGCTTTTATATGCATCATCTCTGCATACAACTTTCTGCAGCAGGAAAGACAAGAGGCAGAATCTCTACTTTATAGAGCAGGATTTGGGGGAGGCTGAGAGGTTAAGCCCAACACCACACAAGCCAATGCCAATTCTACAGTTTAAACCAACAAAACCCAGTGCATTTTCCATGTTAGAAGAAGAAATCTAAACTTTGTTAGGCTCCCTTCACAGTTTTTTGAATCATAATACAGGGTCCCAAAGAAGTAATGCCATTGAATGTGGTTGGTAGGTTAATAATATGGGTGTAATAATTTATACTTTTAACTTGAACATTTTACCTACATTGCCATACAGTGTGCTTGAGTGTGATATTGTACAGAATTACATGCTTATGAATTTGTAATAAAAGATTTTTATGAAATAAAAAGAGGTATTATTTGTGCTGGACTCTGTATATTAGGGCTGGAAAGGTTCTGAATTGTCACTGGAAGCCTGGGACCCAGAGACATTAAACAAGATGCTGAGGCTCAAACATCAAGGGAGGGCTAGGTCCTTGATCTTCAGGTTCCCTCCAGGGCAGTGCTCTTCCCACGTTACTTCCATTCAGGCCCCAATAACAAGCAGTATTCCTCCAAAAACTTGTAACAAAAACAGGACAAAAATTTTATGTTGTCCCCTTAAAAACAGTAGATGCCTGTGACTAATGTATTTCCTTTTTGACACAAAAATTTACTTCTAATGAAGCAATAATGTTAATGTGGTGAGAGAAACAGGCACAGAAGGAAAGGATCAGATGAGTTCCCTACATGCAGTAGGGGCTCAAAAAAATGTTAGCTGAATTGAATGTAGTGAAATAAGTGTGGGCCCACAGGGAAAAGAGAGAAAGCAAAGGTACTCTGCACATACATCAGTGGAAATGCATCCATTCTGTGTAAGATACTGTGTTGGGAGTTTGGCACATAGAAGACATTTGCCGTATTCCAAGCTGGTTTCCGACATCAGCTCGAAGCTCCTACTGTCTTAACATGGCAGGCTCACAGAGAGAATGCAGCGGGATATGTGCTTCCAGGCAATCCCCTGGAAAATGTTTGACCTTCTTTGAAGTTTTGACACTGTTTTCAGTGTCAAATTTTTTTTTAGGGAAAAATTCTGGAGCAAAGAAAGAAGCATGTAAAGGCAGTAGAACTGTTAGTGAAATCCTGGTGACAGGGCAATTACTGAAACCTGATGTCAAGAAGCATTCTCTTGCACTGTCACTGAACTGCTCTGTAAATGGTTTTGCCTGATGGTGACTCCCACCAATTTCTGTCTCTTTTCACTCCTCCTCTCAATCCATGGGCAGTTTCAAAGAATGTTGGGTGGGTTCCACAGGAGGCAGGAAATGTCACAGATCACCACTTAATACTTTGGTCTACAGGGTGTTCTAGTGATATTAACAGGTGCTAAACCCCTGTCATGACGATGATTATCTTATAATCAAAGGAAAGCTGACTTGTAGTGTGTTTACTATGTGGTCTATGCCAACCACTTAATGTGCATTATTTTATTGAGCTTTCATACAACAATCCTATGATGTTTAACTTGCCTAAAGCTATATAACCACATAATGGCAAAGACAGATTCCAATTTCGAAGCCTGTGTCCTTTGCCAGTTCTCTATCATTCATTCTTTTATTCATTTGCACAACTACTATGTCATAGGCAATGCACTAGCCACTGGGAAACAGAGATAAAATATAAAGACCACGCTCTCAGGAAGCTTGCAATAACACCAGCAGTCAGATAAGCCAAAGGTGACAATACTATGTGCTAAGTGTAGTGACAGAAGGGATTACTGGGTGCCTTGGGCATATCCAGGAGGGACACCTAATTCAGTCTAGAAAGAGACAAAGAAGATTCCCAGAGCATATGATGCTTCAGTCTGGAAAGTTCTGTAGAATTCTGTCAAATGAAGGAGGGCATGAAGGGCAATTCATCAGACATATGGAGGCATGGGAGAGTTTGGGTACCTTCAACGGTTTTCCAAGTAGTTCACAATGGCTTGCACCTGGACAAGAGAACCAGCTGGGAAATAGAAGAAGGTTGCAGAGGAATGAGGCTGAAAAACACAGGGTAATAACTGAGGAGGGCTTTTCTGCCATACTAAGGAGTTTGAGCTTTATCCTGAAGGCCATGGTGGCCCCTGAGGGTTTCTAAGCAAGTGTGTGAGATTCAAAAGGAACGCTTGCTGTCTACTTCCATTCCACTCCCTAGGAGGGCAAAGCAGGGCAACAACACTTCCATCCCCTCTCCTCAAAGCAAAGGGACTGATTTATCTTTTAGGTGAAATCAGGAGAAGAGAGCAAATATGTGTGGCTATAGCAGTTTTAGTCTAGGCTCAGCACCATTCCAACTCCATTTTTGTGTTGTGTTTCTCATGCTTCTGTGTGAGACCCAGAAGTGAGTACAGGGTGCTCTGTGGACACCAAGCAGACTCATGTATGAGAAGGAGAAAGTGAAAGAGAGGTGGTGTCTGCCATGTGTACAAAAGGTAACTCTTCTGGGACAAAGATTTATCTGTCCCTGGTGTAGCTGGACAACTGTCCTGACATACAAACTTGGCTCACTTGTCCTCCCGGAATGCTGTATGCTACCCAACACCCACTAATACATTTCTTTCCACTAAACAGTCATCTATGATTAAGAACCAAGCTAATGCAACAGAACAGCTCCTTTCCTTCTCTCATTCAGAGCTGTCTGACCTCAGATCCTCATTCACAGCTCACCCAAGAAGTAAGCATGTGAGGCCACTTGTGTTCCCATAGCAGA
Organism: Phyllostomus discolor; assembly: GCF_004126475.2. Taxonomy (NCBI): domain Eukaryota; kingdom Metazoa; phylum Chordata; class Mammalia; order Chiroptera; family Phyllostomidae; genus Phyllostomus; species Phyllostomus discolor. Next base: position 41,637,639 of record NC_040907.2, read on the forward strand.
AAGGGAGACCTGTTGATATGCAGCTTAGACCAACTTGGAAATTTCAGGAAGCCTGATGTAGCTACAAAACCTAAGTTGTCCAGTCAAGCTTTAACAGAAAGAAGGCTCAGGTTTTCATCATTGTGTAACTTCAGTGTTCAACTTCCATTCAGTTTTTAACTTGGAAGGAGAAAGAGCATGAATAAATATCATCTCTCAAAATCTTCCACCACCTAAAAAAGATGAATCTCATTTGTGCTTCTGAAGCAGGGAGACCAGTTAGAATCAGCCATTTTGCTGGAACATACCCAATTCCAGAGTCAATCTGGAGTAGGGAAAGGGATGCTTTTGTGTTAATCAGAAAGACAATGGGAGCCCATGGGGTACAGAAACTTCATCTAGGAAAAGCAATCTGTTGATTATCAGAAAATCCCTTTTCCAAAAGAGGTCATAATCTCAAACTCTCAGCTCACTTGTATTATTTGCAGGGGGTTGATTTCCCCCATTGACGCTCACAGAGTTCCCAACACACCTGCTTCCAAAGCATGTGTTTCCCATACCTGAACCTCTTGGAGCTGAAGATTAAGAATTAATAAGAAATAGGAATCAAGGACATCCAAGCTTGGCTCACTTGTCCCTCCCAGAATGGTGTATGCTACCCAACACCTACTAATACATTTCTTTCCACTACACAGTCATCTATGATTAAGAACCAAGCTGATGCAACAGAACAGCTCCTTTTCTTCTCTTATTCAGAGCTGTCTAACCTCAGAAGATCCTTATTCACAGCTCACCCAAAAAGTAAGCATGTGAGGCCACTTGTGCTCCCACTGAGTGAAGCCAAATAGGACATAAGCTAAATTACAGGAAAATCATCCAGGAAGCCCAAAGTCTAGTCCCTGAGCCTCATGCTATTAATCTCAATTCTCCTCCCTGCCTGTTTGCCTTACTAAAACAAGGAGAGAAAGATTGAAAATAAAACTGTCTTCGTTGAATAACTATTTCACAGTGCATACAACAGTGAGAGGTGGGGAGCAAAAAAAGTATACAATGGCACTGGCAACCTTACAAGAGGCTGAGGGGACACTGGGAATGATGACAGGAAGTATGGCAGACACTGCTAGTGTGTACACCAACACCTGTTCTCCCATTTTCTGACATAGTACCCCAATTCTGGCATATGCACACCCAGAATAAAGACGTTACTCCTTAGTCTCCCTTCTGTTAGAGGTGTCCAGTTGATGTGGCCCTGGCCAAAGAGGATGTAAAAAGAAATTATGGATACCATTGAAAGAAATGAGGAAGTCCTCCTCTGACCCCTTTTCTCTTCCCCAGCCTTCCAGTTTGGGGAGGCTGGGGAAGAGAAATGGGAATGGGATTGGGATTGGAAGAGGCTGGGAATGAGAATGTGGTGATGCACTGTCGTGGATCATGGAGATGACAGCAGAGACCTAAGAATGAGGAGCAAGCCAGAGAAGCCTGGGATGACTTCACAGTCCAGAGCTGGCCTATGTGCTCAGACTTTTACAAGCCCGAGACATGTATGTCTACCATTTTAAAGACAGTGTTAAGCCACTTTATTTGGGATTTTGGCTACATGCAGCTGGATGTATATCCTAATTAATTGAGAAGGCAAGGCACCACTTCACTGATCTAGCAACTTCACTTTTCAAAAACACAGTTGCAAACAAAGAAACAAACAAAAAAAGAACCTAAACAGTCAAAGTAATATTTTTACTGGAAGTTGATGCACTTTATTCATAGTAATGGTACCCAGGCCAAGGCTTGGTTGGTGCTTATTAACCCTTATCATATACACATTTCCAATGAGAGTGATTCCTGATATATTAGTCCACAGCCAATGCAAAGATGGATAAAGAGGGAAGAGAACTGCTTTTAGAGGCAGGAAAACTGCTAATACCAAGGCAAGATAGCACAATCTGACAGAAAAGACTGAAAAGACTGAAAAAGTATAAAAAATAATTATGAAAATTTAAAATCCACACATGCATAGGTGTGGGCCACTACTATATAGGGGCAAACAGCTCTGCATTTCTAAACAGCCCTTAAGAATATCAAGTAGATAGCCTCACACAATAATTGATGTTTATAAAGATATTTCTGAGTGATACTCTATTTTAAAAAATAAGGAAGTGGGTAATTCACTTATAAATATTTCCAGAACATTAGCCATTTTGAAACTTCACTTTTTGAGACATCTCAGTCTATGTGATAGCATGTAAACAAATTATTTCATATATTTCAATGTTAAATTAAATACATTAGGATATCACACATGTAGTCAGGGTTACAACCATTTATTCTGAACCTACATTTTCTCAGGCCTTGCCCTAGATGTGAGGCCCTAGAGATAAGTCAGATATTGCTGTCTAGTAACTCACAGTCTAGTTTGGATGCAAAGAGATCATTATAATACTAGATCAAACCTCTAGAGAATGAAAATGATATGCAATGTAGATAAAAGGAAAAAGATTACAATCTATAATATAAAAGGAAACTTTACAAATTGATTAAAAAGACAAACCATCAAAAAGAAAAATGGGCAAAGATGATGAATTAACTGTCCACAAAGAAGCAAATTCAGATACTCAGTAAAAGTGAAATGATGCTCCTCTTTGGTAGTCATCAAGAAAATACAAATAGCAATGAGATCATTACCTATAAGGTTAGCAAACATGAAAGAGAATGATAATACATGCTGCTGGCAAAGATATGGGGAAAATGTTACTTCATGCATGCTAATGGAAATATGATTACATTCTTATTTGAAAAATATATGGCACCATCTACTAAAACTTTAAAAAGCACATATCCTTTGAGTCAGAAATAATTAGTTTTAGGAATCTACTCATGTTATCATCAATAAATTAACAAACAACAAGTGCTGGCAAGGATGAGGAGAAAAGCGAACCCTAATGCACTGTTATTGGGAATGCAGATTGGTACAGCCACTGTGAAAAGAAATATGGAATTACCTCAAAAAATTAAAAATGGAACTGCCTTAATGACCCAGCGATTCTACTTCTGGGAATTTATCTAAAGAAACCTGAAATACTAATTCAAAAGAATATATGCACCCCTATGTTCATTGTAACATTATTTACAGTAGCCAAGATTTGGAAGAAGCCCAAGTGCCCATCAGTAGACAAGTGGATGAAACAGCTATTATACATGTATACAATGGAATATTATTCGGCTGTAAAAAAAAAGAAGAAAATTTTATCCTTTGCCACAGTATGGATAGACCTGGAGAACATTATGTTAAGTGAAATAAGCCAGTCAGAGATAAACAAGTGCCATATGATTTCACTCATATGTGGAATCTAATGAACAAACTGGACTAACAAGTAAAACAGAAACAGACTCATAGATGGAGAGTAGGCTGACAGCTCTGGGAGAGGAGCTTGGGGAGTCGAGGGATTGAGCAAAAAAGAAAAGGAACTCATGGACACAGACATGGTGTGGCGATGAAGGGGTTGAGGTAGAAACTGGTATGCAGGGATAAATGGTAATAAAAAAATACAATAAAAATGAAGTATTAAAAAATGTTAAAGCATCAATAGATAATGATACATGTATAAGGATGCTTATTTTAGCATTGTTTATAAAAATTAATGGGACAAATATAAGTACCCATCAGTAGAGAAATGGTTGAAAATCTATGACAAACCATATCATTGAAACTTATGCAGCCATTGAAAAAAGTAACATGTCTATACCAACTGACAGACAGAAGGCTGGAGGGAGATAGTTTTCCATAATCTTTAAAGTAAGAAAAGCAATATGCAAAGGGATGTATATATAATTTTATTTTAAAAATCAGTGACAAAAATACCTATGCATGTAAATACGTATGTGCATAAACACATAGGTATGTTACAGAAGCTTGAAGGAAGATATGGAAGATATCTAGGTTGTTAGACTAGTGTGTGGGGCATGGGAGAGTAAATAAACCATCAAAAAATGTTTAAAAATGGATGTCCACAATAAAAATCAAACTTGCATAATAAGGCAGTCATGTAAAATTATATCTATTTACACATGCTAGTAGTTATGTCTACAGAGATAAATGAAAGGATAGTCACCATATAACAAATAACTAACTCAAAGAAGTGGAATTTCAAGTGATTTTTACTATCTCCTTATACTTTCCTATACTTTTGCATCTTTTTACAATTAATGTGTATTATTTATATGATTTCAAAAGTTAATGATAAAGCGATTTTGAGACAGCACTGTTAGCTCTGGTGAATATTGAGTGCAGTTAACAATGAAGAACATGCAGGACTTGGCACCTTACCTCAGCTTTAAGAGACCACTGGATTGGGAAGAGATGTGAAACGGGAGAGTATTCCTGGCAGGAAGAATGACATAAGCAAAAATATGGAGGTAGAAGTAAGTGTGGGGACTAACCCTAGATGAGTCCACCTCATCTGGAACAGGAGGTAAATAAGAAACAATGGTAAGAGTCCCGTGACCATAGTAACACTAGACAGATAAGTAGAAATGGCCACCAGAACGCATGTACAAAAATGCAATTTTTGGAGTTAACATTAACAAATGAAAACAGCTTGGTTTCTTCAAGTTCTACAAATAGACAAATATTTTGAGTTCTTAGGACTCTGTCCATGGTGACACCATGTGTTTCATTCAGATGTAAACTTCAGTTTGGTAGCAGTTTCATTTCAAACCCTCCTTCCTGTCACTTTCCAACTCAGCTGTAAATATTTGCTTGGAGAAAAAATGTCACTAAAGAGCTAAGCTCAAGCTTCCAAAAAATGGTCGTTTTGAAACAAGTTGTATCTCATGTGTTAATTAAACAAGAAGTCTCAAGACCTAAGGCTCAGAGCCTATTTCAGAAAAGAAAAAGAATTGTTTCATTTATTAAAAGCCTCTGAATACAAATGAATTCTTTATTTGGTATTCCTTTATGGTTAATTCTTTCCCCTTTGAAATAGGAACTTCATGTAGTTTGCTGAATTGAAATGGTTATTTCATGTCACTGGGTCTCCTGTCTTCCACAATAGGATGGTTGTGTAAGTCACAAGTGAACAACTGTTAATGATGTAGCATTCTTGCATTACCAGCAACAAAGAAGGAGCCTGAATGTCACCAAGTAGTGGCCACTTCCTTGCCTAAACCAAACAGTGTCACATGGCTGCCCAAGGTAGTTGATTTTAACCTGAGAAATACTCCCTTCCCTCTGTTACAAGGCGTCTCTTGCTCTCTCTCAGTGGGGGGTTAAAATTACAAGGACCCCAAAGTTCCTATTTCTATCACCAAATTAGGCAGCACGGCAGGAAATATTATTCTATTCCCAGGAAACTGAAAGAGATGCACAGAACCATCGGGTGACTCTTTATATACCTGATGGTGAAATAGGAGAAAACTCTCTGAAATGCAAAGCCTGTTTCTTTCTTAACAATGATCTTTCTGAGCATTGAGTTACGAATAAAAAACAAACCAAGAGAAATTTGATCACTTCATGCTTTGCAGGATGTTAAGAGCAGCAAAACGGATCAGTGAAAAAAAAGTTAGAAGAATGAAATGAAAAGAGATGTTGAGACCAGACACACGGGTTCCCAACCTCAGTCCTGCATTTACTGGTAACTCTGAGCACTGATTTAATCTCATTAAGCTTCATTTCCCTCCTATGGAAATATGGAGGTGTTTCCAGAATTAATAGGATAATATATGAAAAGTGTCCATAAGCACAAGAGAGGTACCTCATAAAAATAATTGGTATGAAGGCATCTGCAGTGACAGTGATGATGACATTGGTGGTGGGTGTGATTATGATGATGATGAGGAGGAGGATGATGACAAAACAATGGTTTTACTGCTAAGTAATGCTAGGATCTTAAACCAGTCCTAGAATGTTATATACTTGAATAGCAAAGAACACAGCATAGCTATACTGATATCCCCTCTATCTATATCTATATCTATACCTATATCTATATCTATATCTATATCTATATACTGCTTATCTGCACCTCATATCTTTTATCTGGAGAGTACAAAGATGAAACAAGTTAATATATCTAAAGTGTTTAGAGAAGCATTTAATCCAAAGTAATCTTTCCCCTTTCTCAGATGAAGCAATTGGACAAAAGGATCTGCAAGTTCAAGTTCTATTATGTCAACGGTCAGGATTTCCAATACAGGAGAAGCATAATGTGGCCAAAAGAGTACAGTCTATAGAGTCAGAAAGAGTTTAGTTCAGATCCAAGTTTTGAAATGCACTAGCTGGGTAAGCTAGGACAAATTCATGTCTCTGTCCATGGTTTACTTGTCTACTCATAAAAACTCAGCAAATATTTTACTGGCATTTATTGTGCCAGGCACTGTTTTATGTAAGGATCATAGTACTATTTCTAGAATGTGAGAAGAATTAAATGTGAGCATACAAGTTGTATGCCCTATCTAGTGCCTGACACACATCAAGCACTCAATGACATTAGCTGCGTCCCACCTGAAGGCAGATGCTATGAAAGCAAAGCTCTGGAGGCCTCCAGCACACACTGCCTCACTGAAAAAAATATCCCAACACTGAAGTTTCAAGCCATCCCATAGGTTTTGTATCATATCTACAGAACCACAACAGTGTCCATAGGTACTTACCATCTCAAGAAAATGCCTCTTTCCATGATTATGGTTTAAAGAAGACTTCAGATATGCAGATGGGCAGAATTGGGAAGCAGCCCTATCAGCCAGACTTTGGTTCCATTAAGTCACTGTACCATAGTAAAAGCAGGAGGCTCCATGCCCTGTTCTGGGGCCAACTCTCAGATCTAAAAATAGGGAGTGAGTCTGGGGCCCAAAGACCTGTGTTCAATACCTTCTACCTCTTCCTGGCCCTAGGGGCTTGGCCAAGTCACATTAACTTCTCACATGTGCCTCCATTTCTCATCTGGAAAAGAGTAATGACACCTAGTTGGAAGGACAACTCTGAAGCTCTGAGCAAATATTAGGCATATAAAGTTGAGTTAGATGCCTCTCCCCTAGGTACCCACAGACCCACTTGTGGAGTAGAGCAGAAAGAGCAGAAGCAATAAAATAAAGGAGATCTGGGTTTGACACCAGGCCCCACTACCCCTCCTCTTTCTGACCTGGCTAATTTACGTCACCTCTTGGAGCCTAGCTTTCTTTATCTGTAAAATAAGGATTATAGCACTAATCACATAGAAAATTGTAAACATTAGTGAAACAATTTACTTAATGTAATTGAAAAAGTGAACCATACTGGCATTCCATATTTGTCAGGCACAAATTACATGTACAGCACTGCATTGCATTACTGGATATACATAGGTATACATAGATATATATATATTACACGATTTCTTTATATGATCTAGCTAGGAGAATAAGACTTAAAACAAAGGTAAAGAAGAAAAGCAAGTATTCAACAACATGTGCATTAAAAAGCAGAGGGTATTTCCAATGTTCATAGCAGCACAATTTACAATAACCAAATGCTGGAAGCAACCTAGGTGCCCATCAGTAAATGAATGGATCAAAAACAATGGTACATTTACACAATGGAATTCTGTGCAACAGAAAGAAAGAAGGAGCTCCTACCCTTTGCAACAGCATGGATGGAGCTGGAAAGCATTATGCTAAGTGAAATAAGCCAGGCTGTGAAAGACAAATACCATATGATCTCACCTTTAACAGGAACCTAAATAACAAAACAAACAAACAAGCAAAATATAGCCGAAGACACTGAAATAGAGAACAGGCTGACAGTGACCAGAGGGGAGTGGGGAGGGTCTCAGGGGAATTTTATGGGAGAATGGGAAGGGTTTACAGGAACAAATATAAAGGACACATGGACAAAAACTAGGGGGGGTGGAAATGGATGGGAGGTGGGGAGGGAAGGGTGGGTGGGCTGGGATGGGAGTAAAGGACAGAAAACTGTACTTGAACAATGACTAAAATAAAATTAGAAATAGAAAAGAAAGAGAAGGTATTTAGGTGGGATGAGGACAAGGATTTTCACATACTTCTACATCATTTGAATGTTTAAAGCCTGTATTATTTTTCAATCAAAAGAAAGAAAAATGGAAATAAGAGAAAGAGAAAATAATAAATAAATGAAAAAGATCTCATGGAGCTTCCTTTAGAAGCTCTTAAAATGAAAGCATTCATTAAACATTTATCATAGACCTTGTGCCAAGCAAGGTGTTATACACTGAGATTGAAGAGGTGAAGAGGGATCCACCTGGAAGTAACTTGCTATCTATTGGAAGAGAAACACATGAATTATAACAGAGCACTTCAGGAGAGGGTATTAGGAAGTTAAAAAACCCAGGCTTACTGAGGGAAAGGGAACTCTGTGTGGAGGTCGTTTTTGAGATGGATCCTGAAGGATGAGTAGTTTATCATATAAAAGAGTAGGAATGTTACACCTGCAAAGGTATGAAAAGCATGTGTGTGGTATGTACATGTAATATAAATATAGTGTGCATATGTAATGTGTGTATAAGAGTATGTGTGAGGGTATGTGTGTGAGCATATGTGAGAATATGTGTAATGCGTTAGATATGCAGACAGGGAGAATTGGGAAGTAGCCCCACCTGCCCTGACAGTCAGACTTCTCTCATTAAGTGTGTATGAGAGGGTGTGGGTTTGTATGCGTGTGTCTGTGTGTGAGGTTGTATTTGATGCTGTGTGTTCGTGTATGTGTGTGAGATGCTATGTGTGTGTCTGTGAGTGGGAAGCACATTAGGAAGGAGGCAGAAAGCCAGGCTATGAAAGGCTTTGAGGTCTATGGTCAGAGATTTGAGTAATGTCCTTTAGGCACAGAGAGATGTTTAATTTTTTGATCTAGGGAGTAACATGAGCAAAGCTATGTTTTAAGAAAGTAATGTCACCATTGGAGGAGGGGCATACTGGAGGCCAGGATATGAGTCAGGAGGCTCTGCAGATGGTCTGACATGGGGACAAGGAGGCTGGAGAGGAGAAAATGAATTGCAATCATTTTCCCATCACTCTTAGTTCTGGGTGGCAGGTAAAAGTGTTTACTATACTTTCCTTCAAGTTTCTTTTTTCCCTCAAGGTTAAATAAACTAAAAATACACTCTTTAAAAAGTCGACTATTCTATGGAAGACATCTAAAAGAAACAACAAATAGCTCCAAAGTTGTTCCAACACCCAGGCAGTCCAAATGGAGTGCCCCAACTCAGCCCAGCATATGCTGTTGGGGCTATCTAAGCAAAGCACATCTACTAAGCAAATAGATCCCCTCTGAGCCCCAACCCCACCCCAACAACCAGAATCAGCATTCAAGGAAGAAATGAGAAATGGAGTTAATGGTTTTCTGTGGCACGTTTCTTTCATAAGTAATTATCTCAGTATGTGAAACCTGAGTTGCAAGTAAGTCTACCTGGAATGTCTTTGGTAGTTTGGGGTTTTCCTTTACATTTTTTCAAGACGTATGATTAACAAGACGTTGCTTCATGTGGGACCCTCTCTTCCCTTCTCTGTACTAGAATTCCTCATCTCTGTGTTCCCTCACTGCTGCCTCCCCCTCCCCCTCCTCTTTCTCCCCTTCTTTCTCCTCCCTGTCCTCTCTCATTCTCTCTCTCCTACCTCTTTCCCACTGTGTGGCTGTATTTGAAGTCAAGCTTTCTCTAAGTCTCTATACCTCTCTTACCACTGCCCCTCCACACCTCTTCTTCCTCTCTTTCCTTTCCTCTCTCCTTTCTTCTCCTCTCATATGCTTTCCCACTATATTAAATAGCTTCAATTTTAGAAAAGGAGCAAGGTCTTTGCTAGTATAAGAGTATGACTCATAAATATGGTCACAATAAGCTGACTGAGTCCAGAATTAAGAAAAAGAAGATCTTGGAAAAGAGAAGGGCTGAATGGTGGGTGGCCCTTCATTTTGAGGGAGGTGGATGGAACCTGTGGCTCCCAGTTGTCTCTGGACATAGGTATCAATAGGCAGTCTTCCAGCTGGGTGATTCCCATTTGCTAATAAGCCCCAGCCAGCCAGACCCCATCCCTTTCCACTGGGAGTGAGGTGGCACTGCCACTGTCAAATTGCACTGCTCAGCTACTCCTCAGGCTAAGCTAGGAAAGGAAGAAAATCATAAAATTCAGCATGAGCTAATGTCAGCCCTGGAGGAGATCTCAGAGAATACCTGGTCCAGCCTGGTCAGGTCATTAAAGAAGAGACTGGGGCCCCAGGTTGCTAAATGCCAGGGGGACCTATTATTAGAAAAACCAGATCTGGAACCTGTTGCAAAAATCCCTCTGCTCTGGGAATTCCTCTAGGTTTTTGCCTTCTGAACAAAAATCTATGACATAGGGTGAAGAGGTATAAATAGGTAAAAGGAGCTTAAAATAGAGACAGGAAGGGGTTAAAATGCACAGAGTACACTCAGAAATCTACCGCATGCTCGAGGGAAAAAAAAAGGATTTGACCAGGGAAGTCTGTTGAAGACGGGGCTGCAGTGGTGGAGGGCTTAAGCTCCAAGCCCGGAAGTCTTTTAATATGGCTGTATTGCAATACCGCAGTGCCAAACCCGGCCAGTCCTTCCAAAAGAAAAAGAAAAAGGAAGACCCATTCAGCAGCAGAACTTCCCAGCCCTGGAAACAGATTGTCTCTTTCTTGCACCCATTTAACTGCTTTTCTAACACGAGTCAGAGAAATGTGCATCCTTAAAAAGCACAGCACAGAAACCTCCCTCTGCAATGACAGGGCTCCTCGGACATGAAACTAAAATGCATTCATTGGAACTCAGCCTCCCAAAGCAGCAGCAAAGCCACCTTGAGGCGATTTACAGGCGAGACCCCCTCAAGAAAGGAGGGGGATGGGGCCGGCGAGCAGGGGACACACCTTTTCTGAGCTGTCGGAAACATGCTGCCTTGCAAAGTCCACCTAGGCTGAGTTGCTAAGGGTTAACTTCCTCGGCAAGAATTGATTCTCACACACACATACACACACACCCCTACTACACTCACACAACTGCCGCCACCACCACACATTTGAATCTTATTAATCTTAAATTCCCAGAAATTCCCTGATCGGCGCTATCTTTTCCAAACAGCCCCTCCACCTGGGCTGCATTCCCACCTCATCACCAGTGAAAGCCCAGAGAGCGGGCATAATTATTTTCCTACAAGGTTATGCCTAATTGGCCACTAACCTAATTGATTAATCATCTCATTTTTCAAGGCAGCATCAAAGAACCAAGCCGAGGTTGGGGAAGGGGCTAGGGATGGGGAACAAGTGCACGGAGGGTGCGAAGGATAAAATGATGCACTGTGGGAAAGAACCCCCCCCCCCCCCACCAGCTCGCCTGGTTTCAGGAAACAGAAGTGAACAGGAAAGAACAGAAAACCCGGAATGAGCGGGGAAATGCGCTAAGACCGCAAGGACTGAGCTGGAAGTCTCGATGCTGCCCAGCCAGTCTGAGTCCAGCCGCCTCCGAGGAGGATGAACTTGTTCCCCCAAGCCGGGAAGGGTTAAATGGCTGCGCTTCAACCCAGCCCCAGCTGGCGATGGGGGTGGGGGCGGCAAAAGCCACCGCCACTAGTCCCAGTCTCCGAGAGTCTGCATGGGGCCCCGGGGGTCGCCCTCCAGCCCTGGCCACAACTTGCTTGGATCTGCACGACGGCCCTTGATGCGCCTTTGCGCGCCACCCAAAACTTTGCGCACACTGCAGCCGCCGTCCGTTCGTTTTTCGCAGTGAGTCGCGCTCCGCCAAGTGCAATGGGCAGCCCTCCGCAGCCGCGGGCAGCCCACCGCAGCCACGGCTGCCTGGCTTCAGGCTCCAGACTTTTCCTCGGCTGCCTCCAATTCCCACCCAGGGGGCTCCCTCACGGCTGCGGGAGCGTGGCTTCTGCCCTGAGGTGGGCAGGCAGTGGGAGCGCAGAGTTCTAGATGACCACCTCGCAGGGTGCAAGCAGCACCAGCGGGACATTGGCCCCCAGCAGCCGCCCCCGGCTCGGCACAACCACTCAGAGTCTCCCACCCCCGGGCAGGCGGGCGCAGCATCTCCTCCTACCTTCCAGCCACCAAGGACCACACTCTCCGCTCAGCCCTCTCGACTCATCCTCCGGCAGCAGGAGAGGACGAATGGGCTCCGCTTTTGTTCCCTAGGGTTGGCAGGTCCGTGTGCGACCAGGACTCGTGGGAGATGCCGCGGAGCTGGGTATCCCGAACTGGGGATGCTCACTCCCAGCAGCTCTACCAGCAGCAGTAGCGGCGGTGGCAACGGAGGCAGCAGTAGCAGTAGCAGCAGCAGTAGAGAGAGTGCCGGCTCTCTGCAGGCCACATCTTTCATACCTTATACATCACTACCGCATTCCCCCGAATAGGGGAGCCCTATAGCATCTCGCCACCTAGTGCAGAATGCAGACGCCCAGTAACAGTGGCTAGGCTGGACCTGGCCAGGATGTGAGCACCTGGTGGAGTGACAGACCCCAGCACCCACTCACAGCCTACCTACCCGCTCTGGTCACAGTGAAGCCTACAACTTGCATCCATGTTGCTGCCCCCACCCTTTGGAAATGTCTGTTCCCCAGAGAAGCCTGGACTTTAGACCAAGCAATGATTTATTAGGGGGGAGCCATCTCTGAGCTGGTGCGGGAGTCTTGGCCTGCACGTGCTTTTTTACAGGGCCTTACCCTCGCTGGAGTTGGCACACTCATGAAGCTTTGCAGCAGCGGGCACACACTATTGCATGTACACACAGCCCTGGGGACACATTTCTGCACTTCTCACAATCAAGTGTGTGGCCACAGGAGACAAGGCTCCAGGTGTAGTTGAGTGACCTTAAGCACTTGGTCCATTGATGGAGCCTCCATTTCTTCATCTGCAAAATGGGAATCGGATTAACTGTTTTATAGGAATCAAATGAGATAAGCACAGGGCTTGACACCAGTGGTGTGACAGCAAGTGACAGGGCTTTTCTTCCTTCATCCAGTGCAGTTCTGCCCTTCCTTATCAGTAACCATTATTAATTCAATAGGTATTTATTGTGTGCTTACTTTGTGCCAATCTCTATTTTATGGAGATTGTGGTAGGTCAGGGGCAATACCTTATCCCTATCTAGGGGAAGAGATGGCAGTCATGCCTGTCCTGGGCCTGCCCCGCCTGGGCCCTGGCAGGGATAACCTGTTGAGTCCAGGAAGAGTTCCTTTCAGTACCTGGGGCTAGGCTGGCTTTGGTAACGCTGACCCCAGCACCCATCTGTCATGCACAAAACAGATTTTCATTCTGTTTAGGTCCTTTTGATTTTTTTTCTTTATGACACCCTCATCTAATTTGAAGCTCACAGGACGTCATCACAGGAGGCACTTGAAGTATAAAAATAGAAGGGAAAAAAGGGCCTGGGGGAATGTGGGGGGAGGGGTGCATAGAGCCAGAGATGGCAGGAAAGAAAACAGTCCTTTCTCTCTTAGCAACAGTAGGAAAGGTTCTCACTGAGACACATGATAACTCCCTTACATCTGTGCAGTGTATCAGATTCCAGAGGCTTTCAGAATCCTCTCCCCCACTGATACCACAGAGACCCAATGAAGTACAACAGGTACGTATAGATATTGTCCCCTTTGACAAATGAGGGAGCTGAACCTGAGCTAGGTGAAGTAGCAGAGATGGCAATTGGACCCAGATGCTCTTGACTTTCTCCCTCTCCATGCCTGAATGTTTCAAGTGGCCCCAACCTAATAGTGTTGCCTAATTTCCAGGACCCTGAAGCATTTATCCAATTGAGACCCAGAACTGTGGGTCTCAATTTGGACACTAGGATGCTGATATCCAAACAGAGATCTTCAATGTTAAGTGGTCCTAGAAACTGATTTAATACCTCACTATTGCTGCATTGGAGATTAGGGAAAGAACAGATGCTAATGGATGCCTCTTTAAGATGCTGCATGGTTATCAAAGAGAATGTGGGACCTGGCTTGGTATTTCTGCTCTGTTATTTGTTATAGGTTCTTGGACAAGTTATGAAGTCTCTCTAAGTTTTAATTACCTCATTTATAAAATAGGGTCAGTGTCTGTCCCCAGATGCTATAAAGGTGCACTCAATATATACAGAGCACCTTAAATGTTAGCATCCTTTTCTTTTCTTCCCCTTCAACCCCCAGCATCATTGTATGCTGGTTAACAAAGCTTTGGTTTATAGCATTTGCTAATTTCCTTGGTGTAACTATTCTCATTATGGCTGATTTCAAATCACCAGCATGATGTTGTTGAATGTGAAGTTGAAAGGACGTGGTTGGCAGCCTACACAAGCTGAACTCAGCACACCATTGCCCACTGCTCATGAAAACCACCCCCAAACCACCCCCTGACAGCATTTTATGGCTCATAGAACCCTTTGTCCCATGTCACCTCCTGTGATAGTCACAAGAGGCCTTGAAGGATATTATCATCCCTAAATCTGACAGATTGGGGAAACTGAGACTGGGAGGGACTGAGTGATTTGCCCAAAGTCAGGCAACTAGTAAGTAAAAGAGCCAGGACAGAAACCAGGGCCTTCCAGCTCCAAATCCAGGGATCTTTCCATGTCTGTCCCATTCATTCCCTGTGCTAAGATCCCAGGGCCTGAGCTTCCGTTTTTCAATCTGACAGGCAGGAACAGTAATCTGGGCCCTGGCTTACTCATAGATGCCCTGAGAATCAAATGAGATAATGCAAATGAAAGTGCTTTGCAAAGCACAATGTACCCTACAAAGATTAAAGTATGAATATTACAGGTAGTGGCTGGGGGGATGGACATATGGAAGCAACACACCCCAGGCCCTTGGGGACTTATACACCACAGAAGAGGCAGGACCACCCTGAACATAGTCACTGCAGATCTATACTCAAAGAGAAACATTTGACAAGATGTACATCCAGTCCCCTTTTAAATGCTTATTGACACAAAGACAACTGGGGTATAAAGCAGGAAACAATGTAGTTGTAATTACAGGAATAGACAGTCAGAATTGTTCTTCAGAGGCATTATTGCTTTTTCCTCTTGCTGTCTACAGAAACATGGTCATTCCTTACTCAAATGCTGCACTCTACCCCCACCTGCCTCTGTCTGAGAGGTCAGGATCACCAGCTTCAGACGAAGGGAATTTATTGACTGGTGTCACTTGGCAGTCAAGGGTAAAGTCAGGTAGACTTTTTTTATTCCAATGATGTCATGTTTTTGAAACTCTCTCTTTCCTCTGCTTTCCTCTGTTTCTTCCCCTCCCTGCATTCTCTCCACTGAAGAAAGCTTCTCTACTTTTGGGGGCATGCTGGGGACATGGTGGCTGAGAGCTGTAGGCTTGTATCAGCTCAGGAAAGAGATATTCTCTCTCCCACTTCAAACACACTAATCCTACTGGAGAAAAAAAAAATCTGCTTGTCCTGGGTTCAGTCACGTGCCTAATGTCTCCACGTACCGAGGCCAAGTGTAAAAAGATACCATGATTGGATGAGCTTGACACAGACCCAATCCTGTGGCCAAACATCAGTGAGTTGAGGAGAGGCAGCCCCCTACTGCAAGAACATCCTATTACCAGACAAAGAGAAGGAGAAGTGAGGAGACAAAATTGACAAGCATCCACTGTGGTGACAGAGCCAAATTCAGACACTGGCTTCCCTGACTTCAAAGCCCTTGCCCTTTCCATAATCCCACACTGACTCCAAGCATGGGGTACAGCAGGACTGGAAATCTGAGAAGGCAAGCAGGTTGCATCTGGAATGATAGAGCATAAGCTTTGTACTTATTGCTCAGTACCTAGCACATTCTAGGCCTTCAGTTAATGTTTATGAAGAGAAAGACAACACAAGTTGATTGGCAAGAGAGGGAAGAATTCTGAGTCCCTATCAGGGAGGAGCAGAAAAGAAAGCTGGGATTGATTATTGATGGGTAGACCTGGGTGGTGGCTGTATGTGCTACATATGTGCTGACTGTTCTGTAACCAAGGCCCAGCATAGCAGGATGCTCCCTTTCTATAACCTGGAGCTTCCTCTGGTAGTGTTGCCGCTTAATACTGTCATTCCTTAGGAAGCTGCATTTCCAACTATGCTGGAGAAGTGTCCAATTTATATTGGCCTAGTAGTATTGATACCACTCAGAGGCTGCCATTTTCAGCCTAAAGCAGAGTCTGCCTTGGGCCATACTCACTGTCTCTCATTTGTCTTCCTCATGACCTATAGCAAGCACTGGTGCTAAATGCTCCACAAAATGATAAGCTGTGGGGAGAAGGAAAGGGAAAAATATCAAATTGGGAGTCAAAGAGAGGGATGACTCTAACAGTTCTGTTTTGTCTGGTAGCTTGCTCAGTGATCTTGGGAGTAGCATCTGGCTCTCTGTTTTGGACTCAACTAATATTCATCAAATGCTTATTCCATTTTCATTTAATTCTTACAATAAATCCACAAGGTAAGAATTATTATTTCCATTTTGCAAATAGGGAAACTGAGACTCAAAGAGATTAACCCAACATGTCTAAGCCCCTCTGGGCCAAGGTAACATGTCCAAGATTCAATTCTGGGACTTCTAGGTCTCAATGATCATGTTCTTTGCACTGCATCCCTGCTGCTTCTCCAGGGCCTTTGACCACCAAGCTCAGCTATGGGGTCTGTGGAATGAGGGTGTTCTTTCCATCTGGCCCCTTCTCTGAGGAAGAGAGGGGACTGAGAATCATGCGCTTTGTTTCCAAGAAGCTGTATTTTTCTCCCTCTTTCGTGGAGGTTTAAGAGAATTGTTTTCACTTTTGATGGCTTTGTTGCCAAAGAATCTACAAGCATATGGTTACTCAGGTGATTAGAGTGACAGCACTGAGGCTCCATTCAGAAAGCTCTGTGGTATTCTGAAGATGGTTACCCTGCCCTTGTCCAAGGGCATAAACCCACTGACCAAGCGCCAGCAGGTAGACAGTGCAGTGTCCTAGAAGGCTGATGGAAGCTTTTTAAAAAGAGGGTAAAAGAGGGGGAGGATAAAATGTAGGCATTACAGAGACTTAATAGATGTTGCATTGTGGAGATATATCAGAAATGTGCTGAGATCGCAATCGGAGGCATTTGTTTAATGCTGCAGTTATGACACACCTACTGTGTGTATTAGCTCATTGAACCCTCCCTCTGTCGCCACAGTCCATTATTTTAGCACCATATTTATGTGTGTATGCTTACTTGTCATCCCCCATTAGCCCGTGAGCTCCTTGAGGCTGTAGACTTTGTGTTGTTCATCTCTTTATCCCTAGAGCCTCGCAGGCAGGCTGGTCCTAATATGGTCCTGGGAAACTTTGATGAATGAATGAACATGCTGTGTAAGTACATGACCAAGAACCCATCCAGGCTTTCAGACTCTAAGTCCACAAATTGATCTCCTCTACCTTTCTGCACTCCTATAAAAATTATTGCCTGGCAATTAATTTAACATTCATATGCTGACTTGCACCATCTATTGAGTTGTTGTATTGAGCTATAATTTGGAAATTTTATTGTTATTAAACGTTTCACATTAGGATTTATGTCTTGTTTTCACAACTAGACTGTGATCTCATTCATTCATGCAACAAGCATCCATTGAATTACGCATTGGGCATTATTACATGCATCATCTCATTTAATCCTCCCTCTTTCTGCATGAAGGTATTCATTCAGCCCCTACTGTGTATCAGAAGCACTATGAAGTGCTCTTTTCAGCACTATGGGCTGAAAAGAACTCACTAATGAGGGGAAAGGGGGGAAGGATTTTCAGGAACATGTATAAAGGACACATGGACAAAACCAAAGGGGGGTAGGATCAAGGGCAGGGAGTGGGGATGTTTGGGGTGCAGGGAGTGGAGGGAGATGGAGACAACTGTACATGAACAATAAAAAAAGATAAAGAAAAGAACTCACTCAATGCCTTCAAGGGCTACATTAGCAAGCTCAGTGAGTGAACCAGTTAACTGCTAAGAGGAAGTGAGTGTGTTTGGACACGGTGTCTGCATACAGCTCTGCAATTGTGCACCATGCAGAGGAGCCCAGATGACAGGGTGAAGACGGGGTGAAATCCAGCTTGCTCTGCACCCACCATACCATGCAATGGGGCACAGGCCTTGGTCCACCTGGAGGTAGAAACATCTTTTCCTTCACTGGAAGGCATTTTGACTTGTCAAGTGGCACCTGAGACTGCAACTGGACAAACGGGTTACTTTTTTCTAATTCTCACAAGGGTACTGCAATGTAAAGGGAAGGCCTGTTACATGTGGGATGCATTGAAGATAGGAAATAAACTTTAAGGTGAACAACCCCCCAAAGGCATTAAAATGAAATTAAGCAGACTGCTGCACAAACAAAATATTTCTGTAAAACATATTCCACTTAGAGCAACCCCTGGTTTCTGATTCTTTAAATGACCCTACAAAAAAGATATTAGCCATCTAATCTCATGGCTGGGATAGCTAGTCCTCAGAGAGTTGAAGAGACATCTGTGAGGTTACCCTTTATGATATAAGGCTCAAAGACATGAAGTGTGTGCTAGAGTGAGGACTGGAATTCAGCTTCTATAAAGGAACAGCTTCCTGAACCCCTTCTACTTGGGCCCCTTCTCAGGGTTCCTGCCAGGATGCCCAATATCCAGTGGAGTGCTTAGGGAAGCGCTTACTGATTTGGGGAAGACTTACTGATTTGGATTTAAAATATGCACTCTCACCACAGGGATGCCTTACCCCAACACTTTCTCCACACATGCACACACAGCCAAGGATAACACAGGGGTTCCCCAGGACCGGCACCGGCAGGCTCTCCTGTCCTGGCATTGCAACTGTGGGCTCTTCACACACCAGGAGGAGTCTGAGAACCCCGCAAAGGAGCGGCTGTGTCTGTCAGCCTCACAGGCTGTGATGAGTCGCTGCAGACAACAGACACGCCGGGGCACCAAGGACCCATTCTGTTTACTTTGCCTCCCTACTGCTCAGTTGTTTGGTGCAATCTGTTTCAGGAGTTCAGTTAGTGAAAAGAGTGAGAAAGAAAATCCTTGAAACCAACTGGCCAAAATATTTAGCAGGTCTAGCTGGAGTCTTCCTGGCAAAATGAACAGAATACATTTTCCAAGACCACCAAATAAATGAGGGCTGTACTTCCAGCTCTGTTGCCAAATCACTGTGTGGCCTTGGGCCAGGCACCCGCCCTTTCTGGGTGCAGGTTCTTCTTTACAAACACAGGGCATTAGAGCAGGTGAGGTCTCGGGTCCTGGCAGTTCTGCAGGCTATGGTTTAATGACTCTTGGCAAAATTGGATATGGGGAGAACCCCAGGTATTGAAGGGGCACTGGCCACTGGGTGGAGATGATGTTGTGGTAGTTAGGTGAGGAGCCCAGACCTCAAACACCATCAACACTGACAGCATTAATTAAATTTCCTGTTTGATACCTTTACAGGGCCAGAGATATTTTCAATTAATGCAAGTTCATGGAGGATCTATGAAAAGGATTATGCCCTTAGGGATCTGACCCTCTAGATAAAAAAAAACAAACAAACAACAACAAAAAAAACAGTAGTGTTCTATGTTAATAGGATAAGGACTTAGAAATCAAATTGTTCTGGGTTCAATTTGTAGCTTTGCTCCTAACACTCAGTAGATAGTTATTGAATGAATGAGCTCACTGTGTGTCCTTGGATGAATTGTTTAACTCTTCTGAGTTGAGATTTCCTCTACTGTTAAACAGGACAGTAATAATAGTGCTAGTTTTACAGGATTGTAAAACTAAATCAGGTGATACAACTAGCTTTAAGTGGGCATCCATAGGCACTAATTTTCTTTCCCTTTCCTCCTTCCTTAAAGAGGCACAAAAAAAAAAAAATGCAAACAGCTGAAACAAACTACAACAGAGACAAAGGATCTAGAGATGGTGCAGTGCCTATGCACAGACCCTCTCGGGAGTCGGTGGGTCAGGAAAGAGCACAGAATTTCATGCAAAGCTCCTTACTCAGAATTCTCCAACAGATCTTTGGAAGTTTGGAATGTTCTGTCTGTCTTTATTTTCCCTTCCCTCCTCATTCTCAGGTCTGTTGATATGCTACTCATCCTTCAGGGTTCAGTTCAAAAGCCATCTGTTTGTGAAGATCCTTGAAGCCTGAGCTTTAGGTAATCTACTCTCCTCTGGATACCCCAGCCTCTTGTGTGTGTTTAATCCTTTGGACCTTGGGCTATAGCCATTTGCCTCCAAGTCATACATTTGGTAGACAATGGGCTTCTTCAGGATAGAAACCAGGTGAGTTCCACTTATATCCTCACTGAGAGGCAGGCCTGACACAGGTGCCCAGTCCATGTGTGTGGCCTAATTAACGAGGCTCCCTAAGAGGAAATTAAAGAGGGAATGGGAGGAGATCTATGATTTTGAAGAACTTTTCCAGACCCAATTTAAGATTCCCAATCCTCTCTCCAAACCACAAAAAATACATAAGATAAGCTTTTGTCCTCAAAAAAAGTGTCTTGTTAGAAGCAAGGCCAGCCTAACTGGAACAATAAAGTCATAATAATTATAGATAACAACTTAAAGCACTCACTAAGGACCAGGCTTCACTCTAAGCACTCACATATTAACCCCATTTAACCTTCACAATAACCCCATGAGGTAGGGACTATTATTAAACTCATTTTGTGGTTGAAAGCTTGAAACTCAAAAACTTCAGTATATGCCCCAGGACCCTCAACTTGTAGATAGAAGAGCTAGGATGTGAACCCAGGAAGTTTTACTCTACAATCCATGTGGGACTCCCTGAATACTGCAGAAAAATCTGAGGTTATAACCTCTGAATCTCACACAGGTCACTAATCATCACTAGGCTCTAATTTCCCATTAGAAAGTGGCCCCAAAGCCACTTTTCTCATCCTCCTGGGGCCCTTCACACAAAGTAATGTATCAGTTGAAGGCACCAGATTGGGAGTAAGAACAGGGAAGAGACAAGAATTACAACTGGACTGCCTAGAGCAGGGGTTTGGATCCCTTTTCTATTTCTTTGAGGTGGTCCTAACTGCCTTCCATGCACAGAGAGGCACCAGCTGGATTCATGCACTGCAATCACCTCTCCTTCCGGCCACTGAATTAATAATGATGCAGTGTACACATAATGTAACCTGTCCACATTATCAGTCTCCTCAATATTGCCCTGACTGCCTGGTCATAAGCTTGATGTAATGGGCCCTTCATGGGTAGGCTATTATGTCACCAACCCTATGTCTGGCCACTGTTGAGCCAGCACCCTCAGTTTAGTCAAACAAAACTTCTGCAGTCCCTCAAAAGAGTCTTATTTCTTGTGCCTTATACCTTGCTGCATGCTGTTTTCTAGTCCTGTATATCTCTCCCTTTACTCCCTCCTTCTAACTCCCTCTGCTCTTTTAGAATTAGTTTGGTTAACATCTCTAAGATTTCTTTGAGGCCTAACCCCTGAACTCCAATGAGTTATTTAGCACTCCACCCCCTTCCCAAAGTCCTGTTTCCTTATCTGTGAAGTGGGTATTTACCTACAGTAGTCATTGAGGCTCTAAACAAATGTTTGATTCTCTCATTCCAGGCACATGTTAGGATCAAACTTCCTCATCCCAGTTAAACTTGGGCAAGGACATCTGACTAGCTCTGCCCAGTGAAATATGGAAAGAAGTGATGTGTGGTGTTTCCAGGTAGAAGCTTTGGGATCCAGTGTGTGTTTCACCATATTCTTTCCCTGGATATAGCAACCTCAATATTCACAATTGTGCACTATCAGTCTGAGTCTCAAAACCAAAGCAAATATAACATTGAGTCGCCAGCTAACACAAGACGGACATGTAGCACTAACAAGAAATAACTCTTTATTGTTTTATGCCACCTAGGATTTTTGGGTGAACTTGTTACTGAAGCATAACCTAACCTATCCTTATTGTGAATGTTACATGAGAATATATGCAATAGGGCATACAGAATAATATGGAAAACAGAAACCATGAATAAATAATGATTCCTTCATCTAGTAGAAAGCTGTAAACAGTACTGCTCATTGGGTGCAAAGTATGTAGAGTTGTTAATAGGATGCAAACATTGTTTTAGTAGTAATGATAATAGATAACATTTATTAAACAATCACTACAAGCCAGGTTTAGGGTAGGAACAGGTCCTTGCACATGTTTGCTTCTTTTCCCTGTCATTTATTTTTTTTCTCATCTGATCATTTCTGGTGATCTTTTTTAATTAACTAGGTATTATACAACCTGACCCTCAGGGTAAGAAAGGAGCCCAGAAATCCTCTACACAATGTCAGGGCTTCCTTTACAATTTTTGTGGCATGTAGTCATCCAAATTTTTGTTGAATCACCCTCTGTGACAGGTTGCTTGCTATCCTCTGTGGCTGCTGCTGAACCATAAGTTCTAACATGTTGGGGTCCATGTTTGCCTTGCTCACTATGCAATTTCCTGTGGCCAACACTGTACATGGCAACATAGTAGAAAGTCAACAAATATGTGTGTTAAAGGAGTGAATGCCCATATGGACAAACTTATGGCTAGCTATAATTTTTAGTTTCCATGTCTATAAATGGTGATAATAATACTAATCTCAGAAGACTTAAATGAGATAACAGGTGCATGTGAATATACCTGGTGCATTATAGAAGCTCTATTAGTGTTGGTTCTCAGTCCTGCCTCACTTCTTCTTAAGCAGAGCCCAAAATAAACTAATGCTGCAATATGAATCAAGCCATTCACTGGTCTTCCAACCAGTTTCCCATAGCCAAACTTATGAGCAATTTCTGGAACAAAGGCATGATATGTATGCACTTAAAATCATAGAACAGCATTTTGAAAGTCAGTGTAGTTCAGTGGTGGGTGATTTAAGCTTGAAGTCCAGCAAAGTTGGAAATAAATGCACTCCTTGTGCATTGTCTGGCCTCACAGATTTCTTATCATCACCAGCAGCCATCAACCTTCTTATCTTTAAATGGGGATATCTCACAGAGCTGTTGTAAGGTCTGAAGAAGAAAATTGAAGTAAAGTGCTTAGCATTAGACCTGAAACATAGCAAACACTTATTAAATATAACACATTGTGTTATTAGTTTAGGATACTAAGAGACCTTAGAGGGCATCTAGTCTAACACCCAGTCAATTCACAACTGCTAGGTAATTAGATCCTGTGAGTGATATCTTGTCTTTCACCACCTCACTTCCATAAACAGATACAATTTGTCATTTTGGACTATCCTGTTGTATTAGTTATGGTAACACTAGCTGGTGTAACAAAAAATTCTAAAATGCATACAGTTCAGAGATGATGAGAGTTATTTCTTATTCAAGTTCTTAAGTAGTTTTCCTGATTGGTAGGTGGCTTTCCTTTAACTGGTTACCTTTGTCTTCAACACATAACTTTCAAGGACACCAAACTGGTGTACATCAAGCCATTAGAAGAACAAAGAGGGAACAAATGGAGAAACCATATCTGCTTATTAATTCTTTTGGTGTGGAAGTGACACATTTCTTCTGGTATTCCATTGGTGAGGACAAATCACATGTCACCTCCTAAATGCAGGGGGTGCTGGCAAATTTAACAGCTACATGGCTTGGTAGCTGTTTCCCAGTGGACATTTTTACCTACTTCTGTGAAAGGGAAACATGCAATGGTGATCAGCAAGCTGTATCTTCCTTAATTGATAAGCCTGCTATCACCTGTAATTTTTTTTTGCTATGATTTGTGCAGTCCTAAAAGAAAGGCTTTAATTTAAACATTGACAGCCTTACAGTATTATATACCATGTGGCATAACTCCTAAAAATTTCAAATCCATTTTAAGATGGAGGCAAAAAGTTGAATGTAATATGTGTTAGTAATGTGAAGGACGGAGCGACAGAGGAAAAAGAGAGAAAGGCAGACTTGAGTAGAGCTAGGAGAAGGCACCTTATACCTAGAATATGTCATGTAATCCTCCTACAAATTCTGTGGTGATGACATATTCTCTATTCAATAAACAAGAAAACTGATGCTCAAAGAGGTAACATGGCTTGCTCAAGAGCTCACATGTGGCTTGCTACAGAGCTCACACTCAAACCTGAATTTGTCTAACTACAAAGCCCATGTTCTCCCTTTTTCCAAATGTGAATGTAAGAGGAGCCTCTTACTTTAACTATGTCAGTCCTCTCTGCTGGCCTGCTCCCCCCTCCAGTTGGTTAAATTTTCACTAATTCCTTTTCTTCCAAGGAGAGTAATCTTGCAAGTGGTTTTAGGTCCCACTTCCACTGGTACTGCGGACACCTCACCCATAGGTACAATTACAAACATGGTCTACTGCTTGTCCACTTTCACTGACTTCTCTAAACAAAACCATTTTTTTTCCATATTGAACAACTGGAAATTTAAAAACTCTCTTTACAGTGGAACCTATGAATATTTCACTTGGAATAGCCCAACATCCCCCCTCAGCTAAATTCTATTCACATCTTTCCAGCAATGCCCTACCATTTTGAACAAGAAAAAAAAGGCATAGGGTCAGAATTATTGGAATTGGAGTGCAAAACTCCACATTGGGATTGGGTTTGGCTTTACCTGTTCAATCCAGCTTGAGATCCCAGCTTTGAGGGATAATAAAAAACATATGTATTAGCTTCATTTTCTCTAGTTGATTTTCTTATAAATAATTCATATTTTTCTAATAACTTGTACCCTCCCTTCTTATTCAGGAGGCACCCATCAGCCACAAAGAGCCAGCTACTAAATTGACACTGACAGATGCTTATTTTTGATCACTCCAATTTATAGGAATCTCTCTCTGTCTACACAGACACACACACACACACACACACACGAGAATCTGGTACAATTCATGGGGAGCATTAATTAGTGCATATCAAATGTGAGTTTGACAGGGCTATGATTTAAGTACAAAGATGCCTGAAGAATCATGATTCAATATTTGAACTCCATGCTAGTCTGATGCTATTGGATCCACCTAAAAAAATATGGCCTGGCATCCTACCTTCTCCACAGCTGTTTGGCTCTCTCCCTATAGGCTAGTAAGTCTAAGGGGGCCTCTTCATGTGGGGGAAAAGGGGGGGAAGGATTCCACATGTTGCTCAGCAAGGTGGAAGACACTCCTCTGACCCTCCCTCTGCTGGCAGGAAATGTGGTTCCCTGAGCAGAACAGGAGCACCCCATCATCTGGGAGTCCCAGGGAAGATTTCATCCGGGATCTGACACAGTAGCTCTGGGACAACCAGTAAAGTTTTTTTTTTTTTAATCCTGCTGAGCCTCAATTTTTTTCATCCATGAAGTGCAGGCAATAATTCCCAGCCCTTACAATGTGGTATATTTATAAAAGTTTGAACATTTAGGATGATCATTATGCCAGGCTCTGATCTGGTATTCACATACAATTTCTCATCCATTGCTCACAAGAATCTTATGAATCCATAGATGAAAAAGAAAACTGATCAGCAGAGACTTAGGGGATTTCCTAAGAGTAACTGACTGGTAAGTGATGGAGTGAGGACTTACGCAGCAGTCCTCTCCTTATTTTAACCCATCCTGTCAGTTCTCTTTGCTTCAAATTGAAGCTATTCAGTTTAAATAAACAAGTAGAAAAGGGAATTTATCGCTTCTCTCAGGTAAAATGTGGAAGGAGTATCTAGCATTTGGTGTGGTTACATGATGGTCAAACAACATCATCAGGGTTCTTCTCTGACCATCTTGTACTCTGTGGGTTGATCATATTCTATCCTCCTTCCATGGGGTCAACCAAAACAACCACAGGTGTCTTATGCTAACCTGACACCAAAAGAAGAGAGTATCTTTCCCAATGGCTCCTTTGCAAAAGTCCTAAAAAGGCTTTGCCTGGCTTACCTGAGGCCCTACTTTATCCCTCATTGTGGTCAGGGGAGGAGTATTATGACTGGGAGGCAGGTGGAGTGAGATCACCCTTTAGTGAACCTCCTAGAATGAGAAGTAACTCCCTCAAAGGAAGAGATGCTTACGGGATAAAATGAAGTGAACTCATGGACATGGACAAGTGTTGTGATGGGCAGAGGGAAGAGGGGGAGGGAGGTGAGTGGAGGTGGGCAAAGGGGGGGGAAATGGGGAGACATCTATAATAGTATCAACAATAAAAATAAAGTTAAAAATAATTTAGAAAAAGAAAGAGATGCTGAGCAAGCATTAGTATATGTCCATCTTGTAAGTTCAAATCATATAGCAAGAATCTAATATGCAATACCTCTTATTTCTTAAACCAGAGATGACACAATTCTTAAAACCCTTTTTAAAAAGTGTTTGCTTCATGCATTCACATACAATACATTCAGGTCATTCAAATGAGAATCCTATGTGTTCCAAGAAGCCTCAAATTCCCCCCATCCAGATTCCATCCCCAGCCCCCCTATTAGAATGTTTGTTGTTCTTGGCTGGTATGAGAGTTATTTATAGCCATATTCATCCATCCCATTCTTCACCCACAAGTAGATTCTGAGCAAGGCAAGGACCCAGTATCATTAACATACAGTAGAGAAAGCTTAAGCTTTGCAGTCTGAGATCTAGACTTGAATCCTAGCTCTGCCAGTTATAACTTGTATGATCTATTGAAGGTACCCAACTTAATTTTCCTCAACTATAAATATGGTGATAATAATATGTAGCTTTTGTTTAAAAAATTATTCTGGTATAGCCACACTCCAATTCACAATGGATTTAAGGCAGCTTATAGAATGCACACAATGTAGTAGAAAAACGAAAGTATTAGGGCTGGAGAAGTAGACATTTAAAATCTGAAGGAAAGTCAGGATGTAAATATATAGACCTTCATAATTAACAGATTATAAAAGACTGTATACAGTTACTAAAATCAAAAATAGTAAAGGGAAGCTTGAGCAGTTAAGTGATTTCTCTTCTACATGTAAAATATGTGTGTGTGCGTGTGTGCGTGTGTGGTGTGTGTATACACACATGGGCATGGACGCATGCACGCACACACACACACACACACACACATAAAAGAAATATTCCAGGTCCTCATAAAAGTAAAGATTTTCCTGGCACTTATTTTTGAATAGACACCCAAAAGGGTATTAGGAAAAAATGAGCTCTGAAATAATATATGCGTAGCTTCTTTTTGCTGGTTCAGAACAAGTTGTCCCCAAAGACACAAATAAATAGATGATACTCCACGTTCATGAACTGGAAGACTTATTATTATTAAGATGTCAATACTACTCAAAGCGATCTACAGATTTAATGCAACCTGTGAGTAAAATCACATTTCACAAAGTTATAGAAATCAAAACAGTATGGTATTGGCAAAAAGAAATATAGACCAATGGAATAGAATAGAAAGCCCAGAAATAAAGCCTTGCATACATGGTCGAATGATTTTCAAGAAGGGTGTCATGATCATTCAATATGGAAAGGACAGTCTTTTCTACAAATGGTGTTCAGAAAACTGGATATTCACAAACAAAAGAATGAGGTTGGATTCTTATCTGACCCCATATTCAAACATTAACTCAAGATAGATCAAAAACATAAACATAAGACCTGAATGTATAAAATCCTTTAAAGAAAATATAGGGGAAATGCTTGTTGATATTGGATTTGGCAATGATTTCTTGGATATGACACCAAAAGCAGAGGTAAATAAGATAAAAATAGATAAATTGGACCTCATAAATTAAAAATTTCTGTGCAACAAAGGACACAATCAACAGAATGATAAGGCAACATTTTGAGAAAAAATTGCAAATCATATGTCTGATGAGATATTATCCAAAATATATAAAGAACTCTTCAAACCAATAACAAGAAACCGAATAACCCAATTAAAAATTGGCTAAGGTCTTTAATAGACATTTCTCCAAAGAAGATATTATACAAATGACCAGCAAGCATATGAAAAGATGCCCAGCATCACTAATCATTAGAGAAATGTGAATTAAAACCACAATGAGAACCACCTGACAACCATTAGAATGGCTACTATCTCACACACACACACACACACACACACACACACACACACACAAAGAAAATAGAAAATAACAAAGTGTTGGTAAGGATATGAATAAATTGGAATTCTTATACATTCTTGCTGGGGCTATAAAATGGTTAGGCACTATGGAAAAGAGTATAGCAGTTTCTCAAAAAATTAAAAATAAAATTAATTCTATGATACAGCAATTCCCACTTCTGGGTATATATTGATATCCAAAAGAATTCAAAGCAGAGTTGCAAAGAGATATTTGTACATCTATCTTCATAGCAGCAGCCAAAGGTTGCTATCTTCATTCACAATAGTCAAAGGTTGTAAGCAAGACAAATGCATGTTAATGAATGAATTGGTAAGCAAAATGTGGTATACACATGGAATAGAATACTATTCAGCCTTAAAAAGGAAAATTCTGACATGTGCAACATGGATGAAACTGAGGATATTATGCAAGTGAAATAAGCCAGTCCCAAAAACACAAACACTGTATGTTTCCACTATATGAGATACCTAGAAAAGTCAAATTCACAGGAATAGAGAGTAGAATGGTAGGTGCCAGGGGCTGGGAGGAGAAGAAAATGAGAATTTGTCATTTCACACATACAGAGTCTCCATTTTTGCAAGATGAAAAACTTCTGGAGATTGATTGCACAACAATGTAAATACACTTAACACTATTTAACTGTACCCTTACAAGTGGTCAAGATGGTAAATTTTATGTTATGTCTATTTTATCACAACTAAATTTTTTGTAATTCAAAAAAAGTACTCAAGGTGCTTCCTAGTATAAGCTTCTTCCCCCTCTGCTGCTAGGAGTGTGCTTTTCAAAAAGGAAGAAGGGATAAAATTAGGTTGAAAAGTTCTGGAAAAGCTACACAGAGGAGACAAACTGCACCACAAAGGACTAGCAGACATCTGCAAAGCAGGGAACAAGCCTCACGTGTAAAGCCTGTGAGGGAGGTGCACACGTTTAAAGACCTGGAAGTCTAGGTGTGTGCTGAGTAGAGATAGTGAGGGCTGATGAGGCTGGAGAGAAGCAGATGTGTCCATTCTGCTCAGGAAACTGGTCTTTCACCTGGAGGCACCAAGAGTCTTACTACTTACAAAATAGACTAGAGTCATTAAAACTGTCATGTCTCAATGATTTTAGAACTGGCTATTTATGCGAATTATACAAATTTTGTCCTTTTCTCTATGCTTCTTTCTTTTTTCCATTTCATTGAATATCAACATCATCAACTTCATAGAAATAAAGAATGCTAGAGATCACGAGAATGCTAAATCATGAGATCCTTACTCAGTGACTGAGATAAGTGGAAGTTACATAGAGTGAATTTCGGGTCTGAACTCTGTATTTCATGAGGTTGACTTTTGCTCCCTGCCAGTTTGCTGGAGCCCCACATATATAGGAAGCATTCTCTAACTACTGTTAGAATAGGGAGAGAATGGTGAAGACACAAATCCTATTCCTAGTACTTAATCTAGTATCAGTTTACCTGGGGCAAAATTATATTCAAATACTATAATCTTAGTTATGACTTGGTGATGAGACTGGGCTCCACAGGACCCTCCTGACCATGGTAGGAAATTCCTGCACTGGAAAGTTCCACTGCCTCTGATGCTCAGTTTCCAATATGTGGAGCTGTCCAGGTCATCCACAGAAGCATTGGAATTCAATCCTTCCATCATTCACTCATTCAGTCAGCACCTCCTAAGGGAAGGGCACTGCTCTGAGAATTCACAGATGAATCTGGCCTTGTCTCTGCCCTGAAGGACCTCATGGTCTAAAAGAGGAAGACAATTAATTAACAAATCATGTTCTTCTGCAGTGTCACCAGGCTTATGTAAGGTATGGTTTCAGACCTACCTCCACCTCCATAAAGCTTTCTTGACTTCTTCACCCAGTCATTCTGTTGGTTTCTCTATGAGCCCCGAGAGTACTCTACTCTCTACACCACTCACCTGGCCCCTGTTGAACCCTGCCCACTTGTGTAGTTGGTGGGGTATGTTTATCTACTATTGGATTGTGACCCATCATTAACAGGAAATTTTTCTTAGCAACTCAGTGCATCTCACTTTTTTCATTCCCATGTGTTTGCTCCTACAGTACCCTTTGCCTAGAATAATCTTCCCAGCCCCGGTCTTTCGCTTGTTGGTGAAATCTTATTCAGCCTTGAAGGCCCAGCTCAGATTATCTGGGCAGCCACTCTTACCTCTTTGTGCTCATGGAATTCTTTTCCTACTTCCTCAGCATTTACTGCACTGTTTTGAAATGTATTCATTTTCATGTTTACCTGCCCCACAGGCAGTACTAGAAGCATGGTTTAACCTTTATCAGGAATACAGAATCAAGCAGTGCACTAGTTAAGGTAAAGCAAACTACTCTAATAGATAGAACCTAAAATCTCAGTGATCCAGCGCATATAAATTCCAACCAGATTTTCCTTATCAGAGGCAGTGGGGTACTGTGCTCCATGAAGCCACTCAGGGACCAATCTAACTAAAGTTCTGCCATCTTCATTGCTTCCAAGATCTCACTGGTATTCACATTAAATCATTAGATGGATGAAAAAAAATAGTGGAGAAGGCATACCCCTCCTTAAGGTACTCAGGCCAGAAGGGGCACACATCTCCTGTTCACATCTCATCAGAGAGCTAGGCATACAGCCCTTTCTGGATGTGAAGTGGCCTGGAAGCAGTAGGCCCTGGCTAGGCAGCCACTCCCCAGTGGCAAACCTGCACTATGGAAGGGGAGCAGAGATTTTTGGAGGCGAAGTGGCCATCTCTGCCAAGGGTGACCAAAAAGGACTCTTTAAACATATGCGCATTATATTCAGGAGATACCAGTAAACCTCCCTGCAGGATGCAGGGAGGTTCAGCTTTTAGACACTGAAAATGAAAGTTGATGTGGGAAAATTTCTCAGATCCTTTAGAACTTGGCAGAGAAAACCTACAAGCGGTATGAGACAATAAAAGATAATGCCATTTAATTTGGTCCTGTAATTATAGTTACTTCTTTCCAAAGATCTGAGAATAAACACTCTAATTACTCTACAGGTTATACAGAGATTAATAAAACTGACTCCTTCAAATCTCTCCCTGCAGAAACACACAGCTCATAAATACAAAAGATCAGGGCTTGACCTGACCAGTTATTAGACCAATCTCCCTGGGTAGAGAAAGAAGGGATTGTAAGGTGAGTATCTAATTTGCTCATGAATTGTAATAAGCATTTCATATAAGTCAGTTAAAATAATTCTCAAAGCAAATCTTTGAGCAGAACATTATCTCCATTTGCATATGAAGAAACTGAATTTCAGAGAGGGGGAGATACTTTTGCAAAGTGGCAGAGCTGAGATTTGAGTCCAGGGCACCAAGCCCTCTACTCTTTCTACTGCACCAGTTTCTTTCTAGGGACAACACAAAAGCATATACTGGTAGGAAGTCCCTCTTCTCAGAACTATGCCCATTCAGGATCCCTTGGTTGTAAATATACACCTTCCATCCTTAGTTGCCCAAAGGGCAGATGTTGTCACCTCAGAGCAGGTCCCTGAGGGATCCCAGTGGATGTGGTGGATATGCTTCCTCCTAGAGAGGTATGACCTTCAAATGCCTCCTTCCAGCCCATCAATCAGAACCTTCATCATAGCTTTGTGGATGGGCTCTGCTGAGCTCTCACAAAAATGAGTGCCTGGAATTGGACTCCCTCATGCATTTATATTGGCCTCATCAACGAGATGACTTCAAGAAATCAGGACCAATCTTCTGCACACCCTGAGCAGGGGCTCCAGGAATAAAAGAATTACCTTGAGCCAAACAGCAGGAGGCAGAGGCTGCCAGGGTATAAGATGAGAAGAAACAGGCGACTTCAGGTAAGGGCACCTGCAATGTGAGCTTGAGAGAGTTGAAACAGCCTGTCTGTCAGAAGCCTGCCCTCCTCTAATGTAGGAGGGCCTCATCTCTCACGAAGAGCCACACATGTCCACCTTTCTCTTTCATACTCTACCTCCCCAGCCACCACCTTCTCCTATTTCTTCTCTGAACTATTCTTTCTGGGCACTTAGCAGAGGGGTTGCAGCCTAGTGTGGAAATAAGAATAGGAGCACTATGGCATGAGGATTAAGGTAATGCACCTTGACAATGGATAGACCTACTATCTAGCCCTGACTCAGCTACCTGAGAACTGGGCAAATGATTCCATTTGAGCTTCAGTTTCTTCATCTGTAGAATTGTGATAATGGCCATAAAGGACAACCATAAAGACCATCATGTAAAATGCTGATCTTAATACACAGCATAGAGTAATTACCCAAATGCTGGTAGATTATTTTTAAGCCTATAGATGAAAGACAAGGGATTTGGAATTTCTAAATCCTACCTGGCACTCTCCAACTACCTCATATTGGGCAAGTCACTTAGATCCTCTCAGTCTCAGCTCTTGCAACTGTAATAGAGGAGGAGGAGGAGGAGGAGAAAGAAAAGGGAGAAGGCCTGCCCTTGGACCTTGTGGAATTGATGAGAGTTGAAAGTGAGATAATATTCACAAAACCCTTGCAGACAGGAAGTGGAGATGGCAGTCAAGGAGCTTACTGCTTTGTTACAAAAGCAAGACCAGTGAAAAGATCTGACTATCTGTGATGTGGTCTTACTGTGAGGGCCAGAGACTATAAGAGACAGAGATACTCGGTGAAAAGAAATCCATAAGGTAGGATGGGCCATGTATTTTCAAAAATATGAAGATTGTCAGAGATGAAAGGGGCAACCCATTAATGGTGAAGTGGGCCCACATTGTGTGTTTGGGAAGGAAGGCAAGTTGGGACAGCTGAGCAGGGAGAAAACTCCTCTGACTAAATCATTCTCAGATGCAAAGGACCATAACTTGATATCTGTAGGACAGAGCCACACCATGAAGTGAGTGAAGAAGGGGCAAAGGAAGGAGACAGATGTTTTATTCCTGACTTTTGATGTGGGCATATGTTGTCTTTGCCTACCCAAGCATCCATTTATCGATTGTTCTCTAGGCAGCCACCACCCGCTACACAAGTCCAGGATCTGGACTTAAAGTCTGTCTGACAGTTCACCCAGGTTATGAAGCCTGAAACCTGGGATTCAATCTTGAATACCTTTCCATCCAAACAGCCCTCAAGTTCTATAGATTCTACACCCTCAGTAACTCCCTGGTCTACCCCTTTCTCTCCATCTCTACTGGTACCCCCAACCCAACTCATCCTCACCTCTCATCTGAGCACTTGCATCAGCCTCCTGCCCTAGTGTCCTGGCCTCCACTCTGTTCCCTCCAATCTATTCTACTTCCTGCATCCAGACTGGTTTTTTTCTAAAGTGCAGATGTCTCTTTATCCTGCTTAATACCTTTTGATGGCTTCACATCAGGATAAACTTCACAGAGGATAAACTCTCAACTCTTTATTGTGGCAGGTCCCTGTTTACCTGGCATAAACTCTAGATCCAGGCTGCTTACATGCTGGCTTTGTGACCTTGGGCAAGTTATTTAACTTCTCTCTTTCTCAGTTTCCTCATTTGTACAATGGATATAATAGTGCATACTCTAAAATGTTATTATGAAGATTAAATAAATTAATATATGTAAGGCACTTAGAACAATGCCTGGAACATTGTAAAAGCTTTTTAACTGTTACTGTCACCACCACCACCTGTATCATCATCATCATTTTATTCTTTCCCTCTCACTCACTGGTACAATATACTGAGATTTAAGTTTTCCTAATATACTATCTTCTCTCAGAATCTTATACACTGACCCCTCCACTGGGGAAATGACCCCTAGTCCTACACACCATAATTCTTCACCCTTATCTGAATCCTCTCTTTCCTTAGAAAATACTTCTCTGACCATCTCATATACAAGTAAGATGCGTATTACTCTACCCCTTTGCAACCCCTATCCACACACTTTGTAATATTCATCACACTGGTAATTACTTATTTAATATCTCCTTTACCCACCTATTGTAAACTCCTTAAGGGCAAAGACCAAGTGAGACTCAGTCACCACTCCTCCAGTGTACCAGCTCAACATGAAAGGGGTTACCATGTTTCACGTCACTTACTTTCTCTATACCCCCTCATTTTCACAGTGGAAAGCATTCCTCCTTGTGGAAATGAGTTTTCCACTTATTTATAGCACTCTTTTATTTAAAATTATTTTTAAAACTAACAAGGTCACATTTTAATCCAACTAGCTAAATCATTTAAAATATTTATAAGGGCCATTTTCAGTCTTTGTTCTAAGAAACGGGGGAGGAGCAGGGAGCAGACTGTAGAAGCAATGCATGATTTAGAATTAGCAGAGTCTTTGCAAGGACCATCAAAAACTGCCACTCTGCCCACTTGAAAGATGTTTCCCAAAATAAAAGATATGCCATCCACTAACACTTGCATAGTCTTGAAACCATGCGTGTTCAGCCTGGTGCCAAAAGAGTTTGGGAGAAGAGGAAGCGGCTGATCCAAGCTCTGTCGGCCTCCTCTTCCGAAGCTGCCATAGCAACGCATATAGACTCTATGCAATCCTTCCATATTAGGTGTGAACTGACTCCAGACAAGGAAAATAGCTTGCAGAGAAGTCAACTTCACTGGGAAACTCCTAGGGAGCAATTTGAAGATGACCCACCCCCCTGTCTTCTACATCCCATACCACCATGTGAGTAATAATGTGGAAGATTTTTCCTTTTGAGGATTTTTTTTAAAACTTTCCATTCCTTCAGACACCCAGTCACACAACCTTGCTTGATAAAATTGCACTTGAGTCCTCCCCCACCCCCAAAATCCCAGCACTCTCCCCTCTTGTTCTGATTCTCAGCTGCTTCTATAGCCCATCCATCTGTCAGTGCACATATGGGTAAAAGAGGCAAGCCAGAAATCAGAGAGAAGGATTTGTATTTCATAAGCATGTTCTCAGCAGAGGAGTAGAAAATGCCTTCTATCGAAACTGAGAAGGGGTGATGGGTATGGGATAATATCCTCTCAGCTTGGAATGACCCTGCAAATCTAGATGCTACCCTGTCACTTGGATTCCAATGCCAGAACCTGCCTCACTCAACCACTGATCACTCCAATCATTCATCCACTCCCACCCAATAATAAGACTCTGTATGGCACATGGAGTCCCAGCCCCTGCATATGTCCTTGTCTGTACTTTTCCAGATTCTCCTCTTCAGCGCTGAATGAGCTCGGATTAGAATTCTGATACATAGTGACTGCAACCCTGAACAAGTCCCTTCATAGCTGAGCATTGGTTTCCTCAGCTGTAAAACAGGGCTAAACACAAAGCCAAACTCTAGTTAATTTGTGAGGATTAAATGAGATGATGTATATAAACCTTTTAGTACAGTGCCTAACTGATAATAATCAGTAAGTGCTTTTTTTTCCCACCCATGAATTTGATCTTCCAGCTCACCTTGGAGCTGCCTGCAATATCTAGTCATGACAATTTTTTTCCTTGGGGCAAAAACCATGTTGCCTTCTTTATCTTTGTCTCAGTGATTTGCCTATAGTTCCAGTTACCTAATACAGAGTGTCTGACTTAGTGTAGGTGTTTAAAACATATTCAGTGTAAAAATTCACAAACTGATGGATGGGTGGATGGATGGATGGGTAGATGGGTGAATGCATGGGTAATAAAGGGAGAGATGCACCCTTTCCTTGCCACATTGAATTGGGACAATCTGGTTCTCTGACAAGCCATCCAACAGAGACAAGTTGCCCAAATAGGTTCATAGAATTCCCTAGACTTCAGGTTTTCTGACCAGAGGCTGCTGCATGACGTTGGCTGGTTGTTTTCTTCTCCATCAATATGGGAACTTGCGAACTTGGCTAAAGTTCTGATATTTGGTTTTGTTTCTCTTTCTTGTCTTGACACTGAGGCTCCTTTTCTTTCTCTCCTTGAGTGCCAGCACAGATGCCAGCTGGCCCACTGGCTCAGTTAACCCCTTGCATGGTTCTGCCAATGCTCCGCATTGCTTAGCTTTGCTGTGATCCCACATGGCTCCCTGTCACATGATATTTATACAGATACCCTGCCTCTCTCTTCATTCTCTCAGCCTAGCTTCTTCCCATTGCACAAAGCCACATCAAAATAGAGCCAGGACTAAGCACAGACCTGAAATGAAGACAATGCTTAAGGTTTTCTGGGGCTTTCCCTTGTGACCATCACACAAATAAGACCATTTTGTAGATGAGAAAGCTAATGCTTATAGAAAGCTTAAGTCACACAGCTGGGAAGATATAGAGATGGGACTCAAACCCAGGCCTTCTGACATGGAGCCTGTGCTCATTTCACCACACCAAAACATTTCTCATTGCCCTTCCAGTGAGATGGAGGGGTTCTTCTTATTCATCTTTCTGTCCCATCTCAGCAGCCTATCTTAGGTTTCTTGCCTTCCTGTTTTATCTAATTGTACAGAGGGGTAAATCAAAGTTCTGAAGTAATAAGGGATCTAGGCAATCCTGAAATCTCATTATTGGAAAGGAAGCAGGGATGATAGGATCCCTCCAGATGATGAGATCCTGGTCAACTCCACATAAATGAAAGCAATAGAAATAGTCATAGAGGGACACTTTCTCATTACTTAAGGTCTAAGCTAACTTCACAGCATTACCTGCGTACACTGCAGTGCCATTCACTACATAGGTTGAAATCAACTGTTCATATATCTGCCTGCCATTCTCTGACTGAGACTTTTTTTATGATCTTGTTCTAGATATTCATTGCTATATAACCAATTACCTCAATATCTACAGACTTAAAACAAAATTTTTATTATCTCTTACAGTATTCTGGTTAATTGGGCTTAGCCAGAAAGTTCTTCCTTGGGATCTCTCATGTGGTTACAGTCAGTGACTGAAGCCAGAGTTAACTGAAGCCAGAGTCACCTGAAGACTTTCTTGAGCTGGATGCTCAAGATGGCTCATTCCTATGGCTGGTGGCTGATGCTGGCCCCTGAGTGGGAACTCAGCAGGGGCTATCAACCAGAACATCTATTCATGGGACTGGGGATTTTCCAAGCATGGTAACTGGGTTCAAAGAGCAAGTGTTTCCAGAAACACAATCAGGAGATGCAAGGCTTCTTATGACCTAGCCTCAAAAGTCCCACTATGTCATCAGCCTCATTCTATTGGTCAAGCAAGTCATTAAAAACAGTTAAAATTCAAAGGAGTAGCAAAGCATTTGCTGACATCTTTAATATACCACAGAAAGAGAGGATCTTTTAAAGTATCTTTATGATCTCAACACCTTGAAAAGCATCTGGCATACACAAACAATAAGTACTTGTTGACCAAAGTTAAACTGCAAGATAGTGTGAAATGGAAGATAATATTGCAGAAACAACGTTAATGTCCTCCACTTACCCCCTTAGAATCTCTTGGTGTCTTTTACTCCAAATAATATAAATGCCCTTTAAGAAATACGTCTTCCAGCTCATGTGAAGTTCCTGTCTGGAACTCTTTTGTAAGAAGGAAAACATCATTACAATAGTATCAAGAGATGGGAAAATTTCCACCCAAATTGGTTATGCATATGGGCTCTGTCTGCAGTCACATTGCCTGATTCCTGGCATTACCCCTTCTAGCATATA
The DNA here is from genome assembly GCF_004126475.2 of Phyllostomus discolor. Taxonomy (NCBI): domain Eukaryota; kingdom Metazoa; phylum Chordata; class Mammalia; order Chiroptera; family Phyllostomidae; genus Phyllostomus; species Phyllostomus discolor. Next base: position 41,675,185 of record NC_040907.2, read on the forward strand.
TTTTTAAGCTAAACTTTTTATGCCTCCATTCCTCACTCATATAATGGGATAACAAAAGCATATACCTTTATAGTTATTGTGAAAAGTGTATCATTTATATAGTGCCTTATATATAATAAATGCTTAATACATATTAGCCATTATTCCAGGCTTTCCTCCTCTTTCTTACATCTGCATTGAGTAAACATCTCCTTAGACATTGCTTTCCACATTTTCTTCACTTTCTCTTTCCAACTACTGGTTCTATCCTCTGCTACTGGTTCCAACTTTTTCTAGGTATCACCTTTTGTATTATGCCTGTATTTGTATAGAATTTTATACTTTTCAAAGTACTCTTGCATCCATTTAGTATACCCCCTTTGCATCTTTAATAAAAGGTAACAAGGTGGACACAATTATTCCCATTTTATAGGTGACTAAACAGAAGCTAAAAGATGTGAAATGTCTTGCTCAAGGTAAACATAGTAAATTATCAGAACAGGGACTGAGGCTCAGTGTCAGGGTTTAGATTCTATTAATTTCCCCAATAACTGAATAGTCTTTAGTGATGTAACCAAGAGTCGGATAACAGATGACTTCAAAGTCTGGAGGAAATCATTACAGCTTGGGCTTTCATGGGCTTGAGAGTAAGTTTTGAGTATTTATCCCTACTAAATTATCAAAATGGATTTAAGCTTCTAGAACAATTTAAAAGGCAATTAATTTTCCTAAAATAAGAGCAGCTGTTCTTGCCAGTGAATATTAAATAGAAGTCTTGTGATGATTTAGAATTTGCTAAGGATTCTTAGAAGCCAGAAAATAATGACTTTATAGCTAATTCATGGAGACAAGTGCCCTCTCCCCTCTGGATCTAACCCATGGCTTATGTGAATTCTCTGGTTTGGAGAGAATCTATGCCAAAGGCAGTAATACAAACAACCTTGATATGAATTCAGCACACTCAAAGTATGACCCACATCGAACTGAGTAATCTCTACAAGTATGTGGCACTAGAAAATGAAGGTATGCACAATAGTACCCAACACAATAACTTTCCAACAAGCTAGAGACAGCATAACAAGGGGAGAGAAGATTGGGCTAAAAATGAGAGAGAAACTCATAGGCTTTAAGTCCCTATCATCTTCAGTTAAAAACAACAAACATTGAGCACCCACTTGATGACATGTATTATGCTGCATGTGATGACTTACAGCCACTTCTTTCAAAGAACTCATAGCTTAGCAAGTTCCAGACACAAAAATATTTGTGATCATGTGCTATGTGTCTTGATAGAGAGGTATGTAAAATGTATGCATAGAGTGACATATGCATTAGCTGGAAGAGGCAGCTAATCCACATTGGAGGAAGGGCTGGAAAGAAAAGAAGAGGCATTCTGAAAGAGATGTCAGCTGATCTGAATCATGAGCAAAGTGTGGGAGCTATAAAGGCAGAGAAGAACTTGTAAAGGCAACAAAGGCAGAAGAAACAGTGTGAGTAAGGCATAAAGCAGCATGGTGAGGGAAAGGGGGGCCATAAATATTCCATATTACTAAAGCACAACATGGCAGGTAGGAAGCAGCAGGAGATAAGGTAGAGAAATAGGCATGAGATAGACAGTGTGCTAAGGACTTTACACAGATTATCTAATCTATGCGTCACAGTAGTTGTTAAACAGTTTTGGCATTTCCTCCATTTTACAGATGGGGATAGTGAGGGCCAAGGAGATAAAAGACTTCTTAGTTCGTCTCTGAAGCTCCCAAAATGTCTCCAGAAAAGTTGCATTCTGATCTCACAAGAGATATATGCCATTGCTAAGGCAATAACTCTTCATTTATGTGTCTCTTGTCCATTTTTGTTGAAATAAAAAGAACTGGGCAGGATACCATCCCAGGCCACTGCCTGCTGCTACATGTTAGGATCCTACAGCCTTTCTTAGCCTCTACTGCAAAGCTAAAAATCAGGTGCTTGTTTTCAGCACCATGGAGAGGTGCCGCATTGCTGAGAGCTGCAGACCTGAGGGTCAGGCTATGGAGGGGAAACCAGGAGATCCACAAATCTCCCTTTAAACAAGACATCAGCAAAGACAGAAGGGCAAGGAAAAGGGATCTTAGCAGAGGATAGAGAAATAGAAATTGTCCATCACCAGTGTTTTCTTGAATAGCTGCTGAGTGATATGCTGAGTGAGACAAAGTGAACTAAATAAAGGAAATAAATTGTAGCAGTAACATGTCCTCGACATCATAATACAGATGCTGTAATCATACAAGGCTAATAGTCTGAGTCACTCCACAGCCATCAAGAACAAAATATTGATGGGACATGCCTTGCGGCTGCTCACAAACACCAATAAATTAAACTTACTGACCATGGCCTGGAGACAGGGGAGGCACAGTAACATTGTGTAACTGGTGGTTTATTTCCTGAATCACACAGGTTTTTCTTCTCTTTATCTTTCTCACCTTCAAGACAGGTGCCCTGTGGCCTCATGTAGATTCCTACCCCAATCAAAACTTCCTACATGAAAACGATCCATTACCTGACTCATACTAAGGGTGTAAGTGGTGACTAAAATTTAAAGAACTATCTCATAGGAAAATCAGAAGCTGGGGGACTTGATTCACTATAATGTAAGTTTCATGAGATCAGGATGGTATTCTTTCTCGTTCACAGCACCTGCAATGATATTTAATATGTAATCAATAACAACAATAATAATATTAACTAATATTCATTGGGTGTTCACTATGTGGCAAGTGCTTTATTATGTGCTACATGTTTTAATCATCATAACAGCTTTGCGAAATAGGCAGTATTATTATTCCAGTTTTCATATGGAAAACTGAGACATTGAATGGTCATTCACTTCCCAGGGTCACATAGCTAGGAAATTCAGAGGTGAGATTCAAAGCCAAAAAATCTAAATCCAGAACCCATGTTCTTAGCCATTGTGCTAAAGTGATGAGAGGAAAAGATGAACAGATGCATAGAAAAAATTAGAAAAAGACATAAATATACTCACAATAGTGAAAATGTACTCAAAACTTTAAAAATAGTATTAGAGCCCATGAAGCAGTATGATGAGGATTAATAAAGGAAAATAATAATTCATCAATTCTACTCTACACATAAGCACTGTGCTGAGCGCTGAGGATACAGAAACAACAAAGAAACTGTGCTCAATGTTTATAACTGGTGAGGGGCAAAAATTAATAAAGATGAGATAATATAATGATCATTTAGATAGAGGTTAGTGTTGGCTCTAGGGAAATTCAGAGAAAAGGGGTGTTACCTATGATATGTGCTCTATGCCTAGGTTCTAAAAACCCCACAGCTGAGAAGTTAATGGCATACACAGATCAGGAGGTAGAGAAAAATTTCAAGTGAGGACATGAGAAGATTGGTAGATCATGTTTGAATATTAGAGATCATGTAAGCTAACCTAATGTGCTTTCTAGTCTGTTTAAAGTATTCAAAATGTATTCAAAAATATTCTGAGTTCCTATTAGGTGTCAGGCCCCGTGCTTGGCACTAGGAATATGAACATGAACAAGTGGACATATTCCCTGCCTTTGCTGAGATCACATTCTATAATCTGCACTTGAGAATGGTGAAATGGGGCCCAGAGAGGTAGAGTGTTCCACATAAGATCGCACACTGAGGTGATGGTAAAGCCTAGATCAAATCTAAGGCACCAGCCCACTGTTGCTTCTCAGGAAAGTTCATTGAATGAATGAGTAAGTAGTGAACAAGGGGGTTTGTAAAACTCCTTGGTAGCCAAAAGAAAAAGAAAAAGAAAAAGTCAGTTTGGTAACTAGGCAGAAGTCATGAAGCCATGGCTCAAATTTGGCTGAACTAGAGTTACTGACGGATGTCAGCTGGTGACCACAGCAGACCGAAATGTCTGAGTCCAAAGCCTTCATCTTAGACATCAGCTTTCTTACTTGCACTTCTCAGCAATCCTCTGTATTCCAATAAGCTTGTGCATTTTGTTTCCATTTAGTTTTTATTTCTGCAAATCCTCTGCCAAGCCAAGGAAAATCAAAATCAAAAATACAACTCACTGAAGCAGCCTCAGAAAGCCCCAGGAGAGATGGCAGAAGTCATAAGAGGAGAAAATAACTGAGCAGAGTATAAATAAAGCCTGCACAGTGATGGAGAGGCTAATTCACATAATCCTCCCCACACTCGCTCCTAGAAAACCACAGGAGAGCCTGGCACTGGCAGGGTAACCTTTGGATGGCCCAGCATCTGGCTGCATGGCCCAGCTCTGTAGCATGGAGGGGAACACCCAGAGCTTGGGTCTAGTACCAAGGAGGGTTGTTTAGAGATACTGGATAAACCAATAGGTAGAAGCCATTATCACCATTCCTTTTGTTGAACTGCCTCTTTTTTTCCCACAGTGGTCTTAGAAAGGGTCAAGACAAAACATCTTAGGAATGCTCCAGTGTGAAGTAGCCAGTGGATATTTTGCTCAGAAGAATGCCTGGGGCCGGGGTGGGGGGGGGGGTGGTGGAGGGGGAGGTCAAGCTTGGCCCTCAGTCAGCCATTCAGAGTGCTCTTTGAGTTCATGGTTATTTGAGCCCTGACAGTACATCTCGGTGACAATAGAGCTCATACCTACAGGGCCCTGGGCCCTATGTAACTGGTGGTTTATTTCCTGCATCATTCAGCCTTCCTTCTTTCTCTCTCTCACTCATAGCTAAGTCCTTTAATGTGTTCTGTCTCACCAGATACTAAAATCTAGTCTAACTCTCTAGACTCAAGCAGCTGACAGCCTTCTAATTTACCCAAGTTCTAACAATACATAAATGATATCATACTAGACAGAAGAGATGGAATTTCATCAGATAGGACTTAACCATCTTTGACTATGGCAATACTTCCTTGCTGCCTAGAGCAATTTGAACTTCTAGAAAATCATATATACATATGGGGAACCAAAAAACCTGAAATTTATTTATAAATATTGTGTATTTATTTTTCCATATTTAAACTTCAGTCACCTTCAAAATATATGATAGGTGATGGAATACACCTATCGAGATTTTTTTTCCACCTCTCAAAACAGTTTCTGAACTCATTGATTTTTGATGCTTTTTAGTGCTTCTTCTGTGTTTTGTTTCACTTTTTCCATGGCAGCAAAACGTTTCCTTTTGAGGACTTCTTCTTTTGGGGAAACAAAAAAGAAGTCACTCAGGTGAGATCGGGTACAGGGGTCATGCCATTTTTGGTCAAAAACTGCTGAATAATTCAGTGCAGTGTGGGCAGGTTGTGTAAATCACCCATCATGAAGTGGGCAAACACACTGAAAGAGTCTTCAAAAAAACTCACTGAAGCCAAATGCAACCTCTCACAACAATGCCTGCTGGTAGAACGATACAGATGTGTTTCTAGAACACTCACTTAGCAGGTGAAGCCTGTACTACAAGGGGTCTGCCCTCAAGAAGGTAATTCTGGGGTTTGTTTTGGGTCCCCCTTCATGTGTATATGTGTATATTTCCTATAAAAATTAAATCTTAAAATATTTACTCAGCCCTGGCTGGTGTAGCTCAGGGGATTGAATGCTGGCCAGTGAACCAAAGGGTCACCAATTCTATCCCCAGCCAGGCTCTATGCCTCTGATGTGGGTCAGATCCCCAGTGGGGGTGGGGGGTGGGAGGTAGCCACACATTAATGTTTCTCTCCTTTCCTCTCTCTCTAAGAATAAATAAATAAAATCTTTTAATAAAACAACCAAATCTTTAAAAAATATTCATTCATAGAATAAGTGGCAAGTGGCTGAAGATATATTTTAAATCAACCCCTACATACTCCAGTTCCATTCATCTCAGTTCAATTTGAGTTAAGAAATATTAATTAAGCACCTGTATGTGGTCAGACACTGTATGTGGTCTTAAGGATACATGGGTGAAGGAGACATAGGTCCATCTTTGAGGATCTTACCATCTAATAAAGATGCCACAGAAAACATAAACCCAGTTCCAGAAAGAGTGTCCCATACCATGATATAGACTGAACCAGGACCATAGAAGAGAGATGTTAATTACAACCAGGGCAGAGAGGGGATGGCTTCTGGAAAGTGCAAGGTTAGCTGGAGAACACATTCTAGACACAGGGTACAATAAAAACAAATTTGTCCTGCTGGATGTACACTGTTCTAAGATGTGCAATGGCACACTATGCCCAGATCATTGTGGGATATGTATGAGTGTGTGAATAGTGATGAGAAAGATCTGAAGCTAGGTGAGGACCCAAGTTGGTTCTCCTATTAATTAGCAACGCACTTCCTAGCTATCACTGGATACTCAGAGATCATGTTCTTTGGAAATCCCTTCCTGACCCCCTGTTGCTGGGGTGGGAGCCTGCTTTGAACAACTGAGATTTAGCATTCTGATTTTCTATTGCTCCTTGCGTTCTCCCCTACACTGTGAGCCACTTGAGAATAATGACTGCCTTGTTCACTGAACTCCTATGCCAACATGCTTCCTAGCACACAGTAGGTACTCAGAAGAAATTTGTTGAATGAAATGAATAATATTATTTGTGCCTTTGCCACAATTTGTTACACAGGTTGAGACTTCAAAGGCATGGAGAAATAAAATAATTGGCCTCAGTCATAAGGCCAGTTATGATAAAATTTATTTCCAGATCTTTTTGTTACATGGGGTGGAGAGGAAGGGTAAGGTGGGGACAATATGTTTGTAACCCTCTGTCAACTCTAGAACTAGAAAGATGACAATAGTTTTTGGATTCATTGATCAAAATTTCCCAAACAGAGATGCCTCTCCTGACTACCTCCACCATCCTTATTCTCTATCTCCTCAAGCCATATTTTCTCTATATAACATATCACATATTTACTGTGGGTTTTCTTGGTGCCTTTCTTCCTCTCTAAAAGGAGAGTAGAAAAGATATCTTGTCTGTTTCATTTATTGCTATATGCCCAGCACCAAGGACACATCTGGCCTATAGTTATGTTGAATGACAAGAGCAAACACTGTGGGATACAAGGGCAGAGGCTCTATGGGAAGGAATGTGGTCATCAAAAGAAGTGAGAGAGTCAAAAATTCTTGGCAGTAGCGGGTGGACCCTGAGTACACAAGCGGCAGCTGGCAGACCCAGTGAGGCAGCTATTATGGACCAGGGCAGAGCATGCAAACCAAGATCCCAGAGAAGGGACTGAGGTCCCAGGAGAATGGAGCTACCGCCATTGTTCCCTCCCGCTCCCACCCCCACCCCCACATACAATGTCACAATCTAGCGACTGGGGTGCCCAGCCCTGGTGAACACCTAAGACTCCACCCCTCACCATAACAGGAGTGGCCAGACCAAAAAAAAGAGAGAGAGAGAGAGAGAGATATGTCTCAAACAGAAGAACAGATCAATGACCCAGGACTCATCATTTTAAATGACGAAGAGATAGCCAGTCTATCAGATGCACAGTTCAAAACACTGGTGATCAGGAAGCTCACAGAATTGGTTGATTTGGGGCACAAATTAGATGAAAAAAATGCAGGTTACCATAAAAGAGATGAAGGAAAATGCATGGAGAACCAATAATGATGGGAAGGAAACTGGGACTCAAAACAATAGAATGGACCAGAAGGAAGATAAAAACAACCAAACAGGAAAGAATGGAGAAATAAGAATTCAAAAAAAATGAGGAGAAGCTTAGGAACCTCCAGGACATCTTTAAACGTTCCAACTTCCGAATTATAGGAGTACCAGAAAGGGAAGAGGAAAAGCAACAGATTGAACACATATTTGAACAAATAATAAAGGAGAACCTCCCCATTCTGGCAAAAGAAATAGACTTCCAGGGAATCCAGGAAGCTCAGACAGTCCCAAAGAAGTTGGACCCAAGAAGAAACACACCAAGGCACATCATAATTACATTAGCCAAGGTAAAAATGAAGGAGAGAATCCTAGAAGCAGCAAGAGAGAAGGGGACAGTAACCTACAAAGGAGTTCCTATAGGACTGTCAGCTGATTTCTCAAAGGAGACCTTACAGGCAAGAAGGGGCTGGAAAGAAGTATTCCAAGTCATGAAAGACAAGGACCTATATCCCAGATTACTCTATCCAGCAAAGCTTTCATCTAGAATGGAAGGGCAGATAAAGTGCTTCTCAGGTAAGGTCAAGTTAAAGGAGTTCATCATCACCAAGCCCTTATTTTATGAAATGTTAAAGGCACTTATCTAAGAAAAGAAGATAAAGAAAAAACATGTATAGTAAAAGGACAGCAAACTCACAATTATGAACAACCACACCTAAAGCAAAACCAAAAGAAACTAAGCAAACAACTAGAACAGGAAAAGAACCACAGAAATGGAGATCACATGGAGGGTTAGCAACAGGGGAGTGGGAGGAGGAGAGAGGGGGAAAAGGTACAGAGAATAAGTAGCATAGATTGTAGGTTGAAAATAGATAGGGGGAGGGTAAGAATAGTATGGGAAATGTAGAAGCTAAAGAACTTATAAGTACGACACATGGACATGACTAAAGGGGGGATGTGGGTGGGAGAGGGTGTATAGGGTGGAGGGGAGTGAAGGGGGAAATGGGACAACTGTAATAACATAATCAATAAAGTACATTAAAAAAAATTCTTGGCAATGTGTACTCAGTGGTATAGAGCCTTCTTGTGGACACTCAGCTAGAGAACAATGGTTAGCATGGTCCTGCCTGAAGGACCCAGTGATATGGCCAGCCAGCAGAGACTGTGCACAGAAACACTAAGACAGCACAGAGTGTCCTGCAGAGGCAGGAAGCTGCAAGGATGACAAAGGCTGAGTCAGAAACAGCTGAAAGGCAAAGTGTGGCCTGTGCAGGTCCCAAGAGGACCAGGAAACAGAAATGCAACATTAAGCTTGAGAACCAAGGGAACTGCAGACATTGCAAACATTAACAGTAACAACTAAGAGCTCCAGTGGCATGTCCTGCTAGGGACCCATATACATACTGACTGTCACCTGTTCCTGTGCTTTTGCTTATGCTGTTCCCCTCACCTGATATGCTGGGCCCAATGTTTGCTTGATTAGTACCCCTCAAACCACAAGACTGTGTTTAGGCCATGATCTTTCACAGGAACTCTTTCCTTCTAGCTAATTTCTAGTGTGTGCTACCACGTCACTGTGAACACATCTTTATGGTAACAATTGCTATATGGAATTGCAACTTTATTGGGAGGCAAAATTGTTGTGTTGAATGTTTAAAAACTCAGGGTGGAGCCAAACTACCTGGGTTCAAATCCCAATCCACCTCCATTTATCTGTTTACCTTGGGCAAGTTACTAAACTCTGTTTCATCTCCTAAATGGTGATAATAATTAGTACCTATCATATACGGTTTCCCAGGAACAGGAACTAGTTAATTAAGTATTTAAGGCACTTTGGATACTACCTCACAGATAGTAAGAATTCAATAAAGTGATAGGGTTTGGGGAGTGAAACAATTTTGATGCATCTTCTTTAGATCAAGTACTGTGATAAGACATTTTTTGGTTAATAAGTGACTGTTTATTAACCAATATAACTCATTATAGGAAGAAATAAGTAAACAACAGCACTTCTGAAAACATTATGATATAAGAGACTTTTTATATGCTATCTCATAATTCTTCTTAACAGCCTTGGTAAATAGAATCTAACCAGTTTTTCACTTGAAGAAATTGGTGCTTAATAGGATAAAAAAATGAACATTTAAGGTTCTTTATCTGTAAAACAGAGTTAATAATGACTATCTCAGAGCTGTTGTGAGAATTAAATGAAAACATACATGATTTGGTAGAGGAAATGAAAACCAAGATGAGTGTTTTAAATGATCTGTCAGTTTGTGTTATTTGGGTAGCTTGCTTCAAGTTCAAATCCACATCAGTTTTCAAAGGTGCAATATATCCCCTGGCCTTGAAAAGTCCATGGTTTAGTGGACTGTTGCAGTGGCTTATGTACAATGACTAGATCTTCTTCAACTCAGGCTCCCCCAACCCAACAGTGCAATGCCTGGCAGAGCGAGTGCTCAGTGGAGGGCTCATCTATAGCTTCTAGACTCTAGTTCCAAGGGGGCTTTGCTTCACTTCTCCTTGAGTTCAGGAGACAGAAAGAGTAAGGAAATTAGACAGACATACTTAATGGATATGCTCATACAAACCCTGGCTCAAGATGGGTTATAATACACACTAAAATTTAAAACAAAGCAAAGTAATATAGAAGCATGCTATGGAAGAAAGTAAATCTGACTGGTTGTGTCAGAGAAGGTTTTCTGTGAATGTGAGATCTGAATCGGGTCTTGAAGGATGGCATGGCTTCATAAGGAAGGTGTTTGAGGAAATAGGAGCAGATTGACAAAGTCTTAGGGTTGAGCTAGTGCTATGCTATTTGAAAATAGTCAAGTGTGGTCGGGTAGTGTTGAGGGCAGAGCTGAGAAGAAATGTTGCTACAGTGGGAGATTGGGAGGAAGGCTGCCATCTCTCAAGGCAGAATTCCACCATTGCCAGGTAGAACAGATGACCCTCAAACTGCCTTCAAGTAAAATATTTTGCTTAAATAAATATTACACATTGAAAGACTCTTCAAGAGACTGATAGCTGTCAGAGGAGAGAGCACGGTACTGGATGAAAGAAGGTGAAGGGATTAGCCAAAGAACATATATGTATAACTCATAGTCACACAACAGTGTGGTGATGGCCAGAGGGAAGGGGGACAGAGTATGGGTGGAGGTGGGCAAAGGGTGGGGGAGGGAATGGGAGCATCTGTATTAGTGACAACAATAAAAATAAAGGGAAAAAGAATTATATGGAATAGTAATTACTGCAAGGGTGTTGAAGATATTACTCACTCCATCATGCATTGGACACTTTACATCTTCTAAGATAAGGTGTGCTTCTCCTTGGCAACCAGTTTGACTTACTCACATGGCTGCTATGAATATTATAAAGTTAGTACTTGTTTCTTTGTTTGTGCTGGCTACTAAAAAGCTCAAAGTCAAGTTTATGATTACTTGTAACAGCTGGATGGGACTGAACGTTATATAGTTTACTGATTCTACAATTGCCTTCATCTTTTTGTCCTACCATTATTGTTTCTTAGTCCATCTTTATTCATTTATCTCACCTTTTGACTTGTGTTATTTGTATCTATTGAATACATTTCAAATACTGTGCTCGAATTAGGTAGATATAAATAAATTACCAGCACTAAACTATTTATTGTACCCCAAGACTTTGGAAGAGCAACAGTGTACATGTCCTACAAAAGAAACCTGTGCCCCTTCAGCAGCTCTATCATGGGTCCAAGCCTGTAGCCACCAGTGAGGCGGGCCTTCTCCAAGTCCAGATGAGGACTGCCATTGCACACACACTGGGGAGGCTAAGGGAAGTTGGACAGAGGGAAAACTCAGAGGAGTGGGGCTGGGCCAAATGCATGCTTTGATGGGGGCATGGCTCAAGCCAAAGCCTGACCCTGAGAGTGAGACAGGCCTCGAATAGGCAAGCACAATGTTTGCATCACTCTCTCTGGGAAGCTGCCCAGTCTTCAGTAGAAGCCCTACCACTGGGCCCCCAGACCTGTAGAGTTTATCTTTGTAGCACATCTCATGACTTTACATGATACTGTGTCACTGCATCTACTTACCATTCCGATCACCTCTCTCACTTTTATGTACATAAGAACCACAAGGATATGTGTAAATATAGACTCCCCAGTTCCATTTGAAGAGGTCCTGATTTGATGTCTAGAGTGAGGCTCAGGAACCAGTGTCTTCAACCAGAACCCCAAGTCATCTGAAGTTAGTTGTCACAGATTCTGGGAAATTCTGCCTTGATGCAACTCCTGACAAAGGGGCCTGTCCTACCTCTAAATCCATAGCATTTAGAACAGGATCTAGCTTACTAAGGCCCACGAAATGATATCACTTACCCAAAATCACCTAGCCATGGATTGGGAAAGCTAGAATTAGAATTCAGTTCCAACTGATTCCGAAGGCTATGTCTTTCCCACAGTCCCCAGCAAGGAAGCGATATGGTTTACCTCAACAGTAGTCTGTGTACGTCCCAGGAGGTATGCAAGATGACCCACTGGGGTGGTGGAAAAGCACAGTGAAATTTCTATTTCTTTTTATCTTCATGTGTGCTTTCTCATTTTTATTTTCCCACATTTATATAAGTACAGAGAAATGTGTATGCAATGAAAGCATAAATAAACATGTGTATATGGGGCGCCTGCTCAGAAACATCTTCCTGACAGGGGGCACAGTCAAAACCATGGGAAGCCACTAGTTTAGCTGCCTTTAATCTATGATAGGAACACACTGGTGCCTAAGCCTGTGCACCTTAAAGATACTGCACATGGCATGTGACACACCCTGCTGAGACTTCTCAGGGGGCAGAGCAAGAGATGGATGAGCATAATTACAGCAGGAGGATTAAGCACTGCTGCTCAGAATTTGTAGGAACTACACATTTGTCTTCTTGCCTACAGAAGACTGATTGTAAAGTACTGGGCTTCCTGGGACTGCCTTCATGGGCCACGTAACCAGGGCCTGACCAGCCATGAGATTCCTGGAGGCAGAAGCTAGCAGCTCTCTGCAGGGAGAAGGGCATGAGCCCACAGGCTCAAGAGTAAGATGAAAGCTCTCCTGCCTCTGCCCCTGCATTCTGCATCATTTATGGCTCAACCCCATGGAATTGCTGAAAGAAAGAGCCATGATTAGAAATGAAACTTACCAAGCAGACAAACTAGACTTAGGCAAAGAAGTGACTGCTCTGATGACTCACGGTAATATAGAAAAATGACTTAGGGATGGGCCTTATTCAGATGATAAAGGGGATTCTGGAATACGTTTTCCAAAGGCCTGAGCATAATGCAGAAATTTAGTTGCTGGAACTGGACTTTTGGAAGGTGGTGCCACTTTAAGAGACTGGCAAGGAGAGAAAGCAAGGAACTTGGGCTGGGCCATCGAGATGGTAGAGGCAGGGCTAACACACACAGTTCTACACATTGTGCCCTGCATAAGGTGGGGGTGGGGGCAGTCGACAGCAAGAGCAGGGGCTAAATTTCAGTGCATTATCACTCTGTTTGCCAAGCTAGGGTCTTGCTGTGGCCCTATATTAGCAAAGAAGGGGCATCTTTTCTTCATCTGTCTGCCTAGAGGTGATCCTTTTTCTAATTAGTTTCAGGGGTTGGTGGGGTGGGTATTTTTTTTTTATAATTTGAACAAAGGTGCAGTACGGGTACTGCCGTGGCCATGAATAGACTCTACATCATGACTCAAGAATACTCAGGAAAACTACAAACATGTGTGTCCTAGGAAGTACTGGATTGCCTATGGAAGCTTGCAAGGAGTGTTTTGAGTTCTGGCTGGCACACATGTGTTAGTTGCAAGAGTAATGGAGGAGCAGAGGCAGAGGGTGACATAATGTAAATTACATCAAGAATTCACAGAAGTTCTGGGGAAGGCACTAGACTTACACAAACTATAAGACTGGTAGCTCAAGCCAAGTTCACCTCAACCTCTGAGAAGAGGAGAAGGTCCATAAAGTTTCTGGGTTATTGTAGGAGCATTTACTTTCCCCTTCTCTATATGTCATTGGGACCTAAATGGTCTGATAACATAAAAGTTTAGAATTGGAAGAGCCCACACAAAGAAACTGAGGCCCAGAAGGGATACTACATTTTTTTGACTTTGGACCCTGACAGCCTTGAGTTCAAATTCTGAATCTGCCAACTTATTAGTTCTGTAAACTTGGGCAAAATAATTGATCTGATTGTGCCTCAAACTTCTCATCTGGAAAATAAGAATAATAATAAAATCTACTCAATAGGATTGTACTAATAATTCTGTGTTTAAGCCTAGAATATAGTAAGCCCTATGGAGATGTCAGCTTTTATTATTATTATTATTATTATTATTATTATTATTTTGCCTTCTATGATCTCATTTAATCTTCACCACTACCTTAAGATCTGGGCAAGGAAGAGCCTGGCCTCCCCATTTTATGGGTCAGGACTGTAGCTTAAGGATGGAGAGACGATGGATGGAGACATCAGGGAGTTTGGCTCCCCTGGAACTAAGAAACAATTTTGAGACTGATGCATATGTAGGCTTTTGAAGAATACAGATGGCATTGAAAATGTCACAAAATTAATCCCTTCTCGTTATAAACATCACACAAAGACTCAGCAATATAAGAGATGAACACATTCTCATTAGTTCAAGAAAATCCATTTTCTGAACAATGTTGTCTATATTAAGGGGGAGAATGGCCATGAACTGTCACAGAGAGGTACTGGCTGGTGCCTGTGGGCCCTAACCAGGCCCTAGGGCCTTAAGAGAGAGGAGTGGGGCTGAAGGTGAGCAGAGGAAAGATGGGTGAACCTGAACAGGATTTAGAAAATTGCTCATGCCCTTTTCCTTTCCAACGGTGGGGGAAACAAATTACAGTTATTTTTGATGTTGCCTATGTGCCAGGTATTGTGCTCATAGTCTGCATATATTGTCAACCTTCACAACAGCTCAGTGAAATAATATTATAGTTTCCCCCAAGTAAAGAATTGACAATTAGAGAAAAATTGTGAAAAATTTTATTTTTCAAAGTCCAACAGCTATTGGGTAAAGGCACAGGACTTCAGACTGAGGGACTGTGACATGGTGGAGTACAGGGGCTCTCAATCCAAGCTGCACATGTTCAAGTACGGACTCAGCCACTTGCTAGCTGTGTCGCCTAGAGAAAATTACTTTTCTGAGTCCCCACTCCCTCATCCGTGAAGTGAGATGATGACAAGAGACAGTACTTCATAGGGCTGTTGTGAGCATTAATTAAATTTGTGTATGTAAAGTACTTATAACAGAAAGTGACTATAAAAAGTAACTAATAAATATTAGCTGTTGTTTCATTAAAGATTTTATTTATTTAGAGAGGGGAAGAGAGGGAGAAAGAGAGGGAGAGAAATATCAATGTGTGGTTGCCTATTGTGTGCTTTTTACTGGGGACCTGGCCAGGAACCCAGACATGTGACCTGACTGGGAAGTGAACAGGTGACCCTTTGGTTTGCAGCCTGCGCTCAATCCACTGAGCCACACCATTCAGGGCTACTTTTTTTTTTTTAATCACTGTTTTTATCCTTGCCTTAGAGAGCTTTGGTGTCACCATCTCTGAATTAGAACTCCCATTTTACCACTTCTAGTTTCTTAGTTGTTACACCACCCATGTTGCCTATGGGCATCCAGACCTATTCCTCACCATTTTCCCCCTGTCCTGCTCTCAACACTGAGAAATAACTTCTGCAAATTTTATTCACAAGCATCCTAACTGGCCTTTAGCTGAATTCCACCAGTGAGTACAGGCTGGAGGTCTGAGGACAGAAAGAAGCAGCCTGACCTCTTCTATCCTCTAGGACTCTACCTGTCACTGGATGTCTTCTCCCTCTGTGGTCTAACCTCCATCCTGGGTTCCAGTTCCCTCCAAACAGCCCATGCTCCTGGGCCCAACCTAAGGATAGTAGCTGCTTCTTGATGTTGCTAATCTCTAGGGGGCCTCACTTGGACCATTTGGCTTTTTGGTTCTTCTGACACATTGAAATAACCAGTTCATCATACTGAATACCTGACTATATGGATGGGCTACTTAGACCCTGATATAAGTATAGTAGCTAGAAGTATAGTAGAGATGGCTCCTGTCTTATGATGGCTCAACTTAAGATTTTTCAACTTTACAATAGTACAAAATTGCTACACATTCAGTAGAACCATACTTCAAATTTTGAATTTTGGTCTTCTCCTAGGCTAGCAGTATGTGGTATAATAGTCTCTCATGATACTAGGCAGTGGCAGTGAGCAGCAGCTCCCAGTCAGCTGATGCTCCGCAGTGTACTGTGCTGCCAAAGCTTTTTGGATATTATGCTTTGCATTTTCACATCCCATCATGTCTACAAAATGCCTGTGTCTCCTGCTTCTGGTGAGAAGAAGAAGAAGGCAGTTACAGATGCTCCTTGACTTACGATGAGGCTACAATCTGATAATGTAAGTGTTCTGAGCACATTTAAGGCCGACCAGGCTAAGCTATGATATTTGGTAGGTTAGGTGCATTAAATGCATTTTGACTTATTATATTTTCAATTTCTGATGGGTTTACCAGGACATGACCCCAATGTAAGTCAAGGAGCATTTTTACTCATACATGGAGATGAGTAGAACAGGTAAGACCAAAATCAGGCCTGATCCTAAACAGCTTACCAGGACAAAGACTCAGGCCCTCCAGAGGCAAACACAGGAGCCCAATCATCAGCACTGAAATACAAAGTCCAAACCATAGCAAGAGGACAAGACACCTCTGCATGGAGTACAGAGGGAGTTCCACTGGTCACTCCTTCATGAAAGAAGGTCAGTGCTCAAATCCCAGGGCAGGACTGAGCCTCCAGATAGAGATAAGGAGTTAATCCAGAAAGAGAAGAGGGAACTAAGCAAGACCTGAGAAAGACACTACATAGGATTGGCTGTTAACTACATTTTGGTTAATTTAGCTACACTGCAAATGCATAGGAAAGCTCACATTAAAGGAGTTCTATGGGGAATCCTTTTGTTCTGCTAATAATTACCCCCCTGATTCATTTGCTTATGTTTGGATTTTCATATATTGGGTTTACTTATTTATTTATTTATTTTTACCCAGGAACAATTCAGCTGGGGATAAGCTGTTGCTTTGAATTAAGCACTGTTTGGGATAAACCACAATCAGTTTAGTAAAATTTTGATTATATTAGCCTTGCAAATAGTCTTGCCCAGGGTGAGTAGCAATGTATTCTGGGTAAGTAGGGGGTGGGGAAGAAATCATTGATTCTAGGACATATTAGGGCTGGAAAGACCCTAGAGCTACCAAGAATAATCAGGGAAAAAATCTCAAATATCTGATACCCTGTTTAAAATATCTTGACCAAGTGTGTGCCGAGTGCAGCTTTGAAAGGCATCATTTGTCTAATGGTAATTTCCACTCACTGGTCATGGTTTTACCTGCTGGGACCACAGGAAATAAATTTGCTCCTCAAGACTTACTCTGCCTATTTTTAGATATCTTTACTCTTAAAACAAAAATTTCTAATTTCTTCAACCATTTCTCCCATGACACTTCTTCCGGAGCAAATGACTGGTTAATGAGTTACAGTATGTACACTAGGCAGAATACTACATAACCTCTGAAATAATCATTCTGAAGTAGGAAGAGAAACTCTTAATGCTGAAAGACAAGAGCAGATTACAAAATTGGAAGGCGGCCATTTCCATATTGCTTAACACTTAAAATCAGACGTCTTTTGCATTTTCTAATTGTAAAAATAATTTGGCAACAGTACAAAACATAATATAGAAAGAAGATCTCCAATTCCCCAAATGACAGTAGCTTCCCAGTGCTGCTCTATGGATAAACTGAGTAAAAAATCACAAGAAGGTGATCAAAATTAGAGATCCCAGGACTCCTCCTGATTTACAAAATTCTAAGGATGAAACCTGGGATCCTGTGTTTTTTCACTTGCTCCCCAGGGGACTCTGATGCGCAGCCAGAAGTGGAGTCACTGCTTATTTACCACAACAATGACAATTTCTGTATTTCCTTCCAGTCTTTTTTCACATGCACATATTTATTCTGAACACTGTGATAGCACATTTTTTTCCACACTCTTATAAACACTTCACAAAATATAACCACTATCTTGTTGTTAACCATCATTAAACATACAAATAATTTTGTGACAAACATCTCAGAGTGTAAAACCTTTTATACTGGAGTATTTCCTTACACTCCATGCCAAGGAATAAAGTTATGGATGAAAGCATATGAATATTTAAGACTTTTCTTTCTCAATAAAAAGATCAAGTAGTTATAATTACTTGAAAAGTTCTATTGAGTAGGTCAGTCCATTCCCTAGATCTCTGTTCCCAGAATATTTAATTCTATACTACAAAATAAAGCCAATTTGGCTAGAGGAAATGTCTCAAAATCAGCAACGTGCAAAGAATTCCTTGAACAAGCCACATGGAAGCCTCATTACAAGGGATCTGAGGCATCCTTACCATGGAGCTCACATTCAAGGGAAAGCTTCTTAACGAAGATCTTTCCAGATTCCCAGAACTTCCAGGTGGGGAGGCTCTGTGATCACAGCACCCTGCTGTAGACCTCTGTCTGTGGAGGAGAGGAGCAGTCCCACCCCACTGGGTGCCTGCACTGGTCAGGGCTTACCTGTGTGGGTGATGGGGGAGGAAGAGAAGCTGGCTCTGTGACAGAAAGAGAGGAGAACTCTGGGTGAGCACTCATTACTCAAGGATTCAGATTCTCCTGGAGAAATAATGAGTGTCTCCAGTGCTCCATGGGTTCCTTAAGGACCCTTCAGGAGCAAAACAAGCTGGGTGTGATTAGGCTAATCAACAACAATAGTCCACCAGGGGAGAAGAGAAGGGAGAACTGGAAAGGAAAGTGAAGAAAATGTTGAAATGTAAAAAAAAAAAATAGTGCATTTAAAATACCTCACCTTTAATGTGAAGTTGACAAAGTGCCTTCCTTTCTAAGCTTATGGACACTACGAGCTGGGGCAGATACTATTCCTGCCCCACCCCATTTCTCCCAGACCCACCTCTGAGGCCACCTGGCTCTGTGGTGCTCAGTTTCTGGCAAACGACACACTCACTGCATGTCTCTGCTCCTCTGCCTGAGAGTTTCTCCAGCACCTGGTAGGGTTTGCTTGGCTGCAGAACTGTGAAGAAGTTAACCCCAGGGATAGTCTTCAGCCAATGGGAAATGCATGTAATGGAGCCACACTCCCAGCTTTCAGCTCACCTCTAGAGACAACTGAGGCACACTCTGTAGGGTTTTTCAGAGCACCTCCAACAGGATTGGGCCCACCTTGTCCACTGGAGCAACCCATCACTGACGTACATGATACTGACTTATCTCTGTTCCTGGTCTCACTTTTCCTACTCCCTCACTTGTGCCTCCCAAGACCTACTTCCAAATAAACTACACCATCCAAGCTCTTGTCTGAGAGTCTACTTATTGGGGAACTAAACTAAGATAGTAGAGAATTCGTATACCCATTTGGCAGATTAGAAGACTGAGTTTCAAAGAGCCCCACTGACTTTCCCAAGGTCACCAGGTGCCACATGACATTATCAGAACCAGAAGCTGACTATCCAACTAGTGTTCTTTCAACTCTATAAGGTCATGTACTTTTCAAAGCAAATTATAACTATGTTTTGAGTAAATTTGAGGCACTGTGTATGATACTAGGAGCTCCAAGTCAGTGAGAAGAGAAAATTATTTACCATAATGCAATGTCTTAAGAGTGGTAATCACGTAGTTCAATTCCATTCAGCATTTATTTAGGGTCCACAGGGTGACAGGCACTTTACTAGACACTGATGTCTGAAGATGAGTGAAGCCAGCCCCTGCCCTTGAGAAAGTTAGAATCTAGAGCTTGGGGAGGAGTGAAGAAGCTACACATAGACACAGAAACTTTTCAGTATAAAATGGTAACTGAGCAGATAAGCACAGAACAGTATAAGAGCAGAGAAGACTGATGCCCAACTCAGATGGGGGATGAGTATCAGAAAACGTTTCTTGGAGGAGATCCATCCATTAATAGATGCAACCAGTATTTCCTGAGTTTCTACTACATTCCAGGTTGCATGCTAGGAGCTCAGATTACACTGGAGAATCATACAGCTTTAGCCGCTCCCTTAGGCTAGAGCTAAATCTTGGAATATGCTCGATAGCTAGCCAGAAAGAGAGGAGTGGGGAAAGGACTTCTAGATGGAGGGAGAAGCATACACAGCCAGAGAAGCATGGAGCAGCATTCTGGAGATGTGTTTTTGCTTGTGTGTGTATGGAAGGGGGAATAGCATTGCTAGAGCATACATGAGAGGAAAGGGTACCAAGAAACAAGCTGTACAATTGGCCAGGTATCACCTCAGGGTGAAACTTAGGCAAATAAGTCATTACAGGAACACCAAGAAAGGAGGGGAATTGTTAATTCTGTGGAGATGGGGTTGGCCTTCAGGGAGAACTTCAGAGGCATCAGCATTTAAACTGACCCTTGAAAAATCCAGGGGTTTAACCCTGTGCAGGAGAAAAAGAAATTCTGGGAAGACTTGGTTTGTTTTGTAGTGCAAATCATGTTCACTGTGCACATAGAATGACAACCCAGCAAGTTTTCTTCCAGAAACCACATTCCTCCAAGATGACATTCAGGGGTGCTACACAGAGTTGTGTAGAGCCCAACCTACACAGCCAAAAACAGGGGCCTCAGCTTCATTTGCTGGGAGGGCCTAACCTCACAAAAAGTCTCCTTCATCCTTTCCAAGCAACTGAAAAGCATCAATTAGATATTCATTCCTTTGAATGGAACTAGTTGCTTTTCAATGAGCCATTTTAAATGCAAATATGCTGGGGGTGGAGGCAGGGTGGGGGAGCAGGGGGGGGAGGGGGGAAGCCCTGACATCTGACATTGAAACACTGCCTGGGACCACAGAGAGGAGGCCTAGAGCCTGGAGACCCAATTTATTTCTTGAGGATCTCCTCCATCCTCCTTCCATAACTGAGTTAATTCTGTGGGGATGGGGTTGGTACTCCTACCCTGCAAAGCCAAACCAAAACAAAACACAGGGACTTAGGTATGTCCCCAGCTCCTAGAATACAGAAGAGATTTAAGCAGATGCACTCAGTTCATAGCAATCCTGACAGCCTCGCAGGATTACCTTTTTTGGACAACCAGGCTTCAACTTGCCATGGGTACCTACCTGGTCCTCAGATTATGCCTTGCTGAGCTCAGCAACCTGCAAATTAGTCCTGGGCCACCGCTGCTGTCACTATGCCATTGCTCAGTGCAGAAATCTCTAGACCACTTTGCTGTGGATCTTGCCCAATAGGAAGTATCCTTCCTCCTTTACCACCCATAGCCAGACAAGGACCTAATTCTTAAAATGAGTTCCAGCCATCCCCCACAGTCCAGCGTCTGTTTGGTCAAACTTTCAGACAGAAAAGCACCATTTATTCCCTCATTTAGTTCGCAAGTTTTTACTGAGCACTTACTATGTGCACTGCCTCATAGAGCGCCTCAGGGGTCAGATGAATAAAACTAATTGCCATGCAATGTGAGATGGGAGAAACTGGAATTGAGCTGAATGAAGAAGGGTGATAAAAGGAAAAAGTTTAGGCTTAGCACCTGTGCACATTAGTTTTCTTAGCTGTGAAATGAAAATGCTGCTGCTTTTTTGCAGAGTTGTTGTCAGAATTTCAGATAATGTTATGTACCTCATGCTGCCAATATAGGCATTCCATACATGATGGATCTTGTGTTGCTCCTAGTTAAGATAAGATTGTTGAAGGGCCTAGACTGAACTTCACTTTGGGGGCTGAAATGTTTGGTATTCAGCATATCACCTCTTTCCTGGAATGCCTGTTTTTAAATAAAGAAGCACTTCCCAACTGATACTGTCACAGGTGTGCACAGGTAACCAGGTTCTTAGTGATCGAGGACAAAGAATTGAACCGAACACACAAAGTTTATAGCATAAAGAAAGAGGGAAGATTTATTAAGTGATAGTACACTCCACAGGACACGGGAGTGGGCCAGCTCTGAGCAGAGAAAAAGAGGCACGTGGGCTGGGGCATTCTATTCTTATAGGGCAGAAGCCCCCTTGCTCATCTTTGGCGGGCTTTTCCTGCGCAGGTACAAGGAGTTGGATTTCAAAGCTACTGCGCATGTGTGGTTTCCTATGATTTTCTTGATTGGCTACTGGAGAAGGGAGTCCCACGATGTTATTTCATTATAATGATATTATAATGAATCAGGGGTAGCGCGCAGGTGCATTCTATGATTCAGAGTTATCCCAGTAAACAGGAACAACCTGTCTTAGGGGGTCTTTGTCATGTATAGAGGTTTTCTACCTCAGCCCTGCGGGGGCCTCTGGAGCTTCCTTCCTGACTATCTCCTGCCTCAATACCACCACAAATGCATTATAGGTATCCCCAGATATTGGGCTCCTCCTTCCCGTAGATGACTGGAAGGAGTGGGGCTAAGGGTGAGGTATAAGCCTTACTCCCAACCCTTCCTTGGTTTTTATAGATGAGAAATCTAAAGCACAAGCACATCTAATAACTTCTCCTGGGTTATATAGCTTCTAAGAGATATGGCATATATTCAAATACAGTCTTCTAACTACAAGTCCACTGCTTTCTCCCTTTCCCTTGCTACCTTTCTTATTCTAGGCAGGTCCATTTGTTAACCTTGGAATGAGATGAAGTGAACATTACCCTGCAGTGGGCTTTTTTCCCAATGATAATGAAGGCCCCATAACTGACCCAGGGGCACTAATGACTCCTTCAATAAAGGCTCTAAGCATCTTCACAAATCTGTGTGCAGATGGACAGGGGCAGAACTGGAACTAACCGGGGAGGTAATGTTTCAAAGTTACCAGCTCAGCATAAGCAGAGAAAGGAAAGCTCACAATGGAAACTAATAAAGAAAGTTGTTGGACTGGCAGACAGCTGGAGACATTTAAATCTTGATGATCCCTGCCCAGGTCTTGCTTAACTGTTTCCAATACCTTGATTTCAAAAGCAATGTTCTCTCCCCTCTAACCAGGACAAGTTTGATCAAAGCAATTAGTCAAATGACAATACAGCTGATCATTATCAGTCTATTAACACACACATGGAATCCAAAGAGCATGTAGCACTGGACTGAGGGCAGGACTTCGGCATCCAATTTCTGATTCTTCCATACACTTATTCTCTGACCTTGGGGAAAGACTTGAGCCCTCAATGAACATCCATTTCTCCATTGTGGAGACCATATATACAAAAAAAATTGCTTTTATACAGTTTGATATAGAAGAGCATACAGAACAAATCTGCTGTGTAAAGGATACCATTCGAAGAAATTTATTTGTGAAGTTAAGATGGTCCCCAGAGGACAACATTATAGGAAGTTATAAAGTATATAGCCTTTTCAATATTCTGAGTTATTTACTTAAAAATAATTAAATTTAAGTGAACTAAGCCAGTTAGTCAAAGACAAATACCATATGATTTCACCTATAAGAGGAATCTAATGAACAAAACAAACTAATGAGCAAAAGAGAACCAGCAGCATGGAAACATGGAACAGACTGACAGCAACCCAAGGAGAGGAAGGAGGGGGACAATGGTGGAAAGAAGGGGAAAGTACTAGTCAAAGAACATGTATGAATGACCCATGGACATGGATGATGGTGTGGGGATTGACTATCGGAACTGAGAGGTGGGGTTGGGCAGACGAGGGCAAAGGGGAAAAATTGGGACAACTGTAACATAATAACAATAAAAATTTTTTAAAGCTAAAAGAGGAAGTTAAATTTAGAAGAATTTAGAAATTAAGACTTTAGCCTTCTCTTGACTCAACAAAACTGTCACCTGTAGCTCCCTAGGGCATAGTATATCAGTAAGTGATATCCAGGCATCTCCACACAAACATGTGGCTGCCAGCTGTCCTGTGTACACAGGCTACCCAGTTGTTCAAACCTGAGTTCGGATCCATGAGGACTCTGCTGGCTGCAAATTGAGAGACTGTGGAGGCACAGGGCCCAACTGTCCACAGGTGTCATCCAGGTATACAATGTGCTCACCCTGACCATCAGGTTCAGTTTAGTAAGTCTACTCCTTACATGCACTAACATTCACTCACACAATCATTCCATGAACATTTACTGAACCCTACTGTGCATTAGGTACTAGGTGAGAGACAGAGATTGGCTATAAAGATGGCCCAAGCATATCTGTCCAAAGTGTTTTACATCTAGGAGAGGTGACAGGTGACAAAGACTTTCTTCTTGATGATACTAGACAGGCTCCTCTGAGTGCTCTTCTCACAATGACTTTACCTTGGTCCCTGTCCTTGACTTGGCAAGCCAAATTTTTGTAAAGATTACTATGAAGTCAGTTTAGCAAGAATCACTTACCCTGGATATCTGGTCAAGTTCCTCATCATCTACCATTGACATCCAAGTTCTTGACCTTCCTTTAGCAAGAATCATATTACAGCAATTTAGTGAGGACCCCTTTACCCCCAAAGTCTAGTCAAGTTTCTCTTAGTAATTTCCCGTCTACTGACCCTCCCCTCACTCTGCTTATTGACTATACATCTGCAGCCATCTTAGCTGTGTTCACAATTGAGCCCAATCATCATGAGTTCTCTTTCCCCTACTACAGTAGCTCAAATTAAATGGTTTGTCATTTTTAATGAGTGTCCAGTGAATAATTTCTCTTTAACACAGGCATGAACACAGTGCAAAGAATAACACTTGTTTCCATTCCTTGGGTTCCAAATAAAAATGGTGGCATCAATAGTTAACATTCATGGAGCATTCACTTGGAACCCAAGAGCTAAGAGCTTTACATACTTTGGCTGTCATGCTCCCCGGCAACTCTAACCAAAGGCTGAGCAGTGTGGGCACACTAGGGACTGGCCATTTCTGTCCAATGCAAATAACCTCCATGGCAATCTTTATGGCAGAGGCCATGGCAGCCTGGCCAAGATTTACTCAGTGCTAAGCCATAGTCCAGGGCTCTTCTTACCCAACTCTGCTTCTCACCCCCTCTCCTTTCACAGGTCCCAGACCTACATCATGGTTTGCAGACTTTCTCTCTCTCTCCAATGATTCCTGCTCCCTTCCTACATTATTGTTCACAAGTATCACCCCCCATAAGTCTCTTGCACTTCTAAATCTGTATTAACATCTGCTTTCTAGTGGATCTGAACAGATAAGTACGTATTACCTCATTTAATCTTTACAACAACCTTGTAAAGTAAAAAATATTATAATCATCTTATAGATGAAGAAATTGACACAGGGGTTAGCAATTCATACATAGTTAGATGACAAAGCAGGGATTCAAACCAAGGTATGACTCACTGGAATAAGAGCGTTAGCTTCTAACCACTTCCATAACCAATGTGAGAAAAAGGAAGCAAGTGATTGCCCCCATCAGACTCTGACCACTAGTTGAGAAAGCTAGTGGACTTGTAGAAAAAGTCCATCAAGCAAGCATAATTCCTGATCTATCTGTGACCCTAAGAAAGGCAGATGGCCCAAGACAGCTGGAAGATGCAAAAAGCAGTTACGATGCTACCACTAGGACAGGTTCCAATAAAAGAAGAGTATGTAATGTAAATAATATGGTTTTCCTGGATACCCTCTAATAAGCTCTGAATTGTAAAGGATATATTTAAAAACATTCATTCATTTAGTAAATGTTTATCATGTTACCATCATGAACTAGGCACTAGGGTATGGCATTAGTAAAAGGACAGACACTGGCCCAGTCCTGTAGGAACTTACAAGGTTTATGAGATAGGAAAGTTTAGAGGACTTGAGTATAAGGCCAGCCTCCACTATGCACTGACTATAGGACCTGTGGCTGGTATTTAATCTTTTGATGAATCTGAAACCTGTAAGAACTGAGTCAGAAATGTGAGGTTCAGAATGTACAAAAGTGTATTAAACTGCTAAAGCCCATGCAAAGGCTGTTATTAGCAATCTTTTAGACTAACAAGGAGGAGAAAGGAGGGACAGGCCCAGTACCTGGAAATGAATAATAAATGCTTATAGAGAGTGGAAGATTAGTAGTTAGGACCATGGACTCCGGAGTGGGACTTCCTGATTCCAGCTCCCATGCTTAACAGTCCTGTGATCTCAGGGAAGTTACTTGACTTCCCTGTCCTCAGTTTTCTCATTTTGTCCTATGGTGGCGGCATCACTACCAAGGACTGACTCCAGCCTGCCTTCTCTCTGCTAGGAATCTGCCCAACACTGTCTCTTTAAATTAGGCTAACTCACCCATAGTTTACCAAACAGAACCCCATAAGACAGAGTTTTGGACAAAAGCCCTGAAGCAAGCGTCTAGTCAGGGTTCCAGCAGAAAACAGATGGCGCACCCCATTAGGATAATAGGGTTATTTACAAAGTGTGGCCAGGGACAGGGAAACCACAGGGGATAGCTTGGCACCCTGTGGCTGGTAATAGGTAGGACACCCTGACCTCTCTAGGTCTGAAGGTGCAAAAGGAGGGAGTGGTTACCAGAACCCAGAGAGCTTAATGGGGACAAAGACCCATGGCTGAGAAAGGCAGACATCCCACATGACCTAAAGAGAGAAACCTAGGGGAACAAACTCTTTGACCTCACTTTCCTCCCTCCGCACCATCCTTCCAGTCTCCTACTTCACTTCCCCAGTGCCTGGAGTCACTCAGAAACCAGATGATAAGAGATCCATTTACTCTCAGTGTTGGGCTGCCTGCTGGGACAGGGAACAGGATGACAAATGGTAGAGAGTAGAAGTGGAAAAGCTAACAGAAGTTATCCAGAATAAACTCTAGCCACATAGCATAATTTTTTCTTTGCTTCATTCTCCATTTTTAACTTTTCATGGTACCTGGACTAGGGGCTTTACCCCCCACCCCTGCCCCTTCCTAGCCTTAATCTCACTCTCTAGACCTGATATCATTTTAGATCCTCTGGTTGTGTTCTTGGTACTATCTCTTGGATGTGGTATCTGTGCTACCCCTCTTTTTAAGCTTTGCCTCATGTCAATACAACATGCCCCAGTAAGCGCTTAAACCCCCAAGCTGTTCTGTCCATTCTGTTCTAGTTCTTATCTGCCTAATTCCAAAATCCTGATTCTACTCCTTAGCCTTAACATCTGCCTTCAGTCCTTCTGATGGGCTTTTCTTTTGGTTCAGTTAGCCATGCATCTGGGTTTAGATGTTGGCTTCCAGAGTGGTTCCTGAGGCCCTGTTGAATCCCTCAACTTTCATGTTCTCCTTTGTTTTGAGCAGGAAGCTCCCTACAACCTTGAATTTCCCAACTGCTAGGACAGCCTACAACTCTGAGGCTCAGGATCCAGAAACATGATATTTTGCACTTAATTTTGAGTTGTGTTTACTCACTATCACAGCAAGTGACCATCTCCCTGATCTCATGGGATCTTCCAAGCAATCATAGAAGGTGTGTTTGCCCTATTTTTAGTAAAAGGACTCTCAGTAAAGTGAAGTGACCTGCCCAATGACACACAGCTGATAACTACTAGGTTTGAGGCTGCCTTCCTTGTATAGAACACTTCACTACAATCCACACTCCATAACAACATATATTTTTGTCTGCTTTGTTCACTCCTTTTGCTCCAATGCTTACAAAAATAAAGTATCTGTCATAACAGGAGCCCAATAAAATGCTTGTTGAATGAATGATTCATTGGATCCTCATCACATAACCTCCCAAAAGGGAGTTATTATTCTTTTCCTAATTTTGTAGATAAGGAAAGTAAGACAGTCAAGACTGGCAAATAACTTCCCCCAAAACATGTGCATCTTGCATGACTCTAACCCAGCAGTGAGTCCAAGCCCACATTCTGAAGAATGCTGCTCAAGCTGTGATTCCAGCGTCTAGGCTGGACTAGGAATGACTTATTTCTGGCTGGTGATGAAGTAAGTACAGAAAATGAGGGTGAATTCTTAGAAATTCTTATGGCCATTTGACATTGTTAAGACTTCCCCATAGTGATCAGTGTCCCGTCTCCCTATATGGGGTACTGACTGGTTAAGGTGCTACTGCATTCACAGAGACAAGTTGCTGGTGTTTATACAAAATTGGTGTGTCTGTGTGTTCACAATCTCTTTGTAACAAAGGAATGACTTAAGGAAAATTCCTCTCAATGGAGAGTGAGCTGGTGAAGTGATTCCGGCTCCCTATGTTACCCTGGAAAAGCACTATTCTTCTCATTGTCACAATAATTAGACTGTAGCCTCAAGATGGGGACTCAGAAGACACAGGGCATGAGCTGATTTACTCAGAGAAACCAATCTTTTATCATGTTAAATCCTGGAGACATCATTGTGAACTGGCTTATGTGCTACAGTATTTGTACCTATAATACTAAGATCTTATTCTCCCAAACATTTTTAAAGTGTAACTAAGACAGCAATTCCATGGATGTTAATATGGCCACTGCAAAAGGAAATGAGCAATCAATTCAATGAAAAAAATCAGACTGTGGTTTAAGTCCTAGGTCTGCTGCATGCTGGCCTGTGGCCACACACAAGTGACATGACCTCTCAGAGAGGGGTAATCCTTATGTCTATGTGAAGATAATAATTTTTACTCCCCAATATGTTGTAAGGATTGGTTCTACAAATTCAATACAGGAACCGTGCTATAATACTCAATAAGTGGTTATGGTGATTAGTTTTGTTTGTTGTTATTAGTCACATTAGGTACAAAGCTGGGTGGGAAGGTCTGAAGCCTCGCACTTCCCTGTGTCAAGTGCGGCAGACTGTCTACGTCTGAATCTCAGCTCTGTTGCTTACTCACTCACAGGTAATAGGTGCTATGCAGATATTTATTTAAAACAAACTAAACCAGAGTGGTGAGTTTGATTCAAATAAGAAATCAGAGTCTAGGCTAAGAGTTTATTGATTCAGCTCTCCTTTAACTGAAAACTTCCATGCACCAGGCATGGTACCGGGCACTGGGGACACACAGTGAATAGGCTGGAGTTCCTGCCCTTGTGCTGAAACTCAGAGAAGAAGGCCACAGGGCAACAAGGAACTAACAGACAGGGAGAGAGAGAGAGAGAGGAATACAAAGAGGAGGGCTGGGAACTGGAGAGGGGTGTTAGACCTAAAGGGGAATGCTGGTATTCAGTCATTAGCTGAACAAGAAGGAAACAGCCTTCCAAAGATCAGACATATGAACAGAGCAGCACCTGACCATTGTAGCACTCAGCACACTTGATGCAGCTGCCCTTCTGCTGGTCTGTCTCCCCCACCAAATTGAAAATTTCATGAGGTCAGGATTATCTACTTTGTTCTCCACTGTCTTTCTAGGGCCTCACACTGGCATTTAGTTTGTTCTTAATAAATATTTGCTAAATGAATGAATAAATATTCCAGATCTGTTTGCAAGGTATCCTATTTTGAATTGTTAAATAATATTAATAATAGCTAGTACATATTAATCATCTAGTTTGTTTCAAGCACTGTTCTAAGTACTTTCTGAATATTATCTGATTTAATCATTATTACAGCCTATAACCAATCAGTTACTCTGTCGAGAAAGTGTTGAAAACTCTTATGTGCTCAGCACTTGGCTGGATGCAGGGGAGGAAAGAGAATATTGAGCTTGCCACGGTGCTCTTCCATCTGTCTTTTTCCAAATAGCTCCCCTCCCTTTCTCTCCCTTCTTAAGTCTAATTCATCCTTTGAAAATCCAGTTAGGCAACTCCTCTGCCAAGGGCCTTCCCATGATCTCATGGGAGTTGAGGGGTTCATTTCCACCCACCCCATTCCCTAACAAGTTCTACACCCCTTGCGGAGGCAGGCAGAACCTCTCAGAATGGCCCTGAAACTCCCATGTCCCAAGCCAAGCCAGGGAATCTGTGAATGTGATGAGATACACTCCCATGACTGTGTTGCTGGGTTATATGTCGTAAGGCACAGCTGAATTTTAAAGAAGGAGTATAACAAGGTGAGCCAGATCTAATCACAAGAGCCCTAATAAGGATAGTTCTTTCTCAGGCTGGGGGCAGAAGAGGGAAGCAGAGGGAGTCAAGCGTGAGAAGGACTCCACTCTCAGTTGCTGTTTTAAAGATAGAGGGAAGAGACTACACGAGAAGAAATGCAGTTGACCTCTAGGGACAATGAGTGACCCTGGCTTAATAACCAGCAAAAAAACAAGAAGCTTGGACCTACAACCTCAAGAAACTGATTCTCCCACCCATCTGAATAAGCTTAGAAGTGGACTCTTCTCCTGAGCCTCCAGATAAGAGCCCAGCCTAGCTGACACCATGACTTTGGCCTTGTGAGACCCAGAACAGAGAACTCATCTGATACTGTCTACATGCTGACCTACAGACTTGTGAGCTAAAAACGGGGGCTGTTTTCAGCTGCTAAATTTGTGGCGATTTGTTACGCAACAATAGAAAATGAATACATCCCTCTACCCTAGCACCCTCTGTGTAAACATCTGTTTGCTTGTCTGTATTCCTCTCTAGACCGTGAGTTTATTCAGTCTTTATCTTTGTGTCTCTTTATATTCAATGAGCACCACAATGTCTGGCAGAGAGTAGGTGCCCCATAACTATTTGCCCTTGAACTTAAATAAATTCAGGCAAGCTTAGGGATCTGAACTGAACACACATAAAAAATGAGAGAACAATTTAAGAGACAATGTGATCTGGTGCTGGCCTGTGTGGCCCGGGCCATGATGGTCATGGGAGCTTTGAGATTCAGTGTAGGTTGGAACACTCAGGGAAGAGTTTAGCTTATCCCTTATTCAAATAAACGTCTCCTCACCTCATGGTAGCCACACCTTATTCCTACTGATGCAAATTGCATCTGAGCTGGTATTAGAGAAGATGGATAATTCTGAAACCTCAGGATGGACCTTTGAAGTATCACAGTTATGTCTTTGCTGAGGTTGCCTCCTAACTGACAACACACAGATGTTTAGCCTCTACTGATTGAGATGAAATCTGGGGAGACTCTTTCAAGTCTATTTACAGGCCTGATCTAAGGAGCTGTCTAAGAAGTGGGCCACCCCTCAGGTTCTAAGACTCAGGCACTAAGCCATGTTCCTGCCCTCTGAGGTATATTCAGATACACAGAATCAGCAAATGTGAGACCACTCCCATATTTTACAGATGAGGAAACTGAAGGGGAAAATAAGTCACCTATGCCTGAAAAGCAAACTAGTGTGAAAGCCAGCTCCCAGGGTTTCTGATTCCCTGCCCCACCTTGTCACTGCCTCCTAGCATCTGTTTGATTAATGGCCTCAGGCTCTTATTCTTTCCCAGGAATCTGCATCTTTACTCACCTCAAAATTTAAGACCTAAAAGGCAGAAAGAGTGAATTTTTACTAATCTGAGCATGCATTGTACATCTTTGTCCTCTTTCTGACCTGCTGAATATAACCCTCCCTGCAGCTAGCAGGCATCTGGCATCTTTCCATGTGATAGCATTGGTTCTAGAAAGACAATTCTCTCACAGCCAGAGAACACATCATGGTTGCACAACACATTTGCAAAAAAAGACTGTTTCAGAGCCTTCAGAGAAAAATGTGCTGGGTGTTCTTATGGGTCAAAGGTATTTGTGGGGGAACTCGGAAAAGCACATTCCTACCTTTATTAACTGATTATTGCTTTTGAACTACACACTTTGTTTAGGTGTCAGTGAAGACCTTTTCATTTAACAGAGGCCTATTCATTTACTTCCTTCCTCAAAAATTTGCAAAGGCTTCCCATTGCCTATAGAATAAAACCCAAAGGTTATCTATGACCTTCATGACTATTGATATTTTAGTCTCAGATTCCTTTTCTGGTGAATATTCCACACCCATAACCCTTTGGGTTAGGATGTTTTTGTTTGCACATGACAGAAACCAAACTTGAACTAGAATAAACAAAAATGGGGCATTATAATAAAACATTTACTGTGATCCATGGAATCCAGGGACAGAAATGTGACAGGGACAATTTGAACCAAGGACATAGGCATTCTATGACTCTTCTCTTTCCCCCCTCCACTCCTCTCTGCATAATTCCTGTATCCTTTCATCTGTCTGCAGACTGACTTTCCTTTACATCATACAGAGAAAAAAGTATGGCTGCCAATTGCTTCTGGCTCTAATATCTTACACCTTTAATGTAAATGTACAATGGTAAATGACTGACTCTCTCTGTAAGTATCTGTTCTAAATTTCCCAGGGATCAAAACTGATGGGTTCCATTTGGCTCTCACAGCCCCCCCGTTAGAAAATAAACTAGGACCAGTGTCCAGGGGCTCTTCATACAAGCACAGCAGTTCCCATGGCCTCTCTCCCTAGGAAAGAAATGTTCATCTGACACCCAATAGATGTCCACTATCTTTCTCCCAACTTGCTCCAGCCAACTCTAATATTTCATTCACTTTTCTCCCTTCTGCTTTTCAGTAGATGATCATAGATTCACTGTGTTATTTGTTCAGAATTGGTTTAGAAACCAGGCAAAGATGCTCATAATGAAGAGGGAGCTAGAGAAGGCAGATTGCCCAGACTGTGAAAACTGTTCATCTTACTTTTGGGGAGCGAATGATGGAAATAATTCATTTATTCATTCAACACACATTTGCTTTGACATGCTCTATGCTAGGTATGATATGTAGAGAACACTTCATACTCTTCTGTGTAGAAGCTCACATTTTAGTGAAAAAACAAATCATTCTAACATGGCGTGAAATGTGCCTGTATAGAGGTATATTCAAAGTGCCTTGGGGATGCACAGGAAGGACACGCTAAAGACTCTTGAATTCTGAAAGCCATGTAGGTTCTGCAGAAAGCAGTAGCCATGTGAGTATGAAGTAGTCCCCAACTATTAATAGAGTGGCCAGGGGCTCTGTATCTAGGCAGGTCACCAGGAAGCTGTATAGATGGTTTAAATTAGCTTAGAATCCCACAAAAAAATGCTTCCCTAATAAAATCATAATATTACTCTATCTTAAATAGCTGCTATTATCTTCCATATCCCCATCAACCAGGTATCAATAGAATAAATTCAACAAACTTATCTTATACATCTAGTGTGTGTCATGTATCTACCAGGTAACTGAGATCTTAGAGTGGCCAGGGGCTCGGCTTTTCCCATGTGTCAGGAACTGTGTTATGTGTTTATCATTCATTTTTTCATTTAATCTTCATAACAATTCTGTGAGATGGGGAAAGTAAAGCTCTGAGAAGTGGGTAACTTGCTCAAGTTATCAGCACAGCTTAAGTGGCAGTGCTGGAATTTAAACCCAAATCTGTTTACAACCTATCATGGTGTCAAAACACCTTACAGACGAATGAGACTGTGAAAAACAAATCAGACACCAGCTTCTCCAGGATCCTTACAATGCTCCTAACTCAAGGCCTGGCCAAACTGAGCACAGATAAGCCAGATCCCTATTTGCTCCTGTGCCGTCTTGAGCCTTCACCCTCAAATCCATCTTTACCTTTCTTCTGCTCATTGCTATGTCTGAGAGAAGCTATGACCTGAGGGTGTGTTTCCCAGATTCCTACATCAGCTGATTTCAAATGAGTTCAGCCAATGGGAGGCAAGAGATTAGAAGGTGGGGGAAGTGAAAGACCAGCTTTTTCTCCCCCTCCCTCTCACCTTAGGCAGCATCTCTGGCAAGGGTTGCATCTCCCCATAGCTCTGACTCCCACCTGGCATGACATACTGGATGGCTCCAGCTCACCCCCAGGTGACCACAGCTCTAGCAATACCACTTCTTCCCTCTAAATCAGAAGTATCACTATGTCACTCCCTGGTGTTGCTGATCTCTGAGTTGCCTCACCATGTCCTCTTGCCTTCTCAGATCCCCCATTACCTACAGAGGTAATTCCCTGCATTAAATGTCTTCCAACTGACATACTCAGAATTGCTTCCATTTTCCAGTTTGGACCCTGACTGAGACAGCATCCTCCTCCTTCTTGCTGTGGCAGCATGTAGTCAGAACCCTTTCATATCCACCATTCCCCTTGCCTTGTGTCACTGTTTGGTGGCACAGTAAGGTTATGATTCCCCGCCTTAAGTTTTTTTCAATAAATTACAATTTGGAGTTGCTGAAATGCTTGGTGGTCTCCTTCCATACCTGTGCTCCTTTCAGTATTCTAAGCTTTATCTCTGTATCTAGGCAGGTCACCAGGAAGCTATATAGTTGGTTTAAATTAGCTTAGGAACCCACAAAAATGCTTCCCTAAAAAATCATAATATCACTCTATCTTAAATAGCTGCTGTTATCCTCCATATGCCCATCAACCAGTGTATCAATAGAATAAATTCAACAAACTTCTCTTATACATCTAGTATGTATCATGTATCTACCAGGTAACTGAGATCCTAACATAAATAAGACTCTGTCACTGCCCTCAGGAAGCTGACCATCTAAGTTTTGGGGAAATTATTAATAGCCAAAGTTTATATTTAATTTCCAGATGTTCTTATTTTATCTGGTATTGCAGACATGTACCCATCATGATTTCCATTTTATCTTACATGCCAGGAAGCTCATAGTTAATCTTAATTCTCACTCATATTAATCACATTAACCTATGTAGTTAGTGTTTTTGCCTCTGCCTTCTGCCACAGATATTGTCTAATTCTATTTTAACAGCCTTATTTTATACATATTTTTTATGGTAGTCCCTCTCAAATACCTTCTACATGTAGACTAATTACACATTATAAGTTATACATAATCCTCTTTTTAGGAGCATCTAGCACATAGGTGTAGAGTAGAACTCAATAAAAAATTGATTGAGTTATTGCCAAAATCAGGTGGTAATCCCCACCATAATCTAATGCAATTGCTAATGTATTCATAACAATTGTTTGTGCCAGCATCCTCAGGCCTCAGCTCTTTGAGTTTATTCATGTTAAAAAAAAAATAGAAAAACAAAACAAAAAACCCTTGTTTCCTGATGCCAATTAAGCCATCTTGATATCTTCTCAAGAAGAGTAATTGTCTTGCTTTTTATTCCAACATGGTGCTCAGCAATTGGACCCCCGTCAGGCCACCCCCAGTTGAGTGAGTGTAATTTGAATCACCCTCATCATGCTTGGAAAAGCAGCCGCTCTTTGGCCTCTTAATATTCAATCTGGAAAAGAAAATTCAGTCCAAGGGCTTTATTTTTCTTACTGTGCTTTTCTGTTTCGAGACACCTGCCTCTTGGTTGATCATGTCTATATGTTACAATAAAGCATTTCAGAGTCCCTGGAAGAGAAGGGATGTGGCTAATAGGTGTGCTCCATGTTCATGTTGGGGACTCCTACAGAGTTCAGCTGTCTCAACCAGAGTTTCATTAGAATATATCCCCTGATATATATTCACCGCACAAAGAGAAACTATAGGAGCAGCTGGAATAATCAGAACATAAGACAGGCAGAGCCAATGCCTGGCAGGTATGTCACCATTCCGCTGTGCTGTGCCCACCATAGACATCACTAACCAGCCTGTCCCTCTTTCCCAGGGAGCCTTAACAAGCCTCAGAATCTTTCTCAACCCCCCAGGCAGCTATGAGCAGTGGGTCAGATTCAGCATATGAGAGACACGAATATGTTTCTCTGCCTGCATGTAGTTCTTAGGCTAGAGTCTCCAATTGGGCACCTGGATCCTGGAGCATCTGGTGATAAACCCTAGGCTTATAGGAATGCATTTAAGGGGACAGAGGAGCAGATTATAGACACTGCATTTCAACAAAGTCTCCCAGGAGCATGGTTTCTTTAGATTTTATACATATTTTTTTATCAGAGTTAATATTTCTTTGTAATTATTTTCTCTGTTCTCATTTTACCTTTCTCTTAGACTGCAGGCTTGAGAAATTACTACCTAGTGATCTTGGGTGAATCTCTTTATCTCTCTATGAACATACCACCTTCCATAGGTGTCTTGAGATGGATTACACAACATAATTTATGCAAAGCAATACAGTATAGGAACTAGCAGCATGAACTTTGGAGCCAGAAGTATATTGAGTACAGGGTCCTGCAGAAGTAACACCTGCCTGAGTGTGGTTGGTAGGATAATAATATGGGTGGAATAATTAATGTATAGTTTTAATTTGAACATTTCACCTAACATGTCATATGGTGTGCTTGAGTGTGGTATTGTTGTTACACAAGGACATGGTGATGATTTTGTAATAAAAAGGGGCGTTATTTGTGCCAGACCCCCCCCCCCATATATTACTGTGAATTGCTCATTTCTATCTGTAAAACTTTGAGGATGTTTTTAACCTCTCAGTGCCTCAGTTTTCTCATCAAACAAACAAAGCAAAGCAAACAACCACTGACCTCATAGGGCTATTCTAAGGACTCAGTGGGTGCTCTATGTCAGGCCTTACACATAACCACATGAAAAGTACTCCACAAATATTGGTTGCTGATTATCTTGACACCTGGCCCCTCGAAAGCATGTACCAGGTTTAAGTTCCCCTTTGTTCAATTCCTGATGGAAATAATCTCGTCTCCTTTTTTACCTTTTTGAATGAAAGTGAGAGGTGAGGCCAAGTGGAAATAAAATCCGTCTGTCAGAGACGAACTGGGACCACCAAAGAGGCTGCCCTCAGAGGTTCCCTGAGACTCTGCCACTTAGCTGCCTCGCCCACCCACACCCCCACTCCACCCCTCCCTCTGGCCCATGGCCAGCCCCTCTAGCTAGGAAATCTGCCCCTCCACAAGCCTCTAAGAGACAATGTATTCAGCTTCATAATTACGTGCTTCTCCCCAATCACGTAGCATTATACACCACATCACCAGGCTGCCGAAAAAAAACCCCAAATGCTAATTAGTCCTCAAATTATCATTGATTTGATTTGATGTTGAATAAGCTTTGCCGTTTATATTTAGGCAAGAACTTCAGATTCAAGATGCTCTCTCTTGAATCGGGGTTTTAAATAACTCAGTGGGGCCTGTCTTGCTTGTTCAGTGTGTTTATGTCAAGGAAGCAGACTGGCTGCTCTCCCCGGCTGCAGATGAATGCCAGGTTGATTGAGTGCAAGGGAGGAATCATCCTCTCGGCCAGTGCTCCAAGCCCGAAGCTCCAGGGAGCCCCTGAATGCAGAAATCCCCATCTTGCAGGAGGACTGGAAGATGAGAAAGATGAGAGGAGGAGGGGAAAGAAACTGTCTCAAATCATAAATGCCTGAAGACGAAGGAAATCTGTTCTGATTCCCATTCAGATGATGCTTCTTAGTACCTACAGGGAGCCAGGTTCCCTCATAGGCCTCATCTCCTTTAATTCGGATGATAATTCGATGACACAGGCATTTTTGGTTGTGGAGCTGAGGCTCTGAAACAGGAGGAGATTTCACCCATCGCAGAGCAAGGGAGCAGGAGCGGCTGAAGTTTTAACCCAGGTCCTAAGACTGGTCCTAAGGGTGGTTTCGTGCCTTCCCCTTTGTCGCTCTGGGTCTCTCAGGTCTCCACAGTCCTGCAGGACACTGCCAGAGCTTTTCCCACCCCAGACACTCCATGAGCCACCCTCTGAGTGAAAAAATAGCAACAATCACTTTGGCTTTGTTTTAGAAAATACTAAATTGGTTCGTGTGCTTCAAAATTTTCCCTGTGTGAACCATGTGTTAAAGTGATGATATCACTTAAGGGGAGGGGGGGTAATCTTAGAAACTTAAGTGTTAAATGACAATCTAAGAACACAAAAATGTGCCACTACTAACTAGTGTCAATTCTTGTCATTTGACAAAAATTACCCATAACTCCTATGGATAACCTTTTTGAAACATGGTTTTAAAACAAGTGCTAAGGCACAACTTCACTGAAGTCTGTATTTATTTTATTAATCCCTATGCTAGACTTTGTTTAATAAATCGATATGTACTTTATTGAATTTGATTTTCCTTCCTGTGATAATAAATGGTATATGAGGAGGAAAAGAAAGGGAGAGGAAGGGATGGAAAGAGGGAGGGAGGCCAGGCAGAGGGAAGAAGGCAGACAGCATCCTGGTGCTCAGGTTGTCATGTGACCAGACACCGAGGACAACTGTGAGGCCAGCACAGCCATGGCGCTGGTCACAGGTCACAGTCCCATTCCCTTGCCTCCTCTGCACTCTCAGTGACAGCCAGGGTAGGCCAGTGGTTAACCAAATGAACTTGAGCTAATGTCTTGATTTCTTTGTGCATCTTCCCCCATTTGTAAACGTGGGGATGACAGCAGTGACTACTTCATAGGAAGGGATGGAGATGAAATGAGCAAGATGATACTTGCAGGCAGCCCACAGTTGTTAGCTCCTGTAGATGCAGATACACTCCCCAGACTCCCCTTCTAGGAAAGACTTGTTGCCCAGCCCCCATCTGTCTGCTCCTGCAGCATCTGCCAGCAGAGCCACCTCACTTGAGCTGATGCCCTTGCCCAAGTCACCATATCCTGTGGCTTAGTGAGGCAGGCATCTGAAGACCTGGCCATTAGGCCCAATGCAGTATAGCTCTGACACACAGGACCCACTCAGGAGGGGATGGGCTATGCAGATGGACAGGACAACGACCTGCTTAACTGTCTTCTTCTCCATTGCCTGCACTATGGAACAGGGTCCTAGTCCTTAAAGGGCAGCAGAGGCCTTTTGTCCCTGCAGCCACCCCTCCTCTGCTCCTTCCCTTCTGCCCCTAGACTGCTCTAGATTGTTTGAGTATTTCATGGACTGCTCTCTTTTGTGTTCTTTCTTTCTTTTTTTTTTTTTTTTGCCTTCTTGTTAGCCAGGCCAATTCTTGCTCATTTTTCACTTCCTCTGAGAAGTCTCCCCAGCCCCAGTAGGCAGATATAATTATTCTCCATTCATATAACCTCTTGTCTTGGGATTTAATAAGAAATATTGTGTATACTTGGTTGTTTAGTCTATTGTTTCTTTTATTAGTTGATGACCAACTTCAGAGTCTACACTACATCTGTTTTTATAAATATTATCTTTGTGTATTTTTCTTACTACTAAATAGCATGTTTTAAATGTTAACAATTTAGAAAATGCAGATAAGAAAAAAAAACAAAATGAAAGTTGCCCATAAATCTTGGCACCACTGTGAACCACCACTTACATTTTTCTGTGTATTCTTCCAGGATTTTGTCTATGCATACTTATCTATTTGGATGGATACAGTAGAAACTGGACTATATGCACATGCTGTTTTTTTAACCTGGTTTTTCAACTAATATTCCAACAGATTTCATTATTTAAATAGTAGATTTACCACATTGGTTTGGGGGCTGCTAGTTTCCTGTTTTATGGATGTACCATAATTTATTTAATCTTGCTTGTGTTTTATTCATTTTTTTATTCCAATACATAAAACAGTATCTAAAGTATAATATATACTCAGTAAATTTTTATTGATTGAATCTCTTCCATATTGAAAAAGGAAAAAGAAATGAAAAACCCTCAAAAAAAGTGCCCTGTACTGAGGTTGACCTTCCTTCTTGCCATGACTTTATTGTCAAATCTCCTAACACCCCTTCCTCTCTTCTCATGAGCCCAGCTTCCCCAGCTCCCGCGTATGCCTTAGCCCGTGTTGGCTGGCTTCTGCATCCACCATACCTCTACATGTGCTTTACACTGAGGTCACCAACGACCTCCTTGTGACTACACCCAATATCTTTTTGGTCCCCATTTTGCCACTTCTCTTGGAAGTGTGTGTTACTATGGTAGATTTTGCCTTCCTTCCCTAAATGCACCTCTCTAAATCATCTATGACCCCACCTTCTCCTGGTTTTCCTCTTGCTTTTCTGCCAGGCCCCCCTTTTTCTACCCATCCTTGAAATACTTATTTATGTTGCCCTTCAGTCCTCTCTTCTCCAAGGACAGTTTTTAAAATGCCATTATACTTCAAAGAGTGACCTGTTTGCAAGAAACAGAAATACAACTTAAACTACTTTGCCTCAAAGGGGGAGAATTAATTATTCACAGGATCTGAAAAAGGGATGAATAATAAAATACAATCAGAACAGAAATATGCTGCACATTGAGAACAATTGGACATGGGTCCAATTGAAAACTACCCATAATGGCATGTGCCAGTGTCTTTTCTCTGACACTTTTGGTGTGCCAGCTTTTTTTTCCTTTAGTTAAGGCTGTTTTCCTTCTTAGGCTCACATCACCTATTTTTTTTCCTTTGGAGAGGGGAAATTATTTCTTTTCCCAGCCCCAGTTCTAACAAGAGCTTGTATTGACCAGGCTTACATCAGATGCCCACCTATAAACCAATCCACAGTGGTCAGAGGAGGAGGCATGTAAAAAGACAGAGGTTCCTGCAGATTGTGTAGTTTTTGTAGAAGAAAGAGAAGGGAACAATTCTCAAAAGGGGGAAAAAAAAACAGGTCTATTCCAAGAAAAATGAGAGGGGCGTTGATGAATAAATAAAATTATAGTTGTCCACTAAAGTCTTGATTGATGATGTTAGCTGAAGAGTTATACATGAAGTCTAGGAGAAAAGATGCAAATGAACATAAGTATGTCAGGGCATCTCCAAGACTGTGTGTGTGTGTGTGTGTGTGTGTGTGTGTGTGTGTGTGAGAGAGAGAGAGAGAGAGAGAGAGAGAGAGACTATATAAGACTAATCTGTTCATTTAAGAGTCAATGAATCAATGCCTTGGTGAAAACTCTGATGAGACACTTTAATTCCCTTTATTCTAATGCCTTGTTCACCAAGGCTGATTTGGCTTCCCTGGATGCAAGAGAAAAAGATCTTCCAAACAGTATACCAAAGATTTGGCTGCTAAAAAATCTATAGTTCTAATTGTAAACAAGTAATTTAACAGCTGGTATTCACAACACTCTTTTGTGAAGTTTGTCTCAGTTTCCCCTGTATCTCACACAGAATGAGATCTTAAAGTCTTTGCTGAGTGAGTGCACAAAAGAAAGCATGAATGAAGTCCCTCTGAAACCATTCACCACTGGCAGAAACCATATTTGTCAATCCACATTTGCCAATGTGAGAACAGGCCCTAAGCCACGGTGACACCTCTCCTGCAAAGATATCAGGGGGGTGGGGGAGGGCTTTTGTTATTTTTGCTCCATAGATCTCATTTTTTTGAAATATCTTCTCTTCCTCTGATACATTGGGGTTGATTTTTCTGAACTATTCTCTGCTTCTCTGTAATGAAATGATACACCCCCATCTTTTGCCATGTGATATGACTTAACAGACTGAGGGAGGAAGATACATGTCTGCCTCATTGACTTTGAGTTTGGCCATGTGACATACATTGACCAATAGAATATCAGGAATTTGTGACACTTGCCATATTCCTTCAGGGGTTTTAAATGTGCTTGTGCGGTTTGGCTCGATGTCTCTCACTTCCAACTTTGTCATGAAAACAGCATGTCCCAGAGCATGGCCACTCTTTCAGCTGGGGTTTGAGGATAAGAAGACACATGAGCTGGGTTGGACCCAGCTAACCCTTAACCCTAGTGAACAAGAAATGAGTATTTGTTGTAATGAGCCTCTGAGATCAATGGGTTGTTTATTGTTGCAGCAAAACCTGACTAATATACTCCCCAATGCACTCTACATGTTGTCATAATTAAATTGTTTCCCACCTTTTATTTCATCAACTTCCGTATAGAACCACTAGCAGCATGGTTTAGGCAGGTGATAACTTCCTAGAGTAGAAACCTCATGGGCAATGAAGCCCATCAGACTGATACGTGGGGTAATCCAGATTCTTACTCTGCAAAACTCTGTTAACTTATAAAAGTAAAGATCATATTGTAAGGATGAAAAGAAATTATCTATGCGGGATGTTAACACAGCATAGTTTATTAGTGAATGATTGTTCAGTAAAGGAAGAAAAGAGCATATAAATCAATGAATGAATTTCATATTCTCTTCATCCAGTCTCTAAATATATATTTTTTAAAATTTATTTATTTATTTTAGATGGAGGGGGAGGGAAGAAGAGAGGGAGAGAAACATCAATGTGTGTTTTGCCTTTCACACGCCCCCTCCTGGAGACCTGGCTTACAACTGAGGCATGTGCCCTGATTGGGAATCAAACCCTTTGGTACCCAGGCCAGTGCTCAATCCACTGAGCCACACCAGCCAGGGTGAGTCGCTAAATATTTTTGAACACTTACTATATACTAGTCCTTCTGGGAATATAGTGGTGGAGAAAATGACAAAAAAAGAGAAAGAAACCCCTACCTTCAAAAAGATTAAATTCTCATAGGAGAGACAGAGAACAACCAAATAAACAAGTAAGTATATATCATAAGGTAGAAAAGTGCTATAAAGGAAAATAAGGCAGGGTAAGATAGTATGAAACTAAATTATAAGGTCATCAGGAAAACCCTCTCTGGGAAGGGACATATAAGCAAAAGACTTGACTAAAATGAGAGTACATGCCATGCAAATACCTGAGAGAAGAGCATCCCAGGTAGAGCAACTAGCAAGGTCAGAGGCCCTGAGAGAAATGTAGCTGAGATGGTCAAGAAGAGTCAAGGAGACTCATGTGGCTGGAATACAGTAAGAACAGAATTATGTGATTTGTGGCCTGCAGTTAGATTGTGTCATCTTACAGAACTTCACATTTTACTGTTGGCATCAAAGGAAGTCCTGAAGAGTTCTAAGCAGAGCAGTGACAGGCTTTGACTTTAATTTGAAAATTCTGCTTCATGGAGAAGAGACAGAAGAAAGCAAGCAGGGCCATAGCATTGCATAACGCCAGGGGTGTTCTCACATTAAAGTCTATGGAAACAGTGTCCCTGGAGTTGTGCTGTGCACAACGTATGTGGTCATAGA
This sequence comes from Phyllostomus discolor, assembly GCF_004126475.2. NCBI lineage: Eukaryota > Metazoa > Chordata > Mammalia > Chiroptera > Phyllostomidae > Phyllostomus > Phyllostomus discolor. The sequence continues at coordinate 41,717,488 of NC_040907.2, forward strand.
CATTGGCCTGGAGGCAAGGGTGAAAGCAGGGTGTTCAGTCAGGAAGGACAAAGGGCTAAGGGAAAGACTGATGCTTGGGGCTAGGATAGTAGTGGAGGGGGCCAGTGAGAAGTGGTTGGATTGGGATTCTGAAGGTAATGCTGCTGATATTTGCTGATGCATTGGATGTAAGATGTGAAAGGAAGGCAAAGGCCATGGAATACTCTCATTTTGGCCTAAGTAATTGGATAAATTATGGTACCATTTACTGAAATGTGATGTACTAGGGGAAAAAAAGGTTTGGGGTGGGAGAAGAATATGTCAACAGTTCTGTTTAGGCCACATTACCCTCAAGATTCTTCACATCTAAATGAACATGGAAAATAGGCTAATGGAGCCCTAGCTGGTATGGCTCAGTGGACTGAGCACTGCCCTGCTAAGCAAGGGGTCGCTGGTTTGATTCCCAATCAGGGCACACGTCTGGGTTGCAGGCCAGGTTCCCAGCAGGGGGTGTGTGAGAGGCAACCACACATTGATGTTTCTTCCCCTTTCTTTCTCCCTCCCCCTCTCTCTAAAGATAAAAAAAATATATTTTTAAAAAATTAAAAAAATACAAAATAGGCAAGTGGAAATTAGTCTGAATGTTGGAGAAGAGGGTGGAACTGCAGAAATAAATTGGTAGTCTCAGCGTAGAGATGTATTTAAGCCATGGAATTGAATATCCACTCCCCACCCCCCAGGAAAGTGGACAGAGATCTAATGCTTAGCTCATTTGTCTTTGTGTTTCCCACACTGACTAGCACAGAATCACGCATGTAGTGGATGTTCAATAAATGACTGTTAAATTGAAGGTAAAAGCTTCAGACCAGAAGGAAGAATAAGAAGCAGGTGCAAACATCCATGACATGCAAATGACCTTGGCACTTCGGAGTCTAGGCTGTAAAATGCATCTTGTTCATCATTGCCATGTTCTGGTCTAGTATTTGAGGGTTACCTGTGTTCTGATCCCAAAAGGAAAATTCTGCCCCCAGTTTGCCATCACCTGGAGTGTCCTCTCTGAGTACCTAAATCTCTTGATCTGTGAATTTGGGATTTTTTAATTTGAAATAATAATATTATAATAATAATAACAGTAGCTTCTATTGAGCACTTATCATGTCTCAGGATCTTTATAAACATTCTCACCATGATCCAGTGAGATAGGTATTACCTTTCCCCCTTTACAATCAGGGAACCAAATCCATACTACTTGTAAGGATTTGACCTCAAATTCTGGGCTCTTTCCATACTTTCTAAAATGCAAGAATTCAGCCCTTTACCAAAAATGGGTTTAATTGGATAAAAGCCTCATTTTTTTATATTTAGGATAATAATAATACCTCCCTCTGGCTAAGTGCTTGCTGTGGGCCAGGGCAACATGCTATGCAGCTGTGATGCATTGTCTCGTCTACTCCTCATTACAACAGTATGAGATAGATACTATTATAAGCACCTTTTTACAGATTGGGCCTTTGAAACTTTGAAAGGTTAAATGACTTCTCTAAGGTCAAAGGACTAATTTAGTAGCATATCCAGGATTCAAGCCCAAAGTTGGCTCCTATAATTCAGCACTCATTGAATATAATGGCTAAAACTTGCAAATTAATGATGCTCAGAACAAGAAATAAAATCTAAATGAGAAAAATATTTTAGATTAAAAAGGTTGGTTGAAAAAGAAAGCAACTTACATGGTGAATTGCTTTTAGATATTTTGAACCAGAATAATAAAGTTTATTTTGCAAGTATTTTTCTCTTTTCCCAGCAACCCAAGAGGCAGTGACAATGTTACTGTTTAATGTTATTTGGAATGAACCATTATACTAAAATGCACTGGGGAAAAACTGGCCTTCAAAAATCGGCATCAGATCTTAGCTCTTAGCTCTGTGAACTTGGATAAACCAATTGTCTTCTCTTGACCCTAGTCTCCTCATTTTTAAATGAAAATAATAACAGTATTTTATTATAGGAGAGGATCAAATAGTGGAGTAAAAAGGAAGTACTTAATAAGGTGTAAGATAAGGTACCTATAAATACAAGGAAAGTACCTCATATATTGAGAAGCATTATACAAATACGTGCTTATTATTAGTGCATATAAATAGACATAGTTTCCAGATGTAAATAGACAAAGAAACTAATTACCCAGAAAGATAATGGTTTTCTTTCATCACAGGTACATAGTACGTGTTCAATAAATGCTGACTTGAGTTCAATAGGTATAGAGTTTCAGTTGCGCAACATGAAAATGTTTCAGTGTGTTGTAATATAATGTGCATATAGTTAATGATACTGTAATGCTCACTTAATTGTTAGGAGGGTACATTTGTTATGTGATTTTTGCCCCATTAAAAAAAAAGAAACAAAACAGTGACTAAAATTTGAAGACAACTCTCCATTTCAAAAGTTTGTTTCTAAAAGCCAATGTCACTTTTGAACACCTTCAGAATTTCACACAAAAGCAAATCTTTGTCTCAGAAATGAACTTGGATGTTTGAAAATGAAAGACAAAAGGATGTTTCCTGGGGTAGGGAGGATGTCTCCCAGCTGCTGGAGAGGACCTCTACACCCCCTGCTTCTCCACCTCTCTCTGCCGCCTTCTCCTTCTGGGCCCTGTGAGCCCTTCATGCCTCTCGCCCACCCTCACCGCCCTCTTCTCACCTGCAGTTAACCTGTATATAGAACCAAGGCATTGATATTCTTTTAAATTTGTGGCATTTTTGAAATTTTAAAGGCTGTGGTATCTTTGTTATTTAGGAAATCTCAATCGTGCCAGGTTAATTAAAAATTCAAGGAACCTGAACATTTTGCATTCAGTCATTTATTAAACAGATATTTTCCAGGCCACAGCTCAGTCTGGGAGTATATTTGTGAATAGGACAGATTCGGTCTCAGCCCTTATGGAGTCCATGATTTTGTAGAGGAGACAGATTAGAGAAGAAGCAATCCAAATATGACATGAACAAATACATACTTGCAAAGGACTGTTTATAGCAATACTATTCACAATAGCCAAAAGGTGGAAACACCCCAGATGTCCTTTGGCAGATGAATGGGTAAACAAAACAATGTATCTACATTCAATGGAACATAACTCAGTCATAAAAGTGTTACAGAACAGGGACCAGGGGGGCACGATATACTATTACTGAAAGTACCCCCACTAGGTTTGCATTGTCTGCTGCCAGAGGAAAGATATCTCTCAATGCCAGAGATTTGTGAAAAGGAAAGGAAATGTTTATTTAAAGCTATACAGACTTAACGTAGTGACCTAATGCCTTCATTAAAATATTAAAGTCTTTTAAGATACCCACAGACTCACACAGTCCTTCCTTCTCTCTCTTCCCTTATCTGGGTTACCATATCTCAGGAAAAGTTGCAGTCCATGATTCAGGCTCCCACACCATCAGCTGTGTCGCCATCAGGATCTCCAGCTCATCCCAAGCCACGTGGCACCTTCTCATGGTCCACCAACAAAAGTGCTTGCACCCTTTTTCTTCCAGGCAAAGTCTCTCCTGCTTCCTAAGCCACATGGTCCTCACTCTCGCCAAAACTGTGTGGTTCTCCTGCACTGCCACAGCCACGTGGTGATTCCTCTCAATGGCTGCCACATCCAGGTTTAAATCCCTGCACCAATCTTCTTCTGCAGCTTCATTTACGACTCCTCCCACAATTGGCTACACTTGCCAGCACTCCCATATCCTTCCAGCTTTACTGGGCTGCCATAATGGGTGTGGGCAGGTGTAGCCCCTTGGTGCGGAGTCAGTCATCTCCAAGTTCTCATGCAGGTGCTGTAATCAGGGGGAGTTGCCTCCCAGTTACATCTTGGGTAGAAGTCACTTCCATCCCCCTGGCTCAGAGCATGGCCACAGCTAATTAACATATCTATGCAACCAGTCAAATGTTACAGATATGTTAAATGACCATGCCAGAGGCTAGCTACAAAGCTGTTGCTATGCAAAACAGCTCTCCAAGTTCCTTATCCATGTGTCCCTTCCCCCAAATCACACCTGTGGGAGGAAGGGGTGAGAACATCTTATATATCTTTCTAATATTTCTTGAACACCTTGAGTTCTGGACCCCATTCCAAATCTCTATTTGGGCCCCCCCTCTTGGCTGCACCCTGTTACAAAATGAATGAAGATCTGATACACACTATACCATGAGTGAACCTTGAAAACATTATGCTAATTAAAAGAACCCAAGTACTAAAGGTCACATTCTGTACCATTCCATTTATATGAAATACCCAGAACAAGTACATCTATAGATGCAGAAAGCAGATTGATGATTGCCAGGTATGGGGAAGGGAGGCAGGAGGGAATGGGGAATGATCACTTCATGGCTATAAGATTTTCTTTTAGGCTAATGAAAATGTTTTGGAATTAGGCAGAAGTGGTGCTAGAAGTGCTAAATACCACAGAACTATACACTTTGAAATGACAAATTTTATGTTAAATGAGTTCCACATAGAAATTTATTTAAATGTATGGTATAAAAAGTGTTATGGTGGAGTAAGTACAGGATGAAACTTGCTTAGAATAAACTTCAGGGAGAAGGCACCCTCCCAGGTGGGATTTTCATGCTTTCCACAAATCATTATCAAGGTTTCTCTACACGGCAAGACCAGTTCTAAGTGCAGTGAATACAACTGTGATGCCAAGAGGCAAAGTCCCTGTCCTCAAGGAACATGGGGGAGATAAACAAAAATATAATAAAAATATTTTACATTCTGTTAGAAGGTGATAAGTGCTATGGAAAAATATAGTTAGTAAGGGCCACGGGGAGCTTCAAAGAATGCTGGGATATGGCAAAATTATCCAGAAAAAAGAGAAAGGGTTCAAAGGCCCAGAAGAAAGAGAGTCTGACATTTTCACAAAACCTCATAAAATTTCTCTCTACTTGTACATGGACAACATGTAACTGTTTCCAGTCCTGAGCTAGCTTCATCTGTCTCTTTGATGCCTTGCCTCAGTTAATGTTATCTACCATTATCTATCAAGCTAAAACTCTAATATTATCCTTAGCATATTTCTGTTCTATTTTAGTTGCTTTTCAATGAGGATGTTGTAGTGCTATTCAGATTATTAATAATTCATTGAAAATTAATATTTTAAAATGTAAATACAGAATTTCATAAGATATCCCGCAATCTTAAGAATATGCTGTTATACCCTAGACCAATATTTTTTCCACCAAATATTTCCCCAATTCTATAATTTGAGCTAAGAGAAAACAGGATTTGATTTTAAAATTCTAATCATAGCTTTTTTTGAGCAGTATTTCTACTCCATAAAATAAACTAATATTGATTTTGTTAATTCTGTGGAAAAAGCTGTAAAAGATAAAGAGAGACCTGATAAGTATAAGAAAGATCTTTGACTAAATGCATTCTGGTGCTTTTCTATAAAGATTGTTTCTTTTATGCATTTGTCAGAGACTTTTAATAGACATATTTTCTTGCCCTTTGCTATAGCCCTCTTATCTCTGTCCCCCCTCAGCTCACACACACAAAGTCTTTATATTGTTCTTTATTAGGTGATAGAGACTTCCATCTCCCTATTTTTCTAGGAAAATAATAAAAGGACAGAAGGAGGGTAAAGGAGGGAAGACATATCACCCTCAGGAGTCAGGCCCCTTGAACCAAAAAGCCTTCAGCTCAGGAGTCTCTGGTTTTCATCTTGTACTGGATTCTGCCTTTTCTGTTCCATCCTCCCACCCCCACCCCCATCCCACCTCCTGTGAAATGATGTATATGGTGAGAACAGTAATACAATTTCAGAGCCCCAGACTCATGAAGGGCAGCAGCTGGGTTAATGTAAGGCTGTGACTTTTAATCTTCATAGTGTCTCCCTCATCTAGAAAAGATACAAGGAGCCCTGTACTCCTTGCAAGGCTTCTCAACTTTGAAGTCACAAAATTGCATAATTTGGTGTGACTGTGACTATACTCCAGATGGAATCACAGACATAAAATTATAGAATGGATGAGGATTTCACATTGGAAGTTACATTGGAATCTCTATTTGCCCTTCTCAGTCTGACCTCAGTCAAGTCCCTTTACTTCAAAGCTTAGTTATCTCACCTGTGAAATGGAATAACTACTTTTCAGAGTTGTCTCCTATAGGTGGAAGAATTGGGTATATAGCAGGTTTTGGAAAAGAATAAAGCTCAACACATAGTTGTTGAAATTTCCAACCTGTTCCAGATTGCAGACCTAAAATGTTGTGCCTTTGAGGGCTATAGTTGATAAAACAGCTGGGTAGTTACCAGTATCTTCTCAACTTCTGTCCAGATGTTCTGGCCTCATGCAGACCCAACTAATGTCAATGCATTATCCACACAAGTATCATTTATTAGATAAAAATCATGTGCAGTAACTTGAGCATAGAAATTAAAAGTTAAGGGAAAGAAGAAAGTATGTCATATCAACAGTCAAGTTTTATTTTTCCAAGTCTTTTCTTATAGTCTTTTCAAAAAATGGCCCATCTATCTTACAGCAGTCTATAAGTTAAAAAGAACACACCCTACAGAGTGCATACATAACTTGAACCACAGTTGGAGGATGGAAAATCTATGGTTCATAAAACTCATGTGATTGTCCAAAACTGACAGCTATTTAGGAGCAAAGCTTAGACTGGAATCCAGTAATCCCAATTCCCAATCTTATGTTATTCTACTCACAGAAAACAATTAGAGAGCAGTTTTTGAACTGAAAAGAACCTTGGAATTTATCTAAAACATAAAAAATGGTATGATTTTTATGTTTTACACAGAACTGCCTATCTGCATGGTACAGATGAGTGGAACCTAGTGCTCAGATGCATTGAGTTAACTTATCCAAAGTCACAGAGGTAGTAAGAGAGCAGTTGAGTTTCCAATCCAGGTAGTCTGACACATGCCCATACTTACTCCTCAGTCACGACTGAGCAAATCCTGTTATCTACTATGAAAGGAGACAGCATGATATATTGGGAAGAACTTAGAATTAGGGGCAGTCAAACCTGATAATCATGTTCCTTGCTCTGCTGCACACTGGTACCCATTGGGACAGATTTTTTTTTTAATATTGGAGGAATAGAGAAGGATACCTAATCTTTAACTTTGCCTTTTCTTTTCTTGGGCGGGGTAGGTGGTGGTATAGTCCACATTGGCCAAATTCCTGGCAATTATTAACATTCAGTAAATTCATCTTTAAAGTAAATGAAGCAAATGTAAACTAAACCAACCAATCACATCTGGGATCAAACTTTAGTTAAATTTTGATAAGGAATCTGTGTTAAGGAAAAGGCAGCATTTTTCTTCCATTTTTTAAAGTTATATTCATTTTATTTATTTTTATTGTTGAAATTATTTTATTGTTGTCCAAGTACAGTTGTCTGCATTTATTCCCCACCACTCCCCCCACCCCAGCTTCTTCCATCTATAAATGCTCCTTTAAAAAAAAAGCCTCAGCCCTGGCTGGTGTAGCTCAGTGGATTGAGCGTGGGCTGCAAACCAAAGTGTCGCAGGTTCGATTCCCAGCCAGGGTACATTCCTGGGTTGCAGGCCATAACCCCCAGCAACCGCACACTGATGTCTCTCTCTCTATCTCCCTCCCTTCCCTCTCCAAAAATAAATAAATAAAACCTTTAAAAAAAAAAGCCTCAACTGTTTACTGAGCAGTGACCAAATGTTAGTATGTTATGTGCTTTACACTTATTATCACATTTAATTTTTTAATAATTTTTAAGTCATATGAGTTAAGCATGTTAATATGTTGTTCCCATTATGATGGGAAAACTAGGGACTGAAGGGGTTAAAAGTCAAGCTCAGAAGCTATGCAAGAGATAGCTGGAATTTAAATCAATGCAGTCCGTCTTCAGAATTTATTAGCTTAATCACTATGGAATACATCCTGCCAACCTCACTTCACTGGGACTGAGAAAACTTGCCCTCTCTTCACCCAGGACAGAGAGGAAGAGCCAATGGTCCTCATTAACCGGGGTGGTAGTGCCAATGTGTTAAACTAGAGAAAGGGGACTGCATGTGGGCTGCAGGAAAGAGGAGAAAGCACGAGCAGAGGTGGTCTGGGGAGAGACCAGTGCATCCTGATCTCAGGGTGCCCCCTTCCCTCCCAGGTCTGCCTCACAAAGGGTCAGAGAGAGTCAGACATCAATTCCCTCCTGGTGAATCTCAGATGACCCTAGGGCTGATGGATTCCACCAGCTGAGACTGCTTTGCCACTACACATACCCATCTCTAATCTCACCCTTCCCCAGGCCACTCATGATCTCTGACAAGAAGTGGTCCCATTTCATCATGCCATCTGAGGCCTGCTTGCTCCTGGAACCAAAATATTTAAGCCTTGAAGAGCCTGTAGTGTCTTCAGAGTTTCAAACTGTGTCTCCCAGAGCCCAGTGTCCAGGGGAATCTCTCTAGGGAGAGTCAAGGTGCAGAGGGAGAATTAGAGCTCCTGACTTTAAGTTCAACTAGGTCACTTGCTCTATTGCCCTTCAAGAAAAGGAGTATTGTGTAAGACTTAGGAGCTGTGTCACTCGAATCAGATGGCCTAAGTCTGAATGCAGGGCTGCCACTTAGCATCTGTGAAACTGGGGCAAGTGACTTAACCACCTTGTGGCTTGGGTCCTTTGTCATTAATAGTTAGATAATAGTACTTATAGGGTTGTTCAGAGGATTAAAGTTGTATAAAAAGCACTTAAAATAATTTCTAGCATGGTATAAGCACTCAATAAATGTTACCACTATTACTTTACTTATTTTTCACATTAGCTTATTGTCACTTTAAAATTCTATAACTACTGATCGTTTTTGAGAAAACAAAGGTTGCTTTGGAAAAATGAGTTATGCAATGGTCCCACAACAAGCCAGTGTGGAGCTGAATTCAGCACTGAGGTTTCTGGTCTCCAATACTCACTCCCTCAAATTAAGTCTTGTCGTTTCTGCTACCTGCACCCCTGAATGATTATGAGAGAGGCTCTGAGCACTCTGGTTTTTCATCATTTTCTCTATAAAGTGAGCTTGGGTCAGCAAGAATCCTTGTACTGTTTCCTATGTGAAGAATATTGGGAGAGTCGAGTAAATCTTGATTTGGTGAGTTGGTAGTATAAGTGGGCAGAAGATTGCCCATGCAATTCCTGTTCCTTCTTCCTAGCAGATCATTTCCCCAGACCTTGAAGGAGCTGGTTGCAGTTCAAATGGCCCTTAGCCCAAAAGACCTTCCCTGACCATTAAAGCATCATCCTGCAGTCACTGTCTACCTCACCATTTTATTTTCTTCATTGCAAGTACCACTGTCTGATATTTTTATTTATTTTCTTATTCATATTCTGTCTGCCCTACTAGAATAGAAAAACTTGCATGCCTTGATCTCTGCTGCTTTCCTAGCGCTTAGAAAGTGTCTCATACATAGTAGATTGTCAGCATTCAAATGTTGAGAAGATAGGTGTATGGATAGTTGAAAGAGAGGAAGGAAGGGAAGACAAAATGGAGGGAGGGAATGAAGGAAACAAAGAGGAAGGAGGGAGAGTAGATGGATGGATGGACGTATAGGCAGATGATGGACAATAGAAGGGAGAACAAACTGTGCACTTTGAGCCTGATCTAGTTCCTTAGGCTTACACTTTGAAATGGAGCAGAATGGTTTTCAGGGGGCCATTAAAGTCACACAAAACCTAAAGGAGAAAAGAAGGCCAAGTAAGGGATCAAAGGTCTGAAGAGTGTGAATATAAACAACCTGATTTAAAGTGAGAAAGAATAAGATGTCATGCCAGCTTACAGCTACAAGGGAGACTATGGAGAAAATTTCAACAGAGATGAAAGGAAGAATCAGGTTTTGCTGACAAAAATTAAGAGGGGAGAAAACCCATGCTCAGCTGTGTGAAGAGCAATGGGCAAGGAATCAGACCTGCTGTGTGGCCTTCTACACTTCACCCAACCTCTGTGAGTCTGTTTGCTGTTTCCCAAGTTGCCTCTATACAGGAAGTGAGGGGCAGAAATTCTGTGTTTCCTTGGTGTAGCTACACTACGAAAATGGACATAAAATGCTTTGTGAACTGTCAAGTGCTGTAAACACAAGTGCTCTGTCTATTATTAAGAACAGGAGAACAGAAACATTGCTGTTTAACCTCTGCCCTTCCTTTTAGGGCTTCACTGAGGGCACAGAATGAATCTCTCACCTTTAGGGCAAGTCTCCGATGCTGGTTGCTGTATGTGACATATAAATGGGTGCTCAAAAATGTTTGCTCCATAATAAAAGGGCATAAAAACAGGAGGAGAGCCACTTTTCATGAAGGAGGCTTTGGAGTGAGATCAAGCTTAGTTTGAATCCTACTCTGCCCCTCGTCATGAGGTGACTGTAGGTAAATTATTTAACCTCTCTGAGCCCCAGTTTTCTCAACTGTCAAAACAATGCCATTCAGCTCATGAGGCTGTTGTAGGGGTTAAATTACTTGGTGTTATAGAAGGGAGCTTCTGAGCACATAGTAGGTGATTTAGAGAGCACATCAAGGTGATCTTTTGTGATAAAGATTAAGGAGGGTCATTGAGCATCAGAGACAAAAAGAGATGAGAGATAAAACTAGTGCCTGGATGTGGGGGGGATGGAATGGAGTTCTTGACAATCACTTCATCTCAAACTGCTCCAGAACTTAACTGCTCTAAGTCAATTTCCTGTCTGTGGAAGTGTGGCATGAGCTTCAGATGAGAGGAGGGCTCACATCGACTACTGAGAAGGAGAGGCCATTTGGCAGAATAGAGAGAACACAAGCCTGAGCTGTATCTGCCTCTACTTCCTACCTCAGTCTTCTATAAAGCAGGAAAGAGGGGGTTAGGTAATCTAAAAAACCTTTGTTGATATAAAACCCCATGTCATGAGAGGAAAAAAGATGGCAAGCTGAGGCGAGTGGACTGAAGAGAAAGATCTTTTTATTCTCCCAGCAAATGAAAAGCTGTGTGTGTTGGTTAAAGTCATGTTGAGAGGTTAATTAACATCGCTGAGCCTGTTTTCTCATCTGTAACAGGCTATGTTAATATCAATACCTACCTTGCAGGAGAGTTGCAAGGGTTAAAGGAGGTGATACAGTGCTGAGTACGAGGTAAACTCTACCTAAATACTTGGAGCATTATAATTCTCTACCACCCTCTCACTCCTCCTCTATTGAGATGGGAACCTCAACCTTTCCTTCATGCTACTATTGTGACTAACTTCTAAAGGCCTCCCAGCCTAGTGCCCAGTATGCATTTGCTCATCAGTGAAATAAAAAGGGGGGAAAGCCCCATTCAGTCTCTTCAGCCCTGCCTTCCACTCGGCCGTCAGAGTTATCCTCAAAAGCATGGTTCTGATCCTGTTACTCCCCTGCTAAAAAGACGTTCACGGCTCTCCATCACCCTGGAACAGGGGCCACACTGTTTGGCCTACTGCAGTAGTTTTATTCCACTACTACTTGGAACAACCCATTTCCCAGCTGAACCCAACGCAACTTCAAGCTCCTGTTTTTCCCACCACCCCCATGCCACCTATAACATCCTGCAAAGGAAAATAATTATGTCTGCTTTTGGATACTGACAGCCACAGGGGGATATTTCATCCTAGTGTAGCCCAAATCAGAATTTTCGGCATCAAAGTGGAGAGATGTCTGCACTATTTGTTTTTCTTATGAAAACAGTGCTCCCTCAGTAATGAATTCAGCTGGGGCACCTCCACGCCTGGGGTCCTGGGGGTTCCCCTAACAGAACAAGGCTTAATATCCTCTATTTCTCCTCCTCTAATGGGGGCTGTCAAGTATCCTCTTCCAGGCATCTTTGCAAAGAATGCATAAATCCAATTGGAAGCTTTGCATGACTGTCACATTTTCATTCTAATCAGCAGCCCCTTCCCCCACCTCCTCTTCACCCAAGGGACCAGAGATAGTCCAATCTCCCTCCACACCCCCCATACTTAAGAGGACCTCTGGCCTCCCCTCCCCATCTTTGTCCCATCCCAGGAGATTGCAGCCCCTCATTATCCAAGGAGGCTTCTGCTCCGAGGTTCATTTCATCTATCAGTTCTGAGCTTCCCCTCTGACCTCAGCCTTCCTTGGGGTCACAATCTGCCCTTCCTCCCTCCCCCTCTAGGGTCAATTCCATAGATTTTTGCTGCTGCCAAGAGCAGCTTGTAGGGAGCAGAGGAGGTTGGGGGAGGGGGAGGGTGAAATTGCCTGTCTCAGCTCTGAGTGAGACACTAAGGAGAAATGGGACTTTTAACAACTGCAACTCAGTGATGAGAAAGCGATGGGGCCCCACCACCATCACTCAGACCCTCCTCTGAGCCCTTTGCACTTACCAGGTGAAATGGAAAACATTTTGATTAGGCCTAACTGGATGATAAATATGGGAGTCTGGCCCATATAGACGCTAAATCCATTTCCTGCCTCAGATGAATGGGCAGGCAGCCGGCAGCCTGATCAAAAATTTCCTTGGCTAGAAGCGGAAATGAAGGCCCCTGTGCCATCACCCACTGAACTCAAAATAGCTGTTTATTCAGCTTTTATGAGAGGATCCCATCTTCTGCATAGGACCCCCATATTGTAGTTTCAATAGCAGTGTGTGTTGATGTTTGTTCATTCATTCTGTTGTGCAGAATCAGAGCTGAAAGAGGGACTTTGAAGGTCATTTAGTCAGTAGAGTCCACTTGCTTTGTCTTAAAGCACTGCAGTGTTGGTTTTTTTTTGTTTTGTTTTTTTGGGGTTTTTTTTTTTGCAAATAACACCTTACATGGTAGCTCAATACAGGAAACATGAAAATGGAGCTTCTCTAAATCAATGACCTTCTTCAGAAACTTGGGGTTCCAGAGAAAGCCTGTTGAAATGCAATGATTCTTCCAATCATCAAGCCTATGTACACATCCATTCTACCACATCCAGATGCATGATAACTAGCTTAATTAGCTCTAATGATGAGAAGCTCATTGGGTTACAAAAAATATCATCTCCATCCTATCACCTCTAACTAATGAGTTATATAACAATGGACCATCACTTAACTTCACTGGGTGGGCCTCAGTATTCCCATGTAGAAATAAGGGGAAATACTAGCAACTCCCTGTCAGAAGGAAAAGATGAAATATCATGTGAAATCTTGTAAAACCCAAGAATTACTGGTCACACTGGTAAAGGAGACACCAATCTTTAGGTAAAAGGAGTAAACCTAGAGTCATATTGCAATTCAAACTTAAATCAGAAACCTATTAACTGTTTGACTTTGGGCAGCCTAACAATTCTATGCCTCAGTTTCATAATCTATTCAATATTTCATTATGTGGTTCACTGGGCTGGTTTGAAGATTAAACAGATAATAGGCACTTTTTAAAGCCTAGGGCATGATGGTGATTATGATGGTGATGATGATGATGGTTATTACTATGAATAGGGTACACATAGGCAGTGAGTTGGCAGTTACCACATCCAGACCAAAAATTTCTGAGCCAGCTAGTTAGGACAATCCTCTGATGTTTAATCAGGTGTCCTGGAGTCCAGTAATTGCATCACAGGGGGAGGAGATCCACCTTCAGTACACAATGCTAGGTTCAGTATACATAGGAAATCATTTAACTCCTGTTTGTTCCCAGATCCATTTCTAGCCTTTCCTCATCCACTTTCTCAGGGAGGCTAACCCCTGCTAACTACATGTCCAAGGCTTGCTTGCCAAAAGGCAACATTTAGCCAATTGGAGACAATGAAGGTGGAGTGGAAGGAGGGAAGGAAAAGGGAAGTCAGAGCATTTTTCATCTTGCACCCCTTGCTTTGGGCAGAATCTCAGGCAGTGGCTGCATCTCCTTCAGGCTCCAGCTCCCAACGGTCAGTACTTCAAACCATGACCTGAGCTCCTGTCTGGGAGCCTCCCCAGTGACTCTAGGTCCTCCTACCTGACTATCCCTCGAGAGAGCCATTCTTCAAGGACTCTGCTCCTGCTGGGTTCTGTCCCCAGGGCTCTGGTAACACCGCTTCTAGTTTAGTGGTTTTCTATACTTTCTAATCCTGTGATTGTCTCACTGTCCCCAGGTTGCTGTGTTGGCCTTCTAACATTTTGCAACCAATTCATATTAAATTCCACTAATTCAAAAGAATATATGCACCCTTATGTTCACTGCAGCATTATTTATAATAGCCAAGATCTGGAAGCAGCCTAACTGTCCATCAGTGGATGAGTGGATCAAAAACCTGTAGTACATTTACACAATGAAATACTGCTAAGCCATAAAAAAGAAGGAAACCTTAGCCTTTGTGACTGCTTAGATGGATCTGGAGAATATTACACTAAGAGAAATAGACCATTCAGAGAAATACAATTACCTTATGATTTCACTCATATGTGAAACCTAATGAACAAAATAAACTTACAAACTTAGATAAAGAGAACAGACTGACAGTTGTCAGAGGGTAGGGGGTTGGGAAGATGGGTGAAAAATGAAGGGATTAAACAAAAAAATAAATAAATAAAAGGAAAAAAACTCATAGACACAGACAATGGTATGGTGATTACCAGAGGGAAAAGGGGATTGAAGGAGGTAGAAGAGGGTAAAAGGGGGATAAATGGAGATGAAAGGAGACTTGACTTAGAGTGGTGATTACAAAGTAAAATATACAGAGTATATGCTATAGAATTGTACACCTAAAACCTATATAATTTTATTAACCAATGGCACGCCAAAAAATTCAATACATAAAAAATAAATTAATTAATTCCATTTATTGAACCACTAAACATGGGTTCTGTTTTCTATAAAACCCTGAGGAGTACACCCACTAACAACTCTATGAGGTTATTATTTTCCCCATTTACCTCTGAACTGAGGTTCAGAGTTTAAATAATGTACTCAATGTTACAAAATTGAGTGGCTGGACTGAATCCAAATTCAGTCAATGAGATTTCCAGGGAAGTCTATGTTCTTTCCATCAAACCAGAAGCATTCCCTTGGGATTAGTTAAATCACATGAGACTAGAAGTCTCTAAATGCTAGAGAAATCCATGTCTATATTTACAACCCCCCCCAAAAAAAAAACTCTGCTTATTTTGTTTCCAATTTTTGTTTTCTTGGTGTTGATGGAAGATGCTCTATTGCATGAGATTGGAATTGCTTTTAGAAAAGGCAGTGTTATAGTAAAAAGAAAATTAAAGATTAAGTGGGCTCTCACATGGGTCTCCCCTTCACTTCATTATGAGACCTCAGGCAAGACCCTTGTCTTCTTGGGGCCCCACTTTCCCTATCTTAAAATGAAGTCTTTGGAGTCAATAATCCATCACTTTGATTTTGTGGTTCTAATGGTGTGGTTTTATAGTGATTTTTGCTTTACCACACAATGACATATTACATGTATTATAATATTTTGTTGGCACATGAAACTCTAAATCAAAGTGAATAAATGAAATCTTTAGCATGTCACCCCTGAGAGTTTTTCAGAGCTTGAGTTAGAATGAACATAGGAAGATTTGGCAGGACACTTAGGAAAGTATGTCTGACCCTAATTGTAATTGAGTAGCATCATTTGGGAGATTGGCATGCTCTGACTACTGCTCTTCATTTGGGGAAGTTTTGTGGAAAAGGTGAGCTCAGAACAGGGTTCTGAGTAAGAAGAGTACCTGGCTCCCATCCCATAGACTTTCTCATCTCAAAGGGGACAGTGTGAACGTTACCTGCAGTTCTGACCCCATGCAAGTCTTTGGAAACTTACACTTTTCCTTCTCAGGAGAAATCTGTGAGCCCAGGAGCTAAACGGCACATGCCATTAGGATGCTGATCATGCCAGGTCCTCAGTCTTGATTTAAGTATCTGAGCTCCTGGATCATTCCTTAGCATGAGACCTTGCTCTTCCCTTAGTTCTATGAAATGGTACCCAGTCTGGCTTCTTCAGTGCCTGAACTGTTCTGGTGCCTATACCCGAATCACATTCACACACCCAAGGATACAGTCCAGTGGTCCTGAGCCAGTGTTCATTGGGGAAAGTATTGTCAGTATCTATTTTTGGAAGCAGCTATCTGAGCCCTGTCCAAAGAGAAGTTCTCCAGCCCTACAAAGGGACCCAACTGCTTCAAGGGTACAGGTATCTTTTTAAAGAAATGAACTAACAGCTGAAGCTTAAGTAGGGTTCTTGCACAAGCCCACTCATAATCATAGCCCCTACCTTCAAAGAGTCAAATATAAGAAAACAGTCCAGAAAAATCAGGGCAGAGGGTGGTCACAGGCTGAAGTAGCTCTTGACCCTTTCATTCTCATCTGTGACAACTCTGAGTGCAGGGACCACACTAGACAACATGGCTAGAATATAAGAGAATTTTAGATTGACTAGATGCTTGTAAAATGAAGGAAGGTCAATTTTCATCTTTGGCAAGGGGTGGGGGCTGCTGAGATCCTTGAAAAGACTACTAGAGGCTTACTGGATGAATACTCTTCTAAAGAAGGTGAGTCTGGGTAACTACAGGGCTATTTCTGGATGGGGGAAGTGAGTGAGGAAGCCAGAAAGGTGAGCATGCAAGTTAAGGGACAGAAGGGAAATACTGAATTGCTCAGGACAAATGAAGAGCCAGTGACCACACCTGTCACTGGTTCTCCTTCTCCACTCCTCCCCCTTGTAGCACCAGCCTCACCTTTAAAACAATCCATTTGGAGGGGAGAGAAGAGGGAATTTCAGGGGAGAATGGGAAGGGTTTACAGGAACAAATATAAAGGACACATGGACAAAAACTAGGGGGGGTGGAAATGGGAGGTAGGTGGGGAGGGATAGGTGGGTGGGCTGGAATGGGAATAAAAGGCAGAAAACTGTACTTGAACAATGACTAAAATAAAAAAATAAAATAAAATAAAAACCATCCATTTGAAGGGATGCCATATGTTGGCCTGCCCAGGAGACCACTTATCCCAGACCTGCCCCCATGTGGCCTGACTCACACGGTTACTGTGATAGCACACAGAATGCATGCCTTCCAGTGGGCACACACAGGAAGCACTGATTTTCTCTCCAGGAACCCCACTTTTTCTCTTGGTCCCAAATACCTCCCCATGCCTCCTCGCAAATTAATCTGAGCTGGAGGTACATGATATAGGGAAATGGAGGTCTGAGTGTATATGCTGATGTCTTCTTCAAAGTGCTCTACCTGACATTAAGTCTGCAACTCAGCCTTCCTACTAGCAGTAATAATAAATGTTTATTAAAGATTGAATCAGGCTGACAAAGAAGTAGAATTAGTCACCTGCCAATGTGCTCAGATGCTGAGTAAACAGAGACCAGGTATACTTCTAATGCTTCTAGAGAAAAGAACCACTCGCCACACAGGGATGAGTGAACTTACACTTAGGTTTGAAAGATTTTATCCAGGGCAGCAGCTAATGACTTCCAGTTCCAACTCTCCAAACTTTGCTCTTTCAATCTCATCCCAGGAGAATAATAAGAGGCTGTCAGAAAAAAAAAAAGTTTTACAAGATCAAAACATTCACTATGCTAGGAGGTGCCATTCACATTGTGGTGTACATAAACACCATCATGCAATGCTACAAGACTGGATGACACTCGGAAATGCCAATACCTCTTTTTCCAAAGGCTCCTTTCTTTATTCACGCTCACTTAATGAATTCTGTGTTTTAAAATATTCATTTACCCAATAAACTTCATCTTTAAGATACAAATAAATTCTGTTCTCATTGTTTTAATGATTTAAAATACATTAGAAAAATTTTTGAGGTTTTGATCACCAGGAGATAACCAAGGTTACAATTTTGAGTTGATTTCATTCCAGACAAATGCACATAGATTTGACATTTGAGTTAGCACGCAAAACCTTAAAATAGGTAAATGTTTAATTTCCCTTAGGCTTTGTGACATATTAAAAATAGCTAGAGAATCCCACTGGTCCCTTGACATTAGTAGCCTATAAGACTACTGATTCAGGAACCCCAGATTTCACTATACCAAAGCAACAAGGCTGGTCAGCTGTTAATTAAGTTTGAAATTAGTGGAGGGGGGGAGAAAATAGAAGTCTAAGCTTGTAGAAAATACAACAAAACATGTACATGAAGAGGTTTCCCATATTTTAATTACATTTGTTAACATAGGGAGAATAGAATAAGTAAGAAAATACCAACAATTCTAATTTCTTCTTTGTTAGTCAAAAAGAAAGAAGTGAAGGAAATTGGAATATAATTCCAATGCATTTTATTTATCATGTTCCACAAATATTTTTCTTGTTTAATAAAAAAGGAAACAATTTTATTTAGTTAAATAAATTGCCACATATCTAATAAGTGAAAAAAACAAGATTTGAATTCAAGACTCCCTGATGTAAAGTCTACTTGTACTTTTCATTCATTATTTTATTTATTTTACTTAAGAAAAAAATTCAAAAATGACCAAGTTCTTGCTTTGTGCTAGACATTCATTTACACTCATTCAGCAAATATTTATGGAGTTTATAGCATGTGCCAGACACTGTACCTGTTATCTAGTAGTTCTTGGCCAAAGGGAGGGATGAGCAAACTGTCCAAGGAGAGACTGATAGTGATGCAGCTGGGACAAAGTGATTTGGGGAGCAAAGAAGAAAGCCTTCTTTGTTTGGTTTAGTGTTCTTCTCTCAATATGGCTATCTCAGTGCTATCTGGTCTGTAAGGAAGGATGGTCAAGATATATGGCATATTTCAAGTTCAGTCAAAGAATAACACTTGTGACACATGAATGCAGGCACAGATCCCTCTCCTTGTAACATATGATAAAACATGGAGCATGTAAACTTGGCCCATCAAGGGAGCCAATGCAATTGGTGTACCTTTTCTTGTAGCATTTAAGGTGTTATCTCTATAAATACAATGCATTTTGCTTTAATAAAAAATGAATTTTCCAGAACAGTGACAGTATTGACCTTACATATTATCCAAATAGAAATTGTAATGAAACAAGTCGAACAGTGAGTAGTCATAATAGATATGCAAATATTGGTCTTTTCTTAAAGGTCTTTCGGCCTACTCACACGTGTCTCTTCTGTGTCTGAGAGGGTGGGTTCAGCCTGCATTTATAATCTAGGAGGACATAGAAGAGGAGGCATAAAAGGGGAGGAGGGAACATTTATCAAACAATTGTGGAGGGTAGAGTCCAAGAAGATTGTGCTTGAGTCCACAGCTTCAAAAACACATTTTGGGATAACTGCCGTGTGCTCACTGAGTTCATCTGTGCTACCTCATCTGATTCACACAACAATCTGTGATACAAATACAGTACTTGATATTTAATGGGTGAGAAGACCAAGGTTCAGAAAAATGTGTGTCTTGCTGAAATTTATACAGCTGGCAAATAACATCATTGGACTCTGAGTCCTGATCTTCCCACCCTAAATTAACTGTTTTCTTTCTTAAACTCCCCTGGTCTAGCTTAAACAATCAAACTGAATCTATAATTCATTGCCTGACTAAGACAACAAATATGAAGTGTCTCCTATGTGCCAGGTACTGTCCTGGGTGTTATAAAAAATTATAAAACAGCTGGGAAGTAGTTTCTGCTCTAAAGTATTCACAGGTTGTTGGGGAGATGTCATATAGACTTCAAAGGGACTATGATATAAAACTGAGAGAAGCAAATGCACAACTCAGCACTCCTTAATGCAACCCTACCAAGAGCCCTTAACTAAATTTGTCAGCCAGTCTCCATCTATAAATGAAATAGTTCTATTTCAGTTTCCATACAATGGAAAATGAGAAGGCTATACTGCTCAATCTTTGATTATCTCTAGGTAGATTGTATACTTTGTGGTCTATCAGTGGAAATCCGTAGTTGGTGTATCGACCAGATTGAGGTTGATGGGATGCAACCATGGAAGAGTTTTCTTTTTTCCCCATCACTGCTTTCTCTTGAGTGCTGATGAATCTATCCTTTAATAGCATATTTGACAGGCCTCTGAGCTTTCTGGTCACTTTCATGGATTAAAATGTCCAGACCAGATTAAATCAGTTATATCCATCCCAGTTTGATGTTCACGTTTTCCTCTAACTCCTGCCCTAAGCAGGGCTAGCTAGGTATGAGGAATTTGTGGGAGAAAAGAAGGTTTTAATGCTTCCTGGACACCTCTTCTTCCCCCTCATTCCCTTTTTCCTCTGGGAGGCTTGGGTACAGTTAGAGATACTATAGCCTAAGTATCTCTTATCTAGGGTTTTTCCCTCTTTTCTTGAATAACTCTAGGTTTTCATTAATACCTCCTGGCTGTAAGAAACCAAGTGATGCCTCCATAATAGGCAAATGCATAACCTTTAGGGCACCGTGCTTAGAAGGGTGTGGATCAGATCAGCCATTCCACTGTAATAATAAACAGCATACCCGAAAACAAGATATCACCTTCCCCTTCTTGAAAGCACCCCAGTTCTGTAAGTCACTCCCTCAGAAATTCCCTCACTCAGCTGGAAGGAACATCCATTGGGGAGGGAAAGAAAAAGCCACAGTATGCCTCCCAAGCCAATAATGTCTGACTCTGGTCATCCTCCTTTCCTCTTCAGTCTTCCAATGATGCAAGCTTGGCATAAATAGATAGAGATGAGAGAGCCAGAGTGGTAGTTGAGGTTCCCAGAGTCGTCAAAGTAGTCTCTGCCCTCATTCATTTGGCACTGGATTTCCTTTTGACCTCAGCTTTGGGTTCTAGCTGCCAATCCTGGGCAACTGAAAAAGTTCTGTTCAATAATCTACATATAAAATGATATGTAGTATTGGCCTATATGTTGTCTAAAGGCAGCAGGAACCTTGCCTGTTTGTGCATCACAACACTATAGCTGGTATAAGACAGGCAAAATCCACTCAAAAGGAGCATACATTCTAGAGGGGACAGACAAAAAATACATACATTCGTAGATGACAACCAATAATGCAAAAATCAGGGACAAGTACTATGCATATTCTCATAGGCAGTAACTAAAGCAAACTGAGATTATGTGATCAGGAAAGGCTTTTCTAGGGAGGTGACATTTAGGCAGTGATTTGAGTTATGAGGAAAGAATCAGTATGTTGAAGTCAACAAAGAACACTCAAGGCAATGAGAACAGCTCATGCAAAAGCCCTAAGGTGAGGGTCTGTGTGGATGGGGTAGAGTAGAAAAGGGGATGAGTGATGAAAGTTTGGGATGGGGAGACAGGCATGCAATAGATCTCGTGGAAATGTTTTAATAATAATAGGTATTATTATTATTTATTATATTCT
This sequence comes from Phyllostomus discolor, assembly GCF_004126475.2. Classification (NCBI taxonomy): domain Eukaryota; kingdom Metazoa; phylum Chordata; class Mammalia; order Chiroptera; family Phyllostomidae; genus Phyllostomus; species Phyllostomus discolor. The sequence continues at coordinate 41,738,702 of NC_040907.2, forward strand.
AGATTAAATGGAAAGCCATTGAAGGTTTAAAATAAAAAAGTGACAAGATACATGTTTTTAAAAGATTTCTTTGGAAGCTTTTTGGCAAATGGCTTATAGCAGGTAAAAGCAGAAGTCAATTGTTATTCAAACCAGAAACAATAGGCTGCTTGGGCTAGGTCTATAGTGGTGGGGATAAAGAGAAGTGAGAGAAATTGAGTGTGTGCTTGAAAAAATAACACACAGGCCTAGCTGATAAATTAAATGCTAGGGGTGAGAAAAAGAGAGAAATCAAAAATAACATGTACATTTTGGGGTAGTAGTGCCATTTCTGGAGAAGAGGCAAAATAGAGAAGCAGTATGGAGGGCCAAGAGTTACCTTTTAGTCATATAAAGTTTGAGATGGCTTCTTGTTCTTTCAAGTAAGAAAGTCCAGTACACAGTGGGCATGTCCTGAAAGTATCAGGGTTAAAAAAAGCATGTTTAGGAGTGATTAGCAAATATGTTTGAAGCTATTAGACTAAGTATGTTAATGGACATTTGAATCTTGTTAAAATGTAGATTCTAATTTAATGGGTCTGAGATAGGGCATATCCAACAAGTTCCTAGGTAATGCAGGTGCTACTTGCTCTGGAGACATTTTGGGTATCAAGGGTTTAGAGAGAATGGGTAGATAGAGAGGGTGGCCCAGGACAGAGACCTGTGAAATCCAAAATCAAGAGCAGGTGAAGAAGTTGCCATTAAAGAGGTCCCCCTCCCCTCCCTCAGTTCTTTCCAGCCTCTCCTTCCTTTCCTTCTACTCGCAAACATTTATGAGACCAGTTAGGTGTCAGGAGCCATGTGGAACAGTTTCTTAGGTTCCTCTATTAACTAAAAGTTGCCAAATAATTCAGTCTTTTATTCTGCCAGTAAATTTCCCACTCCCTGCTGCTAAGACCTTTCTGTTGAATTCAAAGGCTCTGTTTACCTGTTTCCAGAAATATTCAGATTATAGATTAGAAATTTCAAAATGTAAACACCTGTTTGAAATGATCCACTTAGGAGCCTTAACCACCTCTGTGCAGATGGAGCAGGGGAGCAGGGAAATGTAGGACTAGGAAGCTTTGGCTAAACTTGATTTTGGGGATGAGAACAGCTGGGAACTGAGAAGTTCAGCCATCATCCAAAGCCAGTCAAATGTGGAGTACCCCCTTCTAATTTCAGGAAAGAGGAGAAAGACTCTCCTTCAAAGCCAGGCCTAGACTCCATCAGAACTAATGCTGATTATTCTTGACAAGAGGGAAAAAGGGAAAAGAAAGAATGACAACAAGAAAAAGTCACCACTACTGACATCTAGTTAAAGGAGAATAACTCAGACTGAACATGACTCATCTGAAAGCAAACAAGTCAATTAAAGCAATGAAGCCTCTGAAGCAATCCGGTACCCCTCTAGCCCAGCTACTAAATTGCATCTTGCTTACTTCTCAGCTCAAAGACAAAAAGGAAACAGAAGGTGGGGACATAGCCTGGATTTATGCATGAAGAAAAAAAACGATGGTGAATAAAAGCCAAGGCTTTGAAAAGCAATCAGAGCTGCCAGCCATCCAACTGAGAAGTGTTTAAAATAGCACCATCGAATAAGAGCTGCATATATACAAGTCAAATCCTAAGATCCCCTTTGGACATGCTTTCCAGAGTTCCAGAATAATATGGCTATGTTTCCTTGTCTCACCCCCTTCCCTCTCTCCCTCTCTCTCTCGTGCACACACATGTAGTCAAATGATGTAGGTAGGGGGTCTAGGCTGGCTCTGAAGAGAGGAAAGTGAGCAAGAGATCTGATTTCACAAAATATTGGGTGTAGTGAGGAAAGAATCGGTTGTTTCAATAGGCCATGACTCTATTCCCTCTTTTTTTAATAATATAAATGTCCTGTCCATGTGGAGGACTTCCCAGAGTGAAAAGTGATTTCACACACATTATCCTATGTAAGCCTTCATACCACACCTGTGAGAGGAGTCAGGAATATTACCTCTCCTATTTTCATTCATGAAGAAACCAAAAGACTCATTGGTATAATGGGATTTGTATAAAATTACTTTGTAAGTCAATGAAAAAGGAGGTTAAACCAAGGGCTTTGACTCTCAAGTTCCACACCAACTTTAAACCTTTGGGTGGAGATGTAAAGAGTGACAACTCTATCTCCAGGGTATGACCAAGCTGTGCTCCAACCTCCCCAAAGTGTGCTAAGTTCTCAGATGCGGGACATTTCCTCATTCTAGAATGGGAAGGCCAACAAGTTAAGTCAATGAGTTTATTGTTAGGTGCTGATATGTCAGAACGGTGCCAGCTACTACAGGAGTACAAAGGAACTTAAGGTTTCCTGGCATGCTTTGGTAGTCAACACTGTCTTGTGGCAGGAGGTATGAGAGAGAAGTTATACTAAGTAGGAAGAGAGGAGAGTGATAATAATAATTTTGGCAGTAATATATTTATTTATTCAACTAGTGTATCTTATATCCCTGGCCCAATGCTGTCACTGTGAAGATGATGATGTTGATGATGATGATGATGATGATGATGATGATCATAGTGATGACAATAGTGATGATAAGGGAAGTGACTGTTAATTACCGTGAAAGGCACAAGTTGGGAGTCAGACTAACCTAGGTTCAAATCTCAACTTCATCACCTCCTAGTTGAGGGATTTTAAGCAAGGAGAACTTCATTTACCCCTCTCACAAATGGGGGTGATACTAAGTACATTGCTTGCCTCTAAGTCATGCCAGCTTAGGTGACCACCTACTCTGTGCCAGGCATAGTGCTAAATGCTGAGTAACCAGAGATGAGAAAGACTTTACTCCTGCCTTTGGGGAGGTCATGTTCTAGTAGGGAAAAGAGAGCTATATTACAAGACCTACTATAAACTACCTATGAAAATGTCAGGTATGTGCAATGCGCTCTGGGAGTACACAGGAAGAGGTAATTAATTCTTCCTGGATTCAAGGGAAGGCTTCAAGGAGGAGGCACTTTAAATGAACAATGCAGAATTTTTTCAGGTGGAGGAGAGAAAATAGTAAATGCAAAGGCAGAGGAACTTGAAATAGCAGCTTATTTTGGGAACAGCAAACTGCTGTAACTATAAAACATGTTTGTGGATATGAAGGCATTCTGTAAGCCATAAAGCACCATCTCTGCACACTTAGGGGTGCATTACGTTTATATGGATCCATGATCAGCATGAAGCACTGAGGCTATGTCTCATCTTGTAGCCTTTCTATCTTTATATCTGCCTTTGCCCTGTTTTCCACTACAGTTTCTAGAAAAACACAGCCCCCCTTCCACAGCATGGGGCTGGACTCCTTCAAGCAAAGAAGACAAAATATAAGATTTTGTAAAAGGATGCAGGGGAATCACTCAGAAGAAACACACTGCAAGAAGATGGGCTGCTCAGGTTGCCAACAGGAGCAATTAAGTGCATTGGCAGAAAGTCAAATACTATACTGAGATGACTTCAGGCTTGGGAGTAATCACATTAAAAACTTTAATAATGTGTTTTCTAATTATAAAAATAATACCTATTCCTAATGAAATATTTGAAAAGATATTTCAATATTTTGAATATATAGCAAAATAAAAAATACTTAAAATATTACTTAGGTAAATAATTTTGATATTTTTTGTTTTTTTAAATTGGAATCATTCTAAATAAATTGCTTTGTAACCAGACTTATTTCAATTAAAACTATTTGTGACTATTTTGCCATGTCACGAAATTCTTGGCAACATGATTTTTTAAATTGTGAAATACTTCAGATATAAAAAAAATGATTTAGAAAACATCATGAATGCTCCTGTAGCTCTCTCCCACCCTAAAAAGTGAAGTGATGCAGACACTGTTGGAGCCCTGGCATCTGCCACGATTGCTGTAGATGCTGATCTGCAAGAAGGAAGGCCATGGCCCCCTGGGACAGACCACCACCTTGGCCCTCCTGCTTGCTTCTTCCATAACAGGAGGTTCTTAGGATGGCACCATGGAGGGAGATGTTGGAGAAAAATAACTCTATGGCTCACCTCCACAGCCTAGGTGCTTCCTGCTTTCTTGTAGACCAGACCACTAAGGAAGACTTGCATTGTGTCCATAAAGCCCCACAATAGTTCAGTGACCTGTCTGCTTCTTTGTATCCCTGTCGGACTATTTTTTTTCAGGCAATGACCCTGTATTTCTTGTTCATCCCAGTACCTATCATGGTGCTTAGCAAGTGCTTATTTAAAAAAATACCTGGCTGGTGTGGCTCAATAGATCAAGTGCTGGACTGCAAAGCAAGGGATTGCCAGTTCAATTCCCAATCAGGGCACATGCCTGGGTTGTGGGCCAGGTCCCCAGTAGGGGGCACACAAGAGGCAACCACACATTCATGTCTCTAGCCCTCTCTCCTTCCCTTTCTCTCTTTCTAAAAATAAATAAAATATTTTAAAAAGTATTAAAAAGCCCTGGCTGGTGTGGCTCAGTGGATTGACTGCTGGCCTGTGAACCAAAGGGTTGCCAATTCGATGGGCACATGCCTGGGTTGCAGGACAGGTCCCCAGTAGGGGCAAGCAGGAGACAACTCCACATTGATGTTTCTCTCCCTCTCTCCTTCCCTTTCCCTCTCTCTAAAAATAAATAAATAAAATCTTTTAAAAAATTATTTTAAAAATAGTGGCACATACTCTTTGGCTCTGGGGTATGATGACCTAGAGGTTAAGAATATGATGCCCAGCCCTGGCTGTGGCTCAGTGGATTGAAAGCCAGCCTGCAAACCAAAGGATCACCGGTTTGATTCCCAGTCAGGGCATGTGCCTGGGTTGCAGGCCAGGTTGCCAGTAGGTGTATGTGAGAGGCAATCACACATTGATGTTTCTCTTCCTCTTTCTCCCTTCTTTCCCTCTCTCTAAAAATAATTTTTTAATCTTTAAAAAAAGAATATGATGTCTAAATCAGACCCTCTGAGCTTCAGTCTGAGCTCTACCATTTACTTGTTATTTACTGTATTTTTTGAACTATAAGATGTACTTCACCCCCAAATTTGGGAGGAAAATGGGGGTGCATCTTATAGTCCAAATGTAGCTTTACATTTATATTGGTGAAATATTATGTTATTAACATTATTAAATGTTTTACCACAGTTTTTGCTTCAAAATTTTTTTCCTATTTTCCTCCTCTAAAACCTAGGTGAGTCTTATGGTCCGAAAATGCCGTAACTTTCTAAGTTTTACTTGTTTTATTAATAAAATTAAAAGAGGATTATTATTTCTACCTGCCCCTCAGGTGTTCTCAACCTTTGAAGCCAATAGTTCTACTCTTGTGGCCCTGATATTATGGCCTAAAATCCAATTAAAAATTCATTGCTGTATGATAATCATATTCCTTTGAAATGTTGAGCCAACACATATATGCTCTCTGACCCCAGGAACTGCCCTACCTCAGGTTCCATGGGTACTAAGTAAAACTTGTTTTTTAAATTCATCTGGTCCAGCGGTAGCACCAGAACAAAGCTGGAGTAAGAAGTCTCTTCTCTGGTATTTTTTTGAAATATAAACATAGAATGTCAAGCTTGGTCCCTCTTAGTGGCAGATTCTATAAGATATAAAATTCAGAAAGTTTCCCATTATGTCTCTCATCCTGTGTGTGGGTGGTAGGGAGCACTGACTTATACTAAGAGCAGATGAAGTTAACTCATAGAGAGGAGCAGATGTGAGAGGTGGGTCTTTCTGGCTTTTGAGTCCATGTTCTAGAGTTTCTGAGACCCACTGCATCCCTGTTCTTCCTAGATGCCAGTGGTTAGATCATTCCTTAGATTCCCTGAACCAATGAATTCCTTTTTTTATTTATGCTAAAGTTTGCTTTCTATCATTTGCAGCTGAGAGAGAGAGAGAGAGAGAGGGAAGGAAGGAAGGAAGGAAGGAAGGAAGGAAGGAAGGAAGGAAGGAAGGGAGGGAGGGAGGGGGGAAGGGAGGAAGGGATGGAGGAAGAGAAGACTATTACTTCAATTCTTTTATTGAAAATATCCCTCAATTCCCAGTCAGGGCGCATGCCTGGGTTGCAGGCATGGCCCCCAGCAACTGCACATTGATGTTTCTCTCTCTCTTTCTCCCTCCCTTCCCTCTCTAAAAATAAATAAATAAAATCTATAAAAAAAGAAAAAAGGAAAAAAAGAGAAAATATCCCTAGAAGAAGCAATGCATTTCATCAGTGACATCTAGGCATAAATTAGAATCAGAGAACTTCAATGTAGAAAGAACCTTAAATCTAATCTAATCTAATCCAACATCCTCATTCACCATTGCATTGCAAGGGAGAGCTAGAGCTTGCCCAGCTCTCTAAGAGGGAAAGGCAAAATCACAGTGTCTTAGTCAGTTAAGCTGTCATAATTAAATACCATAGACTGGGTGGTTTAAACAACAGAAGTTTATTTCCTCACAGTTCTGGAAGTGGAAAGTCCAAGATCAAGGCCTAATGGGTTTAGTTCCATGTGAGGGCTCTCTTCCTGGCTTGTAGATGGCTACCTTCTTCCTGCATTCTCACATGGCAGAGTGAGAAAAAAGCTCTCTAGTGTCTCTTCTTATAAGGGCACTAATCCCATCAGACCAGGGCCCCACCTTCATCATCTCATCTAACACTAATGACCTCCCCAAAGCCCCATCCCAAAATACCATAACATAAGGGGTTAAGACTTCAACATATAGATTGCTAGGGAATACCATTTAGTTCATAACATGCAGAATTAGACTTCAGAAGGCTGGAAATGACTTTAGAGATCTTCTAGTCCAAACTCCTTATTTTCAAGCAGGGAAATTAAGGTTGAAACAAAAACAGGAGTTTTTCAAGGTCCTACTGGCAGATTTTACCCACCAGATTATCCTCTGATAGGCTAAGAAAATCTAGAGGCATCAAGAAGTACGGAAGTTGCAAGAAGGCTGCTGGTGTGGCCTGATGATAGGGTGAGAATAATGGTAAAAAAGTAAAGACAATTGAATTTTACCAGTTCTGCAAACCTTACAGTTTTGTTAGGGGGAGGTTGATCAGCACAGGTTAGTGTGCTTACACAGGCTAGAGGACTTTGCAAGCCTTGCCCTTTTATTTTTCATCCTTCTGCAACCAACCACCAGTCCTCAATTATGCATGCACTCTGTGGTCCTGACTATTTGGATATGCAAATCAACTGTGTCCATGCATAATTAAGACAGACACTGTGGAAAGTTTCATTTTCCAGGGGAAGCCTGCCAGATAGCTGGAAAGAAAGGTCAGCATGAACCACCACCTCATTTTCTTATCAGACTGGTCTGAGGGTAGTGGCATCCAGCCATCTCCTGCCCTTTTGTTCTCTTCTGTTGCTGCACTGGGACACTTCAAGCGTAGCCCTTGTCTCCCTCCTAGGCCTGGAGAGACCCTGGGGCTTTCCATAGAGCTGTGCTGGAACAGAATATTTTCTGCCTCCAGGAAGAGCAGAAGTAGGTAGCTATTTGCCTAGAGGCAAAAGTTCACCCTCTTTCTAGAGTCAAGTCACCTTATGACCCAACAGGAAGGAGTTATTTCTGGAGGACAAACACTGGGGAATGTTTTTAAAAAGGGGAATGCACAGGTTATTAAGCCATTGCCTCCCAACCCCAAACACACCTTTATTGCACTGCTCTCTGAGGGACAGAAATTCAAATATCTGAGCAAGGGAGCACTGCCTCTCTGGACCTGGTACATCTGAGGAAAGGTAAAGAGGTTAGTTCTGGGAGTATAAAAAGAGGTTGGGAGCTGAAACCAACTACTACTCCCAGGGTAATGAGCTATTGCTGGGCTAACAGTGACAGGAATAGCAAACAAACTTGGAGCAGGAAGTCCTACTCCCTCTTTTAGCCTTCTAGCCTAGTAGAAATTAGCAGGAAGCCAGCTAACAGTACAGAAATGCATTTTCATAGGCCAACTCCCAGGATTACAAAACAGCAAAAATAGCAGGTCTGGAGATGAGAGACAATAACAGTTTAATATCCAGCACAGTCCACCTTTTATATGTATTTTTTCCTCACAGTCTAACAGCTACTCATAAGTATTTCGTAATTTAAACACTACATTGCAATGTTAATTGCCAAAATCAATCTTTAAATGAAATAAGGGAAAAGAAGGAAAGAGAGAGATAAACAGTGTGTGTATCTTTATGTGCATAGGTGTGTGTATGAGTGTGTGTATATGTATTCATAACAAACAGGGAAGAAAATCCTAATAGCTACTACAATCCTTGTTTATTTAACAATAGTTATAACTTCTTTCTTCTCTATTATTCCTTGTTTCCTTTGTATTTTTTTATTGTTGTTCAAGTACAGTTTTCTGCCTTTCCCCCCCCCCCAACCCTTCCCCACCACCTTAGGTTTCCCCACCTCCTTCCCCTGTTTCCACCCCGCCTTGTTATTGTCCATGTGTTCTTTACAATTGTTCCTGTAAACCCTTCACCCTTTCCCCCAGTTATCCCCTCCTCTCTCCACTCTGGTCACTGTCAGACTGTTCTCAATTTCGATGTCTTTGGTTATATTTTGTTTGCTTGTTTGTTTTGTTGATTAGGTTCTAGTTAAAGGTGAGATCATATGGTATTTGTCTTTTACCATCTGGCTTATTTCACTTAGCATAGTGCTCTCCAGTTCTATTCATGCTGTGGCAAAGCGTAGGAGCTCCTTCTTTCTTCTGCTGCATAGAATTCAATTGTGTAAATGTACCATAGTTTTTTGATCCATTTATTTATTGATGAACACTTAGGTTGCTTCCAGCACTTGGCTATTGTAAATTGTGCTGGTATTAACATTGACATGCATAGTTTCTTTTGGATTGGTGTTTCAGGGTTCTTAGGATATAATCCTAGCAGTGGAATTTTGCTGGGTCAAAAGGCTGTTCCATTTTTAGTTTTCTGAGGAAATTCCATACTGTTTTCCATAGTGGCTACACCAGTCTGCAATCCCATCAACAGTGCACTAGGGTTCCCATTTCTCCACCTCCTCACCAGCACTTGTTTGTTGATTTGTTTATGATGGCCACTCTCAACAGTGTGGAGTGGTATCTCATTGTGTTTTTAATTTGCATCTCTCTGATGGCTAGTGATGCTGAGCATCTTTTCATATGTCTCTGGGCCCTCTGTATGTCCTCCTTGGAGAAGTGTCTGTTCACGTCTTTTGCTCATTTTGTAATTGGGTTTTTTGTCTTCCTGGAGTGGAGTCATGTGAGTTCTTTATATATTTTGGAGATAAAACCCTTGTCTGAGGTATCATTGGCAAATATGTTTTCCCATACAGTTGGTTCTCTTTTCATTTTAAGGCTGTTTTCTTTAGCTGTGCAGAAGCTTTTTATTTTGATGAGATCCCATTTGTTTATTCTTTCCTTTATGTCCCTTGCTATAGGGGACATGTGAGTGAAAATATTGCTCCATTGAATATCTCAGATTTTCCTGCCTATGTTCTCCAGAAGGACTTTTATGGTGTCACTACTCATATTTATGTCTTTTGTCCACCTTGAATTTATTTTTGTGTATGGTGTAAGTTGGTGCTCACTTCAGTTTTTTGAATGTAGCTGTCCAGCTCTCCCAACACCACTTTTTGAAGAGGCTATTTTTGCTCCATTTTATGCTACTGCCCCCTTTGTCAAATATTAATTGACTATAGAGCCTTGGGTTTATTTCTGGGCCCTCTATTCTGTTCCATTGGTCCATGTGTCTGTTCTTATGCCAGTACCAGGCTGTTTTGATTACAGTGGCCTTGTAATAGTTTGATATCAGGTATTGTGATCCCTCCTACTTTGCTCCTCTTTCTCAAAATTGCTGCAGCTATTCAGGGTCGTTTATGGTTCCATATAAACTTTTGAAGTGTTTGTTCTATATCTGTGAAATATGCCATTGGTACTTTAATAGGTATTGCATTGAATCTATAAATTTCTTTGGGTAGTATGGACATTTTGGCGATCCATGAACACAGTATATGCTTCCATTTGTTTGTGTCTTCCTTGATTTCTTTCTTCAGTGTTGTTAGTTTTCTGAATATAGGTCTTATACCTCCTTTGTTAGGTTTATTGCTAGATATTTTATTTTTCTTGCTGCTATATCAAGTGGGATTTTTTTTTCTTGATTTCTGCTTCTGCTGTTTCATTGTTGGTATATAAAAATGCCTTTGATTTCTGGATATTCACTTTGTATCCCGCTGTTTCGTCAAATTCATTTATTAGGTGGAGCAGTTTTTTGGTGGAGTCTACAGGATTTTCTATGTACACTATCATGTCATCTGCAAACAATGACAGTTTTGTTTCCTCCTTTCCAATTTGGATGCCTTTTATTTCCTTTTCTTGTCTGATCACTGTGGCTAAAACTTCCAATAGTATATTGAATAGAAGTGGTGAAAGTAGACAACCTTGTCTTGTTCCTGATCTTAGTGGGAAAGTTTTTAGTTTTTAACCATTGTGTATGTTGGCTGTAGGTCTCTCATATATGGCCTTTATTATGTTGAGGAATGCTTGCTCTATTCCCTCTTTGCTGAGTGTTTTTATCATAAATGAATGCTGTACCTTATCAAATGCTTTTTCCACATCTGTTGATATGATCGTGTGATTTTTGTCTTTCATTTTGTTTATGTGATGTATTATGTTTATTAACTTGCGAATATCATACCATCCTTCCATCCCTGGAATGAATCCCACTTGGTCATGGTGTATGATCTTTTTAACGTATTGCTGTATGTGGTTTGCCAATATTTTGTTGAAGATTTTAGCATCTATATTCATCAGTGATATTGGCCTGAAGCTTTCTTTCTTTGTTGTGTTTTGAAATTAGGGTTTTGAGATTAGGACGATGCTGGCTTCATAAAAAGAGTTTGGGAGTCTTCCACCTTCTTGGATTTTTTGGAATAGTCTATGAAGGATAGGAGTTAGCTGTTCCTTAAATGCTTTGTTGTTTCCTTTGTATTCAGCCAGGACCTCAACTGATTCAGTTTTTTTTATTTGATAGTGTGACCTAAATCTTCATTCTTGAGGGCATGGTTCTGAATCATTTGGTTGCCATCATTTTCCATTAACTTTTCCTATTGGATATGCCATTACCAAGAGGTGTTCCAGAGAATCCCAAATTTCTAGATATACCTCTTTCTATCATATGGTAGCCTTCCAGTTTCCCCTTGGAGTTCTATCACTCCATTAAGGCATTGCTCCTCCTCTTTTCTTTGTTCATGGACATGAGCAAAAACTGAAATAGCCAAGTGGCAATCTCAACTTCCAAATCAATGAGATGTTTGATTTGGCCCCTGGTGGAAGCATTTCTCTAATGGAAACCAAGACATCTCTACAAACAGAACTGAAAGTTATAAGAAAAACAGCAAAAAGCCCACAAGAGATTCACAGTAGACCTGAAGATATGTCACCCCAATCCTCTGTCAAGAAGGCAGTACTGCCCGCTTATGAGGAGTGTGGTCTGAGAGAGCTAGAGCTGTCAGGTCCACTTTAGCTGCAAGGAGCCCCTTCAGCAAAGTCACATCCTTCCGCAGGTTGCATGTATATGTGACAGAAGGAGGTAGGTCTGTAAAGACCTGGCCATTTCTGCCAAATGCTGTTCTTGCTTCTGAATTCCCTGCCTGGCTGGCTGAGGCTTGTGCAGGCCTGCACTGCAGTTTGACTTCTCCCTCTGTTCAGTCCTGCTTCCTTTAAAAAAAATCCTCATCTGAGGATATGTTCATTGGTTTTAGAAAGAGAAACATCAGTTGCCTCCCATATGTATCCTCAATAGGGGATCAAACCAGAAACCTTTTGGTGTATGGGGTGACACTCCAACCAACTGAACTACCCAGCCAGGGACTTCTTTCTTCTTTTCACAGGTGTTGAGCTTGAAACCCAAAGTCGATCTCAGCATCGACTTCTTGAGAATCCAACTTGCTAGGACCTAGTCCTAGGAGGAGGAAAGACAGATACCTAGGGCACAAAATGTAAGGAGGTACTCATTCTCAGGTGATTGCCCCGCACTTTTACCAACCTGAGGCCAAGCACCTCCTTACATGGGTGCACTAATCTCTTTACTTGCCTCATCCTAGTCCTAGACATATAATTTATGACAATGGCATTGAGAGTAATCCAAGAGAATGAAAGATAAGTTGGGTGTTTGGAGCCAGATCATTCGGTGTCTGTCTGGCAATGAGCATCTCAGTAATAGATGCAGCAGATAGCCCCTGGCAAAAAGCTATGAGCAATGCCACCTCACTCCCAGTGATGAACTTGGGGAATTTGTACAAAGTGTTTGCTCTCTTGATATTTTGAACTCTGCATGTCAGTAGATAAATAGATTTTGAATAGGATTCTCTATGCTTCCCGGGGTGACTGACTATGGTAATCATAAGGAGACAGCACTGGTGCTACATAGTAGAGGTATGGAGGAGTATGTCTGAAACTCAGAGGATTTACTGAAACATCTCTTTGTATTTCTATGCCCAGTGATAACAATGAATTAGCAAATGTAGCAATACCAGCCTGAGAAAAGCATGGTAACCAAGAGCTCTAACACCTCAGAGATGAAAAGCTGGGTTACCTCACTGGGCAAGCAGTATAAACTAGCAAAGGTACTAATCAAACGTAAGTGAAGTTTAGAATGAGCAGAGAGGAGGGAGATGATGAATATCAGTATGATCTTAATGATGACTGCAGTGGAGCGACTCTATATCCTGTCAACCCTTCTGTTGTAGGATTTTTGCTTGTTTGTGGTTTGTCATTTGTTTGCTTTTAGGATTATGACTGGTAGCACTCTTGAAGAATCAGTGAGAAGGTGCAGTAAACTTGGGCGGAAGTGGGCCTGGGCAGTCCAAGGGTAGAGTGTAGCATATAGTGTTGGGGTCCTGTTCCTAAAGCCTTAGCTTTACTATTTCCACTGAAACCAGCTCACTGTCCAGCTGTCAGCAATTGCAACTCTGCCTGATGGCCTTTTTGGCCACTGGAAACTTCCCTGTCCACACATGGGCATGCAGAAATACCAGGGAATTAGCAGTCCTCAAAATTAGTGTCAAGCAAGGAATAAGAGAAGCTGGTACATAAATACCCTTGCTCCTATGTACCTTAGGTGGAATAACTGAGGTGAGTGTTCCATATTGGCTCCTAGAATTTTGCAATGGGATTAAGCTCCATATTCTCACAAAAGGATTCTATTCAATAAAATACCCTTTAGTGGCTTTCCTTCCTTCCCTGTTTCACATTCCCTCTCCCCTACCTTTGTGTCCTGTATCACCTCTCAAATAAAGTATTTGCACTTGAATCTTTGTATCAGGATTTACTTTGGGAGGAACCAAAATAAAGACAATACCATATCTGATTGATTTAAGACCCAGACTTTTAAATCCTGCTGATAGTACTACATCTTCCTGTACCCTTCCCAACCCCTACACTGGACTCCTAGTGAGCCCAAACTAGTGAGCATAAGTGGGTATTTAATATATTGCAGGCCCTGTATGAATCACTGTACAAGAATTATACTCTTTCCTGGTTTGCATGCTTTTGATGAAGTCCTTTCTCTTTGGATGTTCTCTGCCAATACTATTTTATTCATCTAAAGTAAGTGTTGAAGATGATACCTACCATTCAGTGTTGTGAGATGCATTGGCTGAGTTTCATACACACATTTTTAATACAGTGCTTGACACATGATACTCAACAATATTGTTGTTATTGTTATTAACTACTACCTGTTAAAGTACCTATTCATTTTTTTAACCTCAGCTCAAATATCATTGCCTTCTCCAAGCCTTCCATAACCCCAGCAATTCCATGTCAAAAATTAATCTTCCCCCTTTCTGTGCTTTCATAACAACTGGACTATAGCACTTGCTTAGTGTCTTACCTTACAGGTAGTCTTGCATATGTATGTCTCCCCACTAAACACCTGCTGACCAGGTTTTATTCATTCCCCAAAGGTACTTAGTAAGGAACGGCTGAACATGTTGAGATATTTTCTTCCTTTTCCTTCTGCCAATGAATGCTTCAGCCTCACTCACTGCCAAGACCTCCTGAAGAGATTATGTTCCATCCAAAGCCAAGACCATTCCCCTAAGTAACAGCAAGGTCTTGTTAAACATGTGGTAATACTAACAATTTCTATATGACAGCACTTTACAATTTACAAGGTGCTTTCACTTCCATTATCTATTTGATCATGCTTTTTTTTTCTTTTACCAAGTGTTGTCCCATGTGCCTGAGAAGCAAAGAAGAAAGCTATCCAGGTCCTCTGATGCTCAGTCCTGAACCAATAGATAAAAGACAAGTCTTTTGGAATATTAAGGTATCAACTTTATTGCTTGCAGAGCTGTGTGGAGTGCTGCTTCAATCAAATGTCAGAATCAGGCTTTCTCTTAGTCCACCTCCTGCTCCTGTCAAGTATAGCCTCTGAGATATGGCCGAGGAAAAAGTCTATGGAACAGATACCAACTCAGCCAACTACATTGGAAATAGCACCTGTCTTACACCCTACACTGCAGTTTGTAACATATTGATTCTATCCAATCAAGAAGAGTATCTTTCAATCATTGAGCAAATACAAAAAGGAAGGAAGGAAGAAAGGAAGGAAGGAAGGAAGGAAGGCCTCATAAGGGGTAAAGATGATTTAGGTAGAAGTGTAACTCAAGCATTCTTTTATCCTAAGACATGGGGTGGAAGTCCATTAGTAAAAGATGAGCCCTAAAAAAATAGGTTTCCCCAAAACATGCCCTCAGAGGCCTTTTGGATTAATGGGGATTATGTATCCCTTGTGCATGGGGAAAATGTATAAATAGTTTAAATTCTATACCTGAGGTAAATGAGGAATGGTCAGTTGTAGAAAAGACACTAACTTACTTTGGAAATCATTAGGAAAATGTATTAGAGTTGATAAAATGTTCAATGTCATTTTTTACTAAATGCTTAACATATGCAGACACTGGGGGTCACTGAGTCCCCATAACAACCTTATAAAGTTGGTAGAATTATTATTGCTATTCAATGAGCGCATGATTAGTAGAGAGAGTAAATGGCTTATCTAAAGTCACAGTGGATCCCAAGATACTGAATTCATTCCAGGTTTTATCACTCACTAGTTCTATGACTTTGAGCAAGTCACTTAACCCCTTTGAGCCTCAGTTTCCTTTTTGTAAAAGGGAAAATATAATGTCAGACCTTCATGACTCCTGGTAATCCATACCTCACCTACTGTAAAATGTTTTCAAGGAGGGAGATTAGAAGGGATCATGCACATGAAAGTGTGTTTTGAAAATTAAAAGCCTGGATCAATGTAAGGGATTACTGAGGTCATTACTGTACAGCCTGGTACAAATTGGTGGCAAATACTGCTAGCTCTTGCCAATATCCACTCTCCTTTCTTTATTATGTTAACAGAACTTCTATTCTATTTCAGGAAGCCATGTACCTAGTTAGAACTATTCACACATCAGAGTCCTTACAGCCACAGGTAGCTATATGACCATTTTCAACCAACTAGATATAAGCAAAAAACTATTGAGTTGAGTTCCAGAAAGCTTTTGTTTCTCTGATAAAAAAAGACAAACTCTGTCATGTGGTTTTTATCTTTTACCCTTCTTCCTGCCTAAGGTGTAAACTTGATACTTAGAGACAATACATTCATCCTGCAAACATAAATTCAAAAGCTGTATATTTAGAAAGTTGGAGCAGAAAGCCAGAAGGAGCCTGGGATCTTGAGTATTTCCTCAAGCAGTTGTATTGGCTCTAGATCATCCTGAGGAAAATAAAACTCTGGTTAAACTGTGATCAGATTTTTATTACATGTGGCCAAGTACAATCCTAGTTGACAATAGGTGTTCATCATAGCAATAAGAGTTAAAATGCATTCTCAGACTCTTTAATATAAATTTTTTTCCTTCAGAGCCATTAAAGAATGTGATACAACATGACACATACTTTTGAAGTAATTTTTAGACCTGGAAAAGCCCAAGTGTGGATTCTGCAAGGGCATTAACTAGCTGTATAATCTGAAACAGAATCTTAACTGTAAAATCACAATACCAATATCCACTTTGTAGTGAGTTCTACACGGAAAGAGCACAGTGCATGTTAAGCTCAGCAAATGTTTATGGTGCTGTTGGTGGGAACAGAGGAGACTGTAACAGCATTTTAAGGTTCCAGTTGGAGCTGGAAGGTCATGAGTCCCTAATGAAAACATGTGCTTTCTGGCTGTTTGGTCAAACCCTGTTTTGATGCAGTGCTATAGGGCAGTAAGAACTGCCTATTAAGACAAGAAGCTTAATATTTAGCATCTAAATTACTGTCAACCACTTCTGAGGCACAGGATTAAGAGTTCTGCCTTTGGAGTCAGACACCCCTAGGTGTGAATCCTAGCTTCACCTGTTTCCACTCACATAACCTGAGGTGGATTACATCATCACTCTGAGGCTCAATTTCTTCTGGTCTAGTACACTTAACCTCACAGAGGTTTTCAGGAAGCTCAAATGAGATAACAGATGTGAACATGCTCAACCCACACAGGTTCATTATTACTGTTATTTGTATTGTCTGCTCCGTCTGGTAGAGCAGTAAGCCCAGCGCTGGCAGGGAGCGAGGAGTGGGTGGGAGGGAAGAGTTGGTTACAGCTACAAATTGAATTCCATAGATACAGAATCGCTGGCCTGCAAAAACCACCGACCAGGTTGCTTAGGTCAATGCCAGCCTTGAAGTAGATCTGACCACTAAGCCAGTGAGATGGCAGCTGCCTGCTGGGCAGCAGGCTTGGGAGCATGGGGGGCTGGTGTTAGAAGAGGGGTTCACAGTCCTCCGGTGCTCCCTGGCTCTGCTCCACGCTGGCTGTTTCCCTGAGGGCCCCAGCAAGGCTGGAAATAACTTTGCCTCAAACACAGCTCAATATATTTTGGGCTGAATGGGGGTGGGAGAGGGGAGAGCAGAGCTGATCTCTGCCTGTTGGTAATAAAAAGCCTGTAGAATGTACATAGCTCCTCTTGAGGCAGACGTGGAGAGAATCTGCTCAGGCGGAGACACCACCATCCCCCCCCACCCCCGCCCGCCCCAGCAGTGTCCCTCCTCTGTGAACCTCTAGCTGCCTCTCTTTCAGCCAAGGCCTCTCAGGGGACTTATTATCAGGATCAAGTCCATCCTCTACTTAGGGCTCTGCATTGCTTCACATGGGTTTAAATATAGAAGCTATAAAAAGGAGGGGAGGGGGAGCTGAGATGCCAGGAGTTCAATGCAGCAGTTGCTGCCACTGTGGCCCTGTGTCTACACCATTGGGTGTGACCAACATTGGCAAGGGGGCTGAGGAAAGAGCACATTGCACAGTCAAGAGGACCTGAGATCAAGTCTTACATCCTACTGTCTCTGACACTCCGAGCAAGTCATGTAACCTCAATGATCCTCTGTTTCCTTGAGCCTTTTTGTGAAATAATTTACAAAGCAATATTAACAGCTAAATTTTGTAATAATTATAGCTGACATTTAATGAGTAGTTCATATTCTCCAGATCATGTTCTAAGCCTTTTACATGTCATAACTCACACCATTCTTCCAATAACCCTGTGAGGTAGGCATGCTATTGTGCCCATGTTATAGATAAGAAAACTGAGGCAAATAGATGAAGAGAGTTACCCAGGGTCACACAGAGAGTAAGAATGCATAACAAATGAACATTGTCCAGCCTGCAGAGGTCCTCACTTAATAGTATCTATACCAGAGAGGTGTGCCTAACTCAGTAGAGCAGTTCTTATTATCTTTCCTTTCCCATAGGCCATCAGTGGCAAACATAAGGCCCATGGGGAATTCTGGCCCTCCACCTTGTTTTATCCAGCCCAGCACCTTGTTTCTACCCAGTGGCAGCACTGAGCTCTCACTTAACTGTTAAGGAGTAGTTACATTTATACAGTCCTAAAATTACACTTGGCCCTTTGAAGGCAACTGTGAGGCTGATGTGGCCCCCAGTGAAAATGAATTTGACACCCCTGTCATAGGCCATAATAATGCATTCATTGTCTCACAATAACTCTGGGTGGTAGGCAATATCAGTGCCATTGTACAGATAAGTATAGTAGATGAGAAAACAATACCCACTCCAGCATTTCAAAGAGAGAGACCTTAGTACAGGGACCTCATTACACAGATGATAAAAGAGCTGAAGTGGTAACCTAGAGGAGTATCAAAACAGGAAATTGCTATCATTTCCAGTCCTTTTGGCTGAAACAAGAACCAGCCAGCCAGAAGCTAAAACCCTTGAAGAAGAAGCTGTTGATGGTCAGAGTGATGGAGAAGGCTCAGTGGAACTGCAGGTGGCAAGTGCCTGGCTTCCCTTCTCCCCATCTAGCCTTCTACTAGTACCATGCTGAGGCCTACTTGGAAATTGGCCTCAGAGGGTGGCAAATGTAGTTTCTTGAACTCTGGAACAGAGCAGAGGAAGAAGGGGAACAATAAGGCTAGTGACAGCCACAGAGATGAAAATATGTGACTTCCAGGGCCACAGAGCTCATGAGAGATAGATCCAGGACTTGAAGTCAGGCCTCCTTTTACCCTCCTTCTGGCTGCCTCCCAACCCCTTGACTTGTCCAACAAAGCATTCTCTCAACTCTTTATTCTACTTACTATACCATATTTTCTGGAGCTTTTCTGATCTTTTCAAGCCTCAAACTTCACTGTAACCCTAACTCCTTTCTGCAGTGGACCTGGTTCCTATGTCTTGATATGTCCTCAAGGCCATGTGAAGTAATTCCTTTGAAATCCACCCACTTACTTCTCTGTACCCACTCTTAGTTCCTTCTCCTAATCTGAATAAGAGTGACCCATCTACC
Organism: Phyllostomus discolor; assembly: GCF_004126475.2. Classification (NCBI taxonomy): domain Eukaryota; kingdom Metazoa; phylum Chordata; class Mammalia; order Chiroptera; family Phyllostomidae; genus Phyllostomus; species Phyllostomus discolor. The sequence continues at coordinate 41,757,479 of NC_040907.2, forward strand.
CTATATCAGTCAGGTTTCAATCAAGAAAGCTGAAACTCTATGGGTATTATGGAATAAAAAAAACTATTGTGGGAATAACACATTCTGTAACTGTGGGAGAAACTAGGAAGTGATGGCCCAGAAAGGGACAGTTGAAAGATCAAATAAAAGCCACCAAAAAGCCCCCCTGAAATACAGAAAAGTCTTTGAAGAATGTTGTTGCTGCATCAGGTTGTGGATCTGGAGTTGATGTTGGTGAGCCGGGCAGGCAGGTGGAAAGAAGAGCTAAGATGTGACCTCAACATCCAAGATCATGATCATTCCCCTGAATCTGGAGGTCCTTCAGTGTGCTCCTAATGTGGTCAAGTTGAAAAGTAGTGTCTTCCTGATAGAGTGAGACTAAGAGCTAAGAAGGGAGACAAAACCCTAAGCTAAAGAGAAATAGATATATGTTCTAAGCCACACAATCTTGTGCTGTTTGGTGCATGCATGTTCCTCTTTTGTCATCCCTTAGCTCCTAATAAACCACATTTAAATATTTTTTAAAAAGAGCTAAGATGGAGCTGAGAACAATATAGACAAGCTGGAATTTTCTGACATGTCTGCATCTAACTCTCACCACAAAGAGCGAAGATAAGCTGGATGGAGTATGCCTGCACATGTGTGTATATCCTTCACCATGTTTCACCACAGTGATGTTCAGAGAGGAAACACTACTGCTTCACATGCACCTTCCACACCATGTGCAAATTTCTCATTTGGCCCACACTAGAACTAGAAAGGGCAACAAGGCTCTAGCTTAGCAGGTTCCCAGAGTACAAAGCCACTCCCCAGCTCCAGGGTAATCCCATGAACTCTATGCTATCCCTTCCTCCAACTCATGGGAATCATACTCTCCATTATTGTCTTTCTTTCCTGCCCTTTCAAGTATTCACTCTCCATTGGTTCTTTTCCACCTGTCCAAGAACATGCTGAGTCTCTTCTATACCATAAACAGAAAACTCCCCTCCAAAACCACTACCTTCTAAAGAAAACGTCCTCTTTCATCTCCCTATTTTAACCAAAATTTAGGGGGAAATGGAGCATATTTTTGATGCTTCCCAAACCTAACCACCTGTTTGGTTCTCAGCTTTGAATTTCCTACCCTTCCTCTCCACTGAAAGCAGTAATAACACTCTGCTCTTAACTAATCCAAACTTCCCTTCTTCAGGGCTCACCTCCTCTCCAGTAGCTGGCATTGTCAGTGACTCCTTCTGTCTTGGATTTCGCTCCTTTCTTCACTTCTGACTCCATTTTCTCCTGGCTTTCTCCTCCACCCAGGATGCAAAAATCTCATTATCCTCCATGAATCTCCCTTCCATTGCCTACCCCTTAGCTATCAGGATTGGTTGGGGTTCCAGCTTTGGCTATCTTGCTATATATACTCTTACTCAGTGAGCCCACCAAGCCCCAGGACTTCAAATGATATCCACCTGCTAATTACTTCCAAGGCTTGTGAGGGGAGCGAAGTCAGAAATAATCTACATCACCACCTTGGGGAGGTCACTTCCCCAAATCTATACCTCTAGGCCAAAATGCCTTCCTGAGACGCAGACCATTATTTCCAACTACCAGTTGCCAATATTATGAAGTGATGTTCAAGGATGACTAGTCTTCAAGTGAGAAGAGATGAAATGAATAAAAGTCATTAACAATTTAGCTGATGATTTTCAAGCTCTTATTAAGTAGTTAGCATTATGCTAAGAGTTTTACATGCACTATTTCTTTGAATCCTCAAAAACTCTAAGAAGAAAGTACGTTTAGCAGCATTTTACAGTTAAGAAAACTGAGGCTCAAAGGGATAATAAACCTCAGGTCTAGCCATGATGAAATAGGTGGTATTAGACAGGACTTGAAAAGACAAACCACAGAGTGGGAGAAAATATTTGCAAAACATTTATCATAAAAGACTTGTATTAAAAATATGAAAAGAAGCACTGGCTGGTGTGTCTCAGTATACTGAGTGCCAGCCTGCAAATCAAAGTGTTGCTAGCTCGATTCCCAGACAGGGCACATGACTGGGTTGTAGGCTAGGCCCCCAGGTCAGGACATGTTAAAGACAACCACACATTGATGTTTCTTTCCCTTTCCTTCCCCTTCCCTTCAACTTTCTCTAAAAATAAGTAAATAAAATATTTTTTAAAATAGTCTTTAAAAAAATAAAAATATTAGTAGAGTACTTTTAATAAAAATGCAACCAACATGATAAAAATGGGCAAAAGTCTTAAATAAGACATTTCACCAAAGATAAGATCCTCATCATCACTAGACATTAGTGAAATGCAAATTAAAACTCAGTGAAATACCACTGTACCCTCATATGGTTAAATATAAAAAGACTGATAATACCAAGTGCTGACAGAGATGTAGAACAATTGCCACTTTTGTGTATTACTAGTGCTAATGAAGAATGTTCTAGTACTTTGGAGAACTATTTGGCAGTTTCTTATATAGCTAAACATGTACTTACCATGTGATCTAGTAATCCTAGTCCTGAGTGTTTTCTTAAGAAAAATGAGAGCATGTATTTAAAAAAGAAACAAAACAAAACAAGATCTGTACCTGGAAGGTCATAGCAACTTTATTTATACTAGCCAAAAAATGGAAACAATGCAAAAAAAAAAATTGTACCACATCCACACAATGAGGAAAGAATGGTATTTAATTAAATGGTTTTAACAACTGAATAACCATTTTAATGCCATAAAAAGGAAGAAACTGCTGATCTGGCTAGGTGGCTCTGTTGGTTGGAGTATTGTCCCATACATCAAAAGGTTGGGGGTGTGATTCCTGGTCAGGGCATACAGATAGGTTGCAAGTTTGATCCCCAGTCAGTGGTAGGCATATGGGAGGTAGGCAATCAACATTTCTCTCACACATCAATGTCTGTATCTATCTATCTATCTATCTACCTATCTATCTATCTATCTATCTCTATCTCTATTTCTATCATCTCATATCAATAAATATATTTTTTAAAAAGGAAGGAACTGCTGATACATGTGACACCATCGATGAATCTCCAAAACACTATGCTAAGTAAAAGGAACCTGAAACAAAGTGATTCTAATTATATAAACTTCTAGAAAAGCCCAACTGTAGCAGCTGAAATCAGATCCATGGTTGCCTAAGGCTGGCTATGTATGGTAGGGAATTGACTCAAGGGAATATGGGGGACTTTTTTTGATCCTTGCCCGAGGACATGCTTTATTGATTTTTAGAGAGAGGAGAAAGGGGGGAGAGAGAAAGAGAGAGAAACATCGATGTAAGAGAGAAAAGCCAGTTAGTTACCTCTTGTATGCACTCCCATCAGGGACTGAACCCATAACCTAGGCATGTGCTCTGACCAGGAATCAAACCTATGACTTTTCTGTTTATGGGATGACACTCCAACCAACTGAGTGACACTAGCCAGGGTGGCGTTGGTTACACTACTGTACATATTTGTCAAAACTAATTGAATTATATACATAAACTTGGTGAATGTTATTACATATAAATTATATATCATATGCTGATAAAAGGACGCTATGAGAAGTTCAAAGTAAATATACTCGTATGTATAGGATATAGAGAGAGGAACAAAAAGCACACCTTAGAAAGGGAGGATTTAGGGAAGGCCTCTGACAGTCTAGCTGACTCTGAAGCAATTAGAAGGCATGAGTCAGGCAGAAAGTGGTTTTTGTGGTTGGTTTTGCAAAAGTGATAGTCCCTGTTTGCCTCTGTTAGCCAAGGACTAATCTGGGTCCCAACTTTAGACTGTATTCAGGAAAATGGGGTAGATTTAATGATTCCAGTTTTAGACCAAAATGGAGAATGGGATTCGATGGGGCTTGTTCTTATCAAGGCGTAAGAGTATATAGGTATAAAGACTAAGAATTATGTTTGAGGAATTTTGAGATATTGCAGAACACTTATCTCTTCTGCCCAGCTGTGCCACGGGGACATGTTACTTTGGAGTAGTCACAGTCTTCCTCTGGGCACAGTATGACCATCTCTAAAATGGGAGAGGAAGTAGACTTGATGCTCTATAAGGTCTCTTCCTTCTTTAACTTTCCAGTTAAAGTCCAAACCGCTACTGCATGTGCACTCTTCTGCTTGTTTTGTCCAAGAGGCCAGTGTGTCTGTCCTGCCTTTGTTACTCACTGCCATTTCTCTTCATTCTCATGACATCCATCTGAGGGTCACATGAAGGGAGGAGGAAAACAAAGAAAAAAAGACAAAGCTGGTCAGGAAGGACAAAGATCTGGAGCTCTGACTGGAGTTCACATTTTAGGAAGTCAGAGGGGAGGAAAAGCCAGTCAGGCACCCTAGATCTAGCAGCAGGCAGGTCCATCCATTGGGCAAACACTACAGAGCACCTATTGTGTATGACACCACAGATGCTTATGAAGCACCTCCTGTGAGCTTGGTGCTAGGATTCAGCAATAAGAAAGACAAATATGATCCATGCTATGGGAGTTCTGAGGAGGAGGGCACTTATCAGATTTGTTATGCAAGAATAAAATGTGTTGCCTTGCCTAGAATGGATTGTATGTATAGTCTCTCTATTTTACACATAAGGAAATTTGGGCTTAGAAGGATTAAGATTCTTCGTGCAGCTAAAGACCGATTATTAGCCAACCATTACATTATCTTTTTCTATTCATGGTATTTGTTGAAGTGGTATGGAGGGGAGGGGCAGAGGAGGGAGGGAGAGGAGGTGATTGAAATGAGGTGCCTCTGGGTCAGGATGTGCCTGGCTCACACTTCGAGTGGCTCCACTGTGATACACTCTGTTTGAGCCTGGTCCAAGGGCCAGCCATTCCCAGGGGCTCGGGTCAGAGGAAACTGCCAGCTGCCTCTGCCCAACAAAGATGTCTTGTTGCATCTTGTTCCTATCGATTACCCACCAAAGTGTCTCTCATTGTTAGGCATTCCCCAGGGGCAGGCAGAAGAAAAGGAGCCCTTTCTCCTTTTTTTGCTTTTAATGACATCCAGCTCTATCCAGTGATCTCTGCCCTCTTCCTTGAGGCAGGAGAGGGGGAGGGAGGAGGGAAAGAAGAGAAAAAAAAATACAGAAGTCATGAGGAGCAGGGCAGGTGCAGACACAAAGACAAGAGATTGAGAGACACAGATACAGTCAGAGATACAAAGAGCAAGATGAAGAGAGAGAGAGAAACAGGCATGCAGAGATAAATGGGACAAGTTGCAGAGAGACTCACAGACTGAGTGAGAGATAGAGAGTAGCAAATAGAGACAAAACAGCGTCGGAGACAGGGAGAGACAGGCAGAGAGAGAGAGAGAGAGAGAGAGAGGAGTGGAGGGACAGAACAATAGGACAAAGACAGAGAAAGGCAGGGGTAAAGCAGCAGGGAGATAAAGAAACAGAGGACAAGAGAGAAACAGGTAAAGAAAAGAAAAGGAAGAAGCAGATGAGAGGAAGCAGGTATCACTCAAGGTCCAGGGTCTGAAAGGATTCCCTGTGGGACCCGGGTTGAGCCCCAGACACAGCACACAGTACAAGATTCCTGCCCCTGAAATGTATGGGGATTGGTTGTTCTGCCACTTCACCTGTGAACTACATTAATCTTCACCACCCCCTATCTCCCCACCCCCACAGGTGGAAATTAAAGCTTTTAATAGGCATGTGGCCTGAAGGCAGCCAATACCTCTCATTGCACTCTGGGTCCAGGCACTAGGAGTGAAACAGCTTTGGACTTGGGGAAATATAAAAAGTCTGTGATGGTCAGCATGCACCAGGACGCAGGTCTTACCTCCTTCACCATCCCTCACATTTCCCAGTGTACGATCTCTCTCTCCCTGGACTTCATGACTCCTGAGAAAATGCTGAAGCCCCAACTTCCACATCCACTGAAGCCCTCTGAGCTCCACACATGGATGCTCCAAAGCACCCTCCACCTGACGTCCCCCACCTCTCACACAAGCCACAGGTGTCTTCAACACGGACACAGCTCATTATCTTCCCATCTCCTTCCCCAACCTGTTCCTTCTCCTGGGTGCTGGGGTTCCCAGCCAGTCATCCCAGCCGGAAGCCTGGGGATCACATAGTCCTTCACCCCACATCAAATCATTCACCATACCCTATGAATTTTATCTCCTTGACTTTTCTTAGTGTCTCTGTGCCTCGATCCCTGCATCTGTAATGTTGAGGTAATAGTAGTACCTATCCCAATAGGTGGTTAGATACTGAAATGAGTTAATATATACAAAGCACTTGGAACAGTGAATTCCTGGTGTACAGTAAACCCTCAATAAATGTCAGCTGGTGGTTAGTAGGCTAGAGCAATTTCTTCTCTCTATCCAGTCCCCACAGCCCTCTTTCAGTCTACCAGAGGCTCTCCTGACTGAGCCCCTGCCTCTAGACACATGGATTCCAATCCATCCTCCACAGCTACGAGGATGATCTCTCAACAAAGCAACTCTGTTTCTACTTTCCCCACTTAAAAGCACTTAGGGAGTCCAAACAGATGTAAGGATGGGGCTCAAGCACCTCTTGTGGCAAAAACGGTCCTCCACGATCTGGACTTTTCTGCATCTCTCTTCTTCATTCCTGCCATTCCTCATTCCTTCTAAAGACACATCTGTGCACACCAGGCTATGCTCAACCTCCTTCCTATTGCTGTTGCTGCTGCTCCCTCTTCCTGGAAAAGCTTTCCTCCTCCCTGATCCTTACTTGCTCCATTTCCTGAGTGTCTACATGTGCCAAGCATTTTATATGTACAAGTGATTGCTAATCTTTCCAAATAGACATTGTCATCTCCATTGTACAGAAGGAAGGGAGGCTCCATGGCATGTCCAAGTCACACAGCTGTAGAGCCTAAACTTACCCCAGGGCTCTCTGCTCCTGTGTCTATACCTGCCATGCAGCCAGCAATAAAAAAGTAAACCACACTTATGGAGCAGTGACTGTGTCTTAGGCATCACATGCATTATCTTGTTTAATCTTCTCAACCACCTTATGAGGTAGGTGCCATTTTGCAGAGATAATTACTCTCTCCATTTTGCAGATCAGGAAACCAAGGCACAGAGAGGTTGAGTAACTTGCCCAAGTTGCCAAGTGGGCACTGGGATAGAAAATACAGGCAGGCTGGCTCCAGAGCAGACTTCCTGACCTTCTGGGAAGGAGTGAGTGAAGAACTGGGTTTCCAGTTCTACCCCTGCCACTGCTGCACATCATTCCCTGGTCACTTAGTATCTCAGAGCCTCAACTTCTGCATTGGTAAAATGGAGATAATGATAACACCACACTGCCCTAACTCAAAGGCCAAGTTAAAATAAAGAAAGGATGACAGCTTTGGGGGAGGGGTTAGAGGATGGATGGATTGAGCACAAAGGAAAAAGGACTCGTGATCATGGACAATAGTGTGGTGATGGCAGGGGAGGAGGTATAAAGTGGATAAATGGTAAGGGAAAACAATATTAAAAACTTGGAAAAAAAGAACATGTGTTGAACTCCTTCATGTAAAAAAAATGACCATCCAATATTGGTCTATGACTAAGGCACTGGAATTGTTAACTAACATGGTAGTAAAAGGTGAGCCTGAGACCCAAGCTCCTGTAATCAGACTTCAGAGCCCAAATTCCAACCATTTGTATCCCATGCAGGTTAACTCTGGGGCAAGAAGGTGAGTGAGAATCATCTATCTCTTCTTTGATTCCACAGCATGCATTAGTAATAGAAACCTCCAGTTACCGAGCAGCAAATAATATATGCTAAATCTTCTCTAATCCTACAGCAACCCTGTGAGGAAGAATGTATTATTCCTATTTTACAGATAAGAAAACAAAGGCTCAGAGTGGCAAGGTATAATTTGCCTAAATAATCTGGAAAGCCAGGGTTTAAACCCAGGTCTATAAAGTGCCAAACCCAAGATTTGTCTATGAGTGAGATACTGTGCTCGAGCCTATGGTGATACAAATGCACTAGATATTGGAGTATTTAAGACTCTTTGATCATACAATAACAGAAACCAACTCAAGCTAGGTTAAGCAAAAAAGGGAAATCTATAAGAATATAGCATGCTTTTTAAACACTGAGTACAAGAGTGCAACCAGACTTTTGAAAGGCTGAACAAGGAAATAAAGATCTGTCGGCACCCAGGCAGGGCTTTTTTTCCCCTAGTCTCTGCCTTTCTCTGCACCTTCATTCTCTCTCTACAGACCAGGCTTCCATGCTCCCCAGTCCACATGGCAGGCAGGAGATGGCATACAAACATTCCTGAGTTTACATCTCCTCTATCAAGAATCCAGTCTAGACAGAGCCAGAATCTCTGAAGCTGCCTCCAAGTTCCAGAAGATCATCTAAGTGGCCCAGCTTGAATCAGCACTCATCCCTAGTCCAAGCGACAGTGGCCTTTAGAATGGAGACCTATTATGCAAACATGACAATGGGCGGGGACTAGCCCTCAGAGTAAAGAAGAAGAATCACAAGGCCATGGACTGGACAGGTGCTCCAAAGGTGTTTATGCTCATGGGATCCTGGCCCCTAAAGAAGCAGAGTTAGTGAGCAAGGCAGGCAGATACACACGTAACCACCATCCAGTCTGGTAAGGTTCCTCAGAGAAGAGCATACATAGTGCTGACACAGTTTAGGAAGATAGCAATCAACTTTGCCAAGAGAAATACAGGAAAGCAACTTGTTGTAGCCATTGCATAAAAAATTATCAGAGCCCTGGCTGGTGTAGCTCAGTGGATTGAGCATGGGCTGGGAACCAAAGTGTCCCAGGTTCGATTCCCAGCCAGGGTACATTCCTGGGTTGCAGGCCATACCCCCCAGCAACCGCACACTGATGTTTCTCTCTCTCTCTCTCTCTCCCCCTCCCTCCCTCCCTCCCTCCCTTCCCTCTCTAAAAATAAATAAATAAAATCTTTAAAAAAAATTATCAGAGATAGCAGTAATAAAGTTTTAAATTATATACATTGTGTGTGTACATATATGTATATACATATATATCTCATATATATAACAAAGGCTATAAAGCAAATTTTTTAAAGATTTTATTTATTTATTTTTAGAGAGGGAAGGGAGGGAGAAAGAGAGAGAGAGAAACACCAATGTGCAGCTGCTGGGGGTTGTGGCCCGCAACCCAGGCATGTGCCCTTACTGGGAATCTAACCTGTGATGCTTTGGTTCCCAGCCCGAGCTCAATCCACTGAGCTACACCAGCTAGGGCAAAGCAAATTTTATTATAATTTTAGATTCACACTTGAAGGTTATAATTCAGGTATCAGTGGCGTGAAGCATAAGTTCCTCCTGCCCCAGAGATCTAGGATACTATTTGGGTACAGGATGTACGTGTATTTGAGAAGGCCTGACAAGACACCACATTTTAGGGGTCAGATTTCATAAGCACTACATTCCTGTTGAAAGGCCAAGGCCTCAGTGGACTATTACGAGATGAAATGGAGAGGCTGGGCCACATGTCATCTTTGAAGTGAGTCCCGGAGTTCTCATGTCTCATATCTCTGATAATCAGGACCAATCATGTGTTCACTGCACATTCTCCCAAGGCAGCTGAGTGGCAGCATGTCCAAGGTTCCTTGTCAGCACCTGAGGGCCTCCTGGATTGAGCTGGTCTCCTTCCCACGCTTCCGAGAAGTGTGCCTGCAGATTGCAAGAGCCATGGCTTTGAAGTGAGAAGCAGCATGTGGCAGAAGTTGCAAGCCAACTCTCAGGGATCCTATGAATCTAGGTTCAAATCAAACTTTGTCTATAATACAAACAAGTCACTCAAACTTTCCACAGTTAAGTTCTTCATCTCTGACACCCAGAGTAGCTGAGGAGATGGAATGAGGGGAAGGCTTAACACAATGCTTAAGGAGCAATGGCTGTCTAGGAGAAGCAGCCTGTCCACCCTCCCTCCCACACCCCTCTCTCCGCATACCTTCCTGCTTGCTTTTCCTTCTTCCACAGTCCCTCAAACCTTTCAGCCCCTGTTAGTCTTCTTGTTGGGCTGGTGGTCCCAGCTGAGCCTAAGAGGCTCTCTCACCATAACAATCATCCTAACTCCCTGTGGTCAGGGCTTTATAGTTTACGCCCCACTCACACACATCATCGCGTTTAGTCCCACAGAGTTAACTCCCACTACTGACCCTCCCACGTGCTCACTGCCCTCCCAGTAACACGCCCCACCACCTGTTCCTCAAACAAGCCCAGCCCTTCAATCATCTCGGGCCTTTGCACTTGCTGTTCCCTCTGCCTGGAATACTATCCCTAACCCCATTCTGTCTTCTTCTCATCACTCTGGTGTCACACTGCAAAGGGTCCTTCTTTGACCACCCAATACAAAGAAGATTCCTCCCAGGTACTCTTTGTCAAGTCATCCTGTTTTAATTCTCTCAGAGTACTGATCACAATGTGAAAATCTATTTTGTGTTCATTTGTTTCATTGTTCACTATAAGGCTGCCCCTTCAGAGTGTAAACTCCATGAAGGAAAGGTCATCACCTCTCTCATCCATTGCATCCCAGAGCCTAGCAGAGGGAGAACACTCAGAGAAAAATGAATGAACAAGTGAATATTATCATTCTCGTCCCATTTCATGGATGAGGAAACTGAGGCTCAGGTAGACTTGCCTCATCTCTCACAGGACTGTGTGGCTCTCTTCGAACAACCACCCTGTCCCCTTTGCTTTACTCTAGGAAGTTGGGGACTGAGCATGACTCATGGAAAGAAAAGACCAGATCTCAGGAGAACAACCCTAGCCCAGGACATGGGACTTTTTAGTGCTACCATAAGTGCCAGGCACTGTGCTGTGATTGATGCATACGACATCGCTTAATCCCCCAGGGTAACCCTCTATCCATCTCAAAAAAGGAAACTGGGGTACAGAGAGGTCAAGCGTCTCTGCCAAGTTGTGGCTGAGCAGGACCACAAACCCAAGACCACACAATGCCCAAGTCCGTAAATCACTGGGATGCTGCCTCCTCTCTCCAATGCCTGCTCACTCTTTTGTCCTCTCTCAGCTCCCGCTCTTGTGACCTGCAGGCTTATGACAAATCATATGAGACCCAGGCTTTCCTTTGAGTTTAAATGGAGCCAGAAATCTTAGAATCTCTGAAAGCAAAAGAGAACAACCGCTTTTGAGAGGCACCAACCTGTAATTGGCACAGCCTAGTCGCATCTCCCTCAATTTGTAACAAGGCAGAAATCCTGTTGAAGTCCCTGGAAGGCCATCCCTGCATAACGAGGACACGATCCAGCCCTGGGCGGTTCCGGCCGCTTTCAAAGCCACAGCCCAGAGCTCGTTTTAATGATCATGGAAGGAACTTCTGAGAGAGTTGTAAGAGGAGGATGGGATAATTGCACAAGAAATACATGCCACCGACCACAATGGCCTGCTGGCCCCAGGCTCTTCAGGAGATGTGGCCTTTGAGGTCAGCTCCTCTAGCACCTGCTCTGATTCTCTCTGACTCTCCGCTCCAAGATCATTATGAAAGATATTATAACCCCCCCCCGGCACCCTCCACCACTATTATCTCACAAATCTCTATTTCCCATCCTGATGAAGCTGAAGAAAATGATTCTTAGTGGCCTAGTTTGATGAAAATACTGTTGGTTTAGGAGTAGAAAGTTTGACCGTGCTCCTTAGCAGCTGTGTGGCCTTAAGTTACTTAGCCTCTCTGGGTCCCATTTTTCTCAGCTGGACAAAAATATTAAATGATACCTATCTGATGGTTCATCTTCGAATGTGGGTGAGTGCCTGACACTGGGTGGGTGTGCTAATGTTCTTACTGCTAGTAGCAGAGAAGGAGAGCTTGGACACTTTCACCTGGTGTTACTGTATAGTTCTGGGCTCCAGAAATTCATTCATACCTCTATAACAAAATTACTCATATGTAAGTGTTCCCATGTTCTCCCTCCTCTTCTCTCTCACCTTTCAGTCCCCTATCTGCAAAAGATGATGCCGTTTTTTGTATATCCAACCTCCCTGGCCCCACCCTTCAGGGACACTCCCGTCTTTGCAAGATTTCTGTACTATAGACCTGAGAGAACGGTTAGTGCTCAAACACCTCTGCAGCCCTGAGGCTTTGGTTGCCTTCCACCTCTCCCATGTCTACTGGAAATGCAAACTCAGTGATGACAAGGTCTTGGTCTATTTTGTTTACAGCCATATCCTGACACCTACTACAATCCAGGAACATAGGTATTTGTTAGTATCAATAAACATTTTATAAGTAAATGAAAGAAAGATGAATGAATCCCCAACACCAGTGGTTTTCAGCAAGGGGTGACATTGCCCCATCCCCCAGAGGACATTTAGCAATGTCTTTTTGAACATTGTATTTGGGGGGGTCATGCCACTGGCATCTAGTGGGTAGAAGCCAGGGATGCTGCTAAATATCCTACAATGCATAGGATTTCCCCCACACAAAGAATTAGCCAGCCCCAATGGTCAATAGTGCTGATGCTGAGAAGCCTTGCCCCACTCCAGGTCCAGTCCCTCCAACAATCTTCCCTGTGACCATCCCAGGTCAAGATACATTGATGCTCCCTTGTAATCCTGCGACATCCTCCTACCAGACGTCCCTGTTTCCACTCTTGTCCACCAAAATCCATTCTCCATGGAGCAGCCAAAGTAACATTTGAAAAGTAAAGTCAGTTTCCTACTAAAAACCTTTCCAAACACTTATGGATTCCCAGAGCTCTCTGAAGAAACCCCAAACTCCTTACTGTGTGTTACAAAGCCCTGCATGATCCAGCTTCGAACTGCTTCTCCATCCTCCATTCCTACTACTCGCACCCTCACTCACTGAGCTCCATCCCCATTGACATTCTCTTTCTCTAACTCGGTGGTTCACAAAGTGTGGTGTTTGATCCAGTGGCAGGAGCATCACCTGACACTGGTTAGACATGCACATTTTCCAGGCCCAGCCCAGAACTGCTGAATCAAATCTCCAGGGATAGGACTAGCAATCTGTGGTTCAACAAGCCCTACAGGTGATTCTGATACATGTTCATGTTTGAGACCCACTGACCTAATAAAGAGGCTCATCCCTACCTCAGGACCTTTGTACTTGCTCTTGCTCTTCTCTTTGTTCTGAATGGTCTTCCATGTCTTCATGCGACTAATTAAATCCTTATCACTTAAGTCTCACCTCAATTCATATTTTCTCGCATAAGCCTTCCCTAGACACTCAATCTAGAGTTGTTCCCTGACCCAAGTTAATATCACATTAATTTATTACAGTATTTTATTAAATTCTAATAGTCATTTATTTGTATTTATTTTCTCTCTCCTCCACTGCAATGTAAGCTCCACCAGAGAACAGGGACTCTGTCTGTCTTGTTCACTGCTCTATTCCTAGTATTTAGAGCAGTGCCTGTCAAAATATTTATTAAAGGGATGAATAAGTGGAAAATCTGGTTAATGAGAGGCAGAAGAGAAACAAAAGAGGGTATCAATTTATATTATAATGAGAAGTAAGGGCAGGGTAAGAAAGAAAAAAATACACAAACTGGGGTATTTAAAAATTTTGGCTTTGAAAAAATGAAAGGAGTGGGGACTTGACACGGAGGAAAAGGAGTTTTGAAAAGTGTCGCCATAGGTGCTACAGGGCGCAGAGTAGGGATTCTCTGCCCTGGAGCCTCTGACCTATACTGTGGTGACCGCAACCTTGTGCAGAGGTAATGTGGGGCACTGGGACTGAAGCAGTTTACGCATGAACTTCCTGCATTCATTCAACACACATAGAAGCTCCTCTAAAAGCTGAATCCTCGGAGGAATGCAGAAGAATTAGACATGAACCCTGCCTTTGAGAAGCTTAAAGGTAATATGGGAGCTAAGCCATGCATAGAGCCAATCCCATGAAAGACGGGCAGTGCTAAGAAAGGAAACACACTTCTCAGTTACCTCCTTTCTGAAGCATCTCCTTGGTGCTTTACATAAAGTATCTTGTGTGATAGCCACAGAAACTCTGTTCTGTAAGTATCCCCAGTTTACAGATGATAAAAATGGCATCTATTGAGCATCTGGTCTGTTTTAAGCTAACTGTTTTCTAAAAGGTGTCACTGAGTTCTTACAGCACTCCTAGGAGGTATTTATATCAGAATCCCCTTTGCACAGATGAGAAAATTAAGCCTCAGAGAGCTGAAGGGATCTCCAGAGGTGACAGAGCACCTCTGCCCAGAAGAAAATCTAGGGGCCCCTCTCTCCAGTGGCTGTTGTGCAGAGACCATGTTCCACTTTACACAAGGGAGACCGTTCCAACTAGCACGGCTGCCTGACAACACAATGGTTTATCTCGTGAGATGGGCACTCTCTGTTGCCATCTGCATTCACACAGAAGGCAGACTATCATTTATCTGGGGTGAGGCAGTGATTTCTTGGAGAGAGAGGTATTAAACTGATGACTTCTAAGTTTTTAGACAAAGGTCCCAGGATTCTCTTTAAGAAGAGAATGGCTTTGGGGCAGTCCTCCCTAAATCTCATTTTCATGTCATGGATTTATGTGACCATCAAGGTTCCTTCCACACCTTGCATTCAAAAGTTCTCAGCTCTAAAAGGCACACAGGGAGGCCAGGGTCACTGAGCTCTGGCCAAGGTTTAGGCAATGCTCAGTGAGGGTCCTGTTCAGTTAAGAGATCTGGGAGATTTGAAACTTCATTTCTTTCCCAGTTTCGCTTCCAGCTGCCCACAAGAAAACCCACATTGTGGAAAATTCCAGGCAGCAAAATACTGGTTTGATGGCAGAGTCTTTGGGAGCCACTCCCACAGCTAACTTGGGAACCTGTGCTTCCACACACACCACCTCTATTCCCACACCACCACCCTCCCCCACAAAAAGCCTCATTTGATTAGAATTTCAAATATGCTCCTGCAACTTTGGGTCTCTGGAATTCCTTTATCTCAGTGCAAGAGTAATTGGTCTTTTCTCCTCCTAAGCCTTAGCTGCCTCTCCACTTCATCAGCATGCTGGGCTCTGGGCCCACGGGCCCTGTGAAGGAATTGAAAAGACGCCATGCAGCTTTATGAAATCATACGTTAGATCTTTAAGGACGCTTTCTGCCATGGGGGGAGAGCTTTTATTTTTCGATAAATCTCCTCCAGTCTTCAGACAACAATTTTACAGTCTGTTAAGGTTCTGAGACAGAATTTATGATTCTGGGGAATTGCTCCTTCCTTCTCATGCAGCCCTTTCTCTTGCCTTCCCCCACCCTACCCTCTTCTTGGAGGATCCAGGAAAGCGGGTGAAAGGAGAGGGATCTGAACAGATGACCTCCACCACCTAATGCACACACGCACACACACTGCGCTTTGTATGTTCAAAGCGCTTTATCCATCATGCCATTTCATCCTCATGAAGAGGCTGGAAATATGCTGAGCTGGTATTAGTGGGCCTATTTCCAAATGAGGTTCCTAATAGAAGTAGGATTTAAACTCTCTTCTTCTGATTCCAAGCCAAAGGCCAAATCCAACATAATATAATGCCTCCCTAGTTACTGTGTGGACTCATTTCTATTCCTAAATTCAGAAGGGGACCCAGGTTGGAAGGGCTGAACTCCTTAAATGAGAGGCCAAGAATTAAAAAGCAATTGTCTTGTGATAATGGAGGACTGTCCTCCTTCCCAATCCCACAGCTACCAGTAGATTGAGGTGGTAAACCTATGAGCCAAACATTTGTGATCTTTAATCCACTTTGCATACTACTGCTGAAGTTACTTCCTCCAAGGATGAATGTGGCTGGGTCACTTGATTGTCCAAAACCCTTCTTTTTTGCCTAAAGGAAAAAATTACAGAGTTGAAAGAAAACTCAGAGACCATCTAATGCTACACTTTAAACTATGCAATAATGTGCTCTACTACTATGTGCCTCAGCCTCTGCTTAAATAACTCCAGTCATGGGAGTTATTTCTTATTCCATTCATTCTTTTTTATATTTTATTGATTATGCTATTACAGTTGTCACATTTCCCCCCCTTTGTTCCCCTCCACCCTTCACACCCACTCCCACCCACATTCCCCCCCTTTAGTGCATGTCCATGGGTCATATATATAAATTCTTTGGCTTCTACATTTCCTATACTATTCTTAACTTTCTCTTGCCTATCTTCTACCTACAATTTATGCTACTTATTCTCTGTACCTTTCCCCCGTCTCTTCCCACCCACTCCTCCACTGATTACCCTCCATGTGATCTCCATTTCTGTGATTCTGCTCCTGTTCTAGTTGTTTGCTTAGTTTGTTTTTGTTTTTGTTTTAGGTTTGGTTGTTGATAGTTGTGAGTTTATTGTCATTTTACTGTTCATATTTTTATCTTCTTTTTCTTAGACAAGTACCTTTAACATTTCATATAATAAGGGCTTAGAGATGATGAACTCCTTTAACTTGACCTTATTTGGGAAGCACTTTATCTGCCCTTTCATTCTAAATAAAAGCTTTGCTGGATAGAGCAATCTTGGATGTAGGTCCTTGCCTTTCATGTCTTGGAATACTTCTTTCCAGCCCCTTCTTGTCTGCAAGGTTTCTTTTGAGAAATCAGCCAACAGTCTTATGGAAAGCCCTTTCTAGGTTACTGTCTCCTTTCCTCTTGCTGCTTTTCAGATTCTCTCCTTATCTTTAATCTTGACTAATGTAATTATGATGTGCCTTCATGTGTTCCCCCTTGGGTCCAAGTTGTTTGGGACTCTCTGAGCTTCCTGGACTTCCTGGAAGTCTATTTCCTTTGCCAGATTGGGCAAGTTCTCCTTCATGATTTGCTCAAATAAGCTTTCAATTTCTTGCTCTTCCTCTTCTCCTTCTGGCACCCCTATGATTCGGATGTTGGAACGTTTAAAAATGTCCTGGAGGTTCTTAAGCCTCTTGTTTTTTTGAATTCTTGTTTCTTCATTCTGTTCTAGTTGAATGTTTCTTTCTTCCTTCTGGTCCACACCATTGATTTCAGTCCCAGTTTCCTTTCCATCACTGTTGGTTCCCTGTACATTTTCCTTTATTTCACTTAGCATAGCCTTCATTTTTTCATCTAACTTGGGACCATATTCAACCAATTCTGTGAGCATACTGATTACCAGTGTTTTGAACTGTGCATCTGATAGGTTGGCTATCTCTTCATTGCTTAGTTGTATTTTTTCTGGAGCTTTGACCTGTTCTTTCATTTGGGCCTTTTTTTTTTTTTTGTCTTGGTGTGTCTGTTATGCAGTAAGGGGCGGAGCCTGAGGTGTTCACCAGGGCGGGGCAACCCATGTAGCTGTGTGGTGACTCTGTATGTAGGGCAGGGGTAGGAGAAGGAACAGTGCTGCTTACTCTGCTGTCTGCTGGATTTCAGTCCTTCCCCCTGCTACCCACAATCAAATTGGGCCCTTCTGGTGCTGATTCCTGGGTGGGTGGGCTTGTGTACATTCTAGGACCCTGTGGGTCTCTCCAACAAACTCTCCTGTGAGGCTGGGAGTTTCTCCTGCTGCCGCCTCAGCCCCCACAGGTGTTTTCAGTCAGAGATTTGAGGCTTTATTTCCCCACGCTGGGGCCCTGGGTTGCTTGCTCTGTCTCACTCCCCAGTTGTTCCTCCCAGTTTCTCTGCATGCAAATGTGGGACCTCCCAGTCCTCTAGCCACCATCTTGCCACAAGTTCTCTCCACCTGGCTGCCTGTCTTCACACCTCCTACCGGTTTGTATAAATGTTTCTTCTTTAACTCCTTGGTTGTCAGACATCCATACAGTTCTATTTTCTGTCAGTTCTGCTTGTTTTTTGTTTTTAAATTTGTTGTTGTCCTTCTTTTGGTTGTGCAAGGAGTCACAGTGTGTTTACCTACACCTCCATCTTGGCGAGAAGTCCCATTCATTCTTTCATTTACTTGCCTTCTTTTATCTAAACCAGAGATTTAGATAAAACTTCTGGGCCAAAGACATATGAAAAGAAGCTCAGCATCACTAGCCATGAGAGAGACGCAAATTAACCACAATGAGATACCATTTCACACCAGTCAGAATGGCTATCATTAATAAATCAACAAACAACAAGTGCTGGCATAAATGTGGAGAAAAGGGAACACTGGTACACTGTTGGTGGGAATGCAGACTGGTGCAGCCACTGTGAAAAACAGTATGTAATTTCCTCAGAAAACTAAAACTGGAACTGCCTTTTGACCCAGCAATTCTGCTGCTGGGATTATACCCCAAGAATCCTGAAACACCAATTCAAAAGGACCTGTGCACCCCAGTGTTCATAGTAGCACAATTTATAATAGCCAAGTGTTAGAAGCAACCTAAATGCCCATAGGTAAATGAGTGGATCAAAAAACTATGGTACATTTACATTATGGAATACTACACAGCAGAAAGAAAGAAGGAGCTCCTATCCTTCATGACAGTATGGATGAATCTGGAGAGCATTATGCTGAGTGAAATAAGCCAGACAGTGAAAGACAAATACCACATGATCTCACCTATAAGTGGAACCTAATCAACAAAACAAACAAGTAAGCAAAACATAACCAGAGACATTGAAATTAAGAACCAACTGACAGTAACCAGAGTAGAGATGGGAGAGGATATATGGGGGAAAGGGGAAAGGATTGTCAAGGAACATGTATAAAGGACACATGGACAAAACCAAAAAGGGGTAGAATCAAGGGTGGGAGGTGGGGATGGGGGTGGGGTGGGGGAGAGTGGTGGGGTGAAAATGGAGACAACTATACTTGAACATCAATAAAAAATAAATAAATAAGTATAAATAAATAAATACCTCTGGGCTATAGACAGTACCAGTCCAGTCCTGTTAGGAAATGGGCTGCACAGCAGCTTGAATGTAATGCATCATCCCAAAACCAACTCTCTCACCCTCAGGCCATGGAAAAATTTTCTTCCACGAAAGTGGTCCCTGGTGCCAAAAAGGTTGGGGACTGCTGAATTCAACAACAGATATTTACTGGCTATGAATGGTGTTAAGTCTATGCATACAGTCCTGAATATCACATACTCAAACAGTAGTGGTTAGGAGAAAGGTCTGAAGGCAGACTGCCTGGGTTCAAATTCCAGCTCTATCACTTACTTGTTGTATAACTTCAGGCAATTCCTTAACTTCTTGTTGCCTCAATTTCTCTGTGTATAAAGTGAAGATAAGAATACTACCAACTTGGCACATTGTGAGCACTGAATACATGAGAACAAGTGACACAGATAAAATAAACAGGCATCTACAGTACAATGACGTATGTGTACAGAAAGCTGTGGGAGCATCTAATCTATTGGGCATGGTGGGTGGCCATGGCAGGCTTCCTAGAAGCAGTCACCTCTAAGTGAGACATTATAGCCAACCAGGGGTTGTCCAAGCAAAAAAAGGAGAAAACTATTTCAGGACAAGGCAATGGAATGGCAGACACAGTCTTGCATAAACAGAAAGCCTGGAGTGTTCAGAGAATGTTAAGAGTTCAGTGCTCCTGGTGCAGAGAGGGCATGGCAGGGATGTGAGCTAACCATTCACTTTTCAGAGAGTTCCATTATGAAAAAAATCCTTTCTACATTTGTATCCCTGGTATGGCACTTAAAGACTTCTGCAGTTTGGCCCCAACTTACTTTTGCAGTTTTATCTCTCAATTCTGTACCAGTCACATGTCTATCAACAAGAATACACCTTTCCATGTCTAGGTCTTTGTTTATGCCATTTCTCTTCCCAGGAATGTTACCTAGAGTGGGCATTTGGGGTTTTAATTTTCTTAGGACTTCATACAATCTTTTACTAACAAACCCCTCTTTCTTATGGGGCACTCATTTCATGTGATTCAGGTGGGTTCACCCTAATCTGACACCACCTCCAGACTATGTCCCTCAAAGAATAACATACTCTCTGGGCATAGTGATGGTTTCAAGGGATGGACACGTAAAGCAAGCCAAGCCATCCACAGTCCTCATGCCCTTGGTGTTGCTCAGCTTGGAAGACCGAAGTTTGGGCCTGCAAGACCATCCTGCCTGCCCTTCAAAAGGAATCCTTCTGAGGAATAATGCCAACTAGGAAGAGGCAGAGACAAGATAGTATCATTGAAGCCTCTAGATGGAGACCTGCCAAGAACCAGCCTCATTCCCGGACTTCCTAGTTAAGTGAACCAATAAATTCTCTCTTTTTCCTTAAAATTCCTTTGTAATAGGTTTTTGTCACTTCAAAACAAAAAGAGTTCTGACGAAATCACTCTCAGACCTCTTTGTCACCTGTCATAGCTTGGCACAGTTACCAACTCTTCCATAATCATCTCATGAAGCACTCAGGTGTGCAGCATCCAGCTGACATTTATTGCATCCTACTTTCCACGTTAGCACTGGTACTTGCTCGGAAATCCTACTTAGCACCTGAGAGGAAAACTACTTGTAGGAAGACAGGCTTCTATCCCCATGGTGAGTATTAGAGTGTCCAATATGGAGCAGATGCTCAACAAATGTTTGTGCAGAAAAAGAAAAGGAATATGAAAGAAGAGCATTAGATGTGGGGATGCAAACTCTAGATCTAATATTTCCTAAACAGGTATTCTTAGAAAGCCCACTTACTGTAGACTCCATTTCTACACGTTTTCACTTCATGTATAAAATAGGGATAGTATTGATTAGAGCCATTTAAGTATAGACTACAAGAATGAATGTTACACATTCATAACTGCCAAAACTTAGAAGCAACCAAGATGTCCTTTAGTAGGCAAATGGCTAAATAAACTATGGTGCACCCAGACAATAGAATATTATTCAGTGCCAAAAATAAATGAATTATGAAGCCATGAAAAGACATGGGTAACACTTAAGTGCACATTACTAAACAATAAAAGTCAATCTAAAAATGCTACATACTGTGTGATTCCAACTATATGATATTCTGGAAAAGGCAAAACTGTGGAGACATAAAAAGATCAGAGATTACAACAAGAAGGAATGAAAAGGGGAGAGATAGAAGAACACAGTGTAGGTCATTTTTATGGCAGTGAAAATGCTCTGCATGGTATTAGAATGATAGATGTTTGTCAGTACACATTTGTCCAAACCCATAAATGCACACCACCAAGGGTGAACCCTATGCTAAACTATGAAATTCCAGTGATTCTGATGTGTTGATATAGGTTCATCCTTGGTTAAAAAGAAAAGGACCATGTTGGTGAGTAATATCAATATCTGCAAAGGCCATGCATGTGTGGCAACAGGGGTGTATAGGAAATCACTGTACTTCCTCTCAATTTTGTCATAAACCTAAAACTGCTCTGAAAAAATAGTCTTAAAATATAAAATGTTAAATGCTATTCAAATGTTTAAAAAAAGAATGTATGCTTTGTAAAACATACAGACACATTTAAGTAAATTAAAGCTTCCATTACCAGTGCTAGTCAAAAAGTAAAGAAACTTGGACTCCAAGTTCAAAACCTCTCTGAGACTAATGATCTATGGGACAAGTCAATCACCATTTCTGGACTTCAGTTGACTCATTTATAAAATGAAGGCAGGGATGAGAGGATTAGGTGAGTTTTAGGAACATTTTATGTTTCTATGATGTCATAACATCATTCCTGATAGCTTAGCATATTAAAATCTCCCCCATGTCAATGGAGGCAAGAAAGTCCAGGAGCCTGAAGATACATGGGGTTCCCCTTTTGTCATGGTTTATCATCAGTATAATCTTTCATTGACGGCTTAAATTTGACAGGCACCATGCTAGGTAATTATCACCCATTATCTCATTTATTCTTAAAAAATAACTCTGTGAGGTAGGATCCATTCTCTCCTTTATACAAATGGAGAAAAAGAGGCACAAAACATTAAGTAACTTGCCTAGCCCCACAGCTAAGAAGTGGTAATATCATTCAAACCTAGGCAGTCAGTCTGCTTCTGAAGCCCATGTTCTTAACCATTACACTGCACTGCCTCCCTATGACCCCCAGTGTATCACTTGACAAAGGCAGAGAGAGATCTATATCTGCTCCAAGGGCCTCTGCAGTCCCGACCATGCCTACAGTCCAGGGTGCTGGAGCCTGTGTGAGTGGGAATGCCATCCAGCTAATGGAAGAAAATGTAATTACAGAGCATAATTACAGTGTATCGCATTCTGTAATTATACTGACGGTATTTAATATAGAACATATTCTGAAGCTAAATGGGATGGAAACACCCCCCAAACAGAATAGAGCTGGAGCTGCTCAGAACCTGTCTCTCAATATTATGGAATCGTAGGACCTCTATCTCAGGTTCTTCACCTGAGTGGAAAATACTCTGTTCCACCCAATGGCCCATGCCTAAACCTGATGCTCTCATCCCCACATCCCGCAGACATTACCTCTCAAATCTTTCTTGTACGCTCCAATCCATTGCTTCTTTCTTAGTTTGGAAATTGTCCTCTCTCCCCTACTCTATTTTTACAGCTGGTCCTTTGGCTTCTTGAGATGCCCTATGGGTCACTGTCTGCTCTGTAGGAATCCCAGGATGCAAATCTGACATTGTCACTTCCTTGCTTACAACTTTTCAGTGCCTGCTTATTGCCGAGTCCAAGCACCTCTGGTCAGCACAGCTGAGCCTTGGTGATCTGGCCTGGGCTCCCCATCCTGACCTCACCTCCAGATGCCTGCCACATGCCCCTGCACTCCAGCCATTCTGAACTATCCATGCGGATTCTGGAATCTCATTTCTCCCATGTTTGTGCGTGTCACTCTCTGCCTGAAGTGCTTTCCTTTCACACCTTCCCTAACTCATATTCAGCCTTCAGGAGGAGCTCACATGTCATCATTCCCTGAGATATTTCCCTGACCCCAAAACTGAGTTGAGTACCTTCAGCATCTTCTAGCAGAAAGCTCACCCCACTGTGTCATAATTTTCTGTTTTCTTCTCAGTCTCCCTTTGAGACTAGGAGCACTTGTGGGCAAGAACTGTGTTTTGCTTTGTTTTGTTTTCATTCCTATATCCTTAATGCTTAGAATGCTGCCTGGCAGAGAGTACGTGTTCCATGTTTCTTAAATGAATGAATGAATGAATGAATGAAATGTCCAAAGAACTATATGCAAGCAAAATTGTTTATTTTTTGTGACTAGCTATAATTCTATATAATTATGGAGGGTCACAGACTGAAAAACCTCTTAGATTTTCCTTTCATTTTAAAAATGAATAAAGGTAGCACCCAGGAAGTGAGGAAATTTAACTAAGGTCACACAATAAATATGACAAGTCTAGAAAAGAAAAGAGTTCTTTCAAGTTTGGCCCTGTTCCATAGCAGGGTATAACATTTATCTATTTATAGCCAAAGATCCATTCTATGGAAAGGGGTGTCTGGAAATACTTAAAATGTCAACAGCAGAAAATATTTGGATACAAAAATTGTGTCAAAACTGTGTGTGTTGTGATACTTTGGTGTCACCTTTATGATTTTCTTTACCTAGTTCTCAGTAAAGAAAAAACCCATTTCCCACGTAGGTGCAGGCTCCACTAGGCTTTCTGCCTCTGGCCCCCTTCAGGGTGCATGTACATGGTGGGGGAGAGACAGAAATGAAGAAAGCAGATGCAGAAGTCATATCTCTACTTCATCTGAAAACATGAATGAATTCTGGAATTCGTTTGTTTAGAATCCCAAATAACTACTTGCATTTGTGAAACACCCAAAAGACAAAAAAAATTCAAGAACTAGACTTGCACACTGGGCCGTCTCTTCCTTCCCACCTGTTCATTAATTTAATCACCCAGCAATTACTAGTTGAGCACACAGCTGTGTGCCAGGCAGTAGGATCACAGCAGTGGGCCAAACAGAATCCCTGCCCTCACTGAGTCTCCAATTCAGAGTCCATGTTGCCTGCTGACAAAGCACCTGCCCTGCAGCCAGGTAGCCTGGATCCTAATCTTAGCTCTACCACCAACTGTTTGCTGAATTTGGACAAGTCACTAGGCTTTTTAATCTTTTAAATGGGAGTATGATTAGACCCCTCCTCATAGTTTTATTTTGAGGAACAAATGAGGAAATATGAGTGAAGTGTTTAGAATGGTGTGTAGCACATGATAAGCTTCTGTGCCCTCAGAGAGGGGTAGGATGCTATAGCAGCGTGGAGTTGGCAGGGATGTAGTCCCACCCTTTTGTCTTACAGATAGGGAAGTAGCGTCTCAGAGGAGCCATGGAGTGTGTCCCAGGTCCCACGGCATATTGGTGTCAAAGCATCAGCTGTACTCTGATCCTTGGCCATCCCTCTGTGAGTAACCTGAGAGACATTGGCCTGGTACTGCTAGTCACACAGACCAGGGTTCAAGCTCTGAACCTAGCTCTGCTAAGCTCTGTTACCCAGGCAGTTTATTTAATCTTTTTGAATCTCCATCCGGAGATGGGTATGATAATGCCACTGCTGCTGAAGATGATGATGATGAGAGTATTATTTAAAAGTAATCATTCTTCCCTCACAGTTGGGAGGCTTTAATGAGATACCTGGTGTGATAAGGGTGTAGCAACTATACAAAGGGCTATGCTCTTCCGTAGAGCAGCCACTAACTGCAAATGGTTGTGAGCACTTGCGACGTGGTCAGTGTAACTGAGAAACCAAGTTTTTAATTTTAGTTGAGTTACATTTAAATTTAAAAATGAATACTCAATTCAGTTATTGGAAAACTTCCAAGTATTCATAACGTGGAATATTTTTCAAATGTCTGTTTTATGAAATCTTAATAAAGATAAAGTGTTTCTGATGAGAATTTAGCATCCAAATTAAAATGTAAAAGTATAAAATATATGCAGGATTTCAAAGAGTATAAAAAAGAATGTAAAGCATCTCAATTTTTATACTGGTTACATATTGAAGTGATAATCTTTTGTATATATTAAGTTAAATAAAATTTATTTTCAAAATAAATTTTGTCTGTTTTTTTGTACATGCTTAATGCAAATTTCCTGTTAGCTCACCCACTACATCTCTTGGATGACAGCATTAGTAATGGGCCATGCACACACCAGGGCTATCCTCCTTCCTCTCCCTGCTTTCTGGCAGTTCTTAACCATACTGGCTAGGAAAGGGAACCATTTAGGGGCAACTGGTAAAAATCAGGTCTTATCTTAACCAAAAGGAAGGATATGAGAATACTCATAGGATCTAGGGAAAAGCTGAAGCAACAGACCCCGGGCAGATGTAGGGGGCAAAAGGCAAAGGTGGTCCCTGCCTCCTGGATGCAGCCATCAGATTATTTTCAATCTCCATGGCACAACACTCCAAATTCCAGGGAAAGAGAATCTAATTGCCTAAGTCTGACTCACTTGCTAGCCCCTTGGTTGGGGGTGGGTAGGGGTTGGGAGGGCACTTTGATTGACAGACCCACTAAGGTAGTACCTAGTACAGAAGACTCTGTCCACTAGAGGAAAATCAAGGTGCTGCTGTGAGAGGGAATAAATGGATCCTGGGCAGACACAAGGCACAGGTGCCACTTAGCCCAGAAGCCTGAGTACAGGTAAAAAACTAAAAAGGTACAACAAGGAATGGAGTCTCTGTTCAGACACTGAATCACTATCACCTTGGACGAATTCCTCTGCTTCTTTAGGCCTCAATTTCCTCAACCAAAAAATGAGAGAACAATGTTTGTGCTGCAGTCCCTCCCACTATAAAACTGTCACAATTGCCTCAATACCTGCTAATCTCAGGGCTGGCTCTGTATCCTCTCAGAAGGGGAAGACTCAGTTCTGGCTGAGCCCACCCTGCCACCCCACCCCCCTCTCCTATCCCATATCCATCCCCTGCATGGCACTGTGATTCTGCCAATCTCTTGTGAGTGCCTGAGACCCTCTGCCACTTCCTTGCTCTCTTACCCTCCCTAGTAGCTTTGCTACAAAATAAAAAAACAAAAAAAAATTGGCATGTTCACAGAAAGCCCTTTAGTCTAATTGATCAGGAATTGCTAATGCAGCAAAAACTAAAGCCTCAGGAAGAGAACTTAATTCCTTGCATTATCTCTCTTGTTAAAAAGGAAGGAAAAGGTGGCTTAGAGCTTTGTACAAGCCCATTATATCAGCTTCTTGGTCAACAGCTTCCTCCTCTGCTTGCAAAAGTGCTACTTCAATAGAGAGACCACTAACAAGAAGGACCCAGGAGAACTGGGTTTCAGTCTCAGTTACACATGCATGCATGCATGCATTCATTTATTCAATGCAATGTAGGGAGACAGAAATGTCTAAGACCTAGTCTTTGTCATTCAGGAGCTCACGGTCTATGAGAGTCTCCTAGAGATTGATAAGTGAGCAAATAACTGCACAGCAGTACAACAGAGGCAAGAACAAATCATTAGGGGAGCTAGAGGAGAAACCAACTAACCTAATCTGGAAAAGTTATTTGAGGAAGGAGATCATTCCAGGCAGAGGAAATGGCAGGCACAAAGTCATGGCTGGTGTTATTTGTTTGGAGAGTAGAAATAAGTTTAGCTGAAGCATGAGTTGCTTTTGGGATGGTAAGCGATGAGCTCCAAGTTAAGTCATGTCCGTGACTCTGTTCCACCATTTGTCCCTCGCTACCTCTAGGGGTCCCAGTTTGAAAAATGAAATGTAATTCTTTGAACATCCCTTGAAAATTGCAATGTGTTGTGGAGACAGGGTTACGGTGAGTTCTAAGAAGTTGCCTAGTGGCCCTCCATAGAGAGAAGCTCACCAGCATGGAGGCAGCGTCCTCTGGCAGAGCAGCAGTGTGCAGCATGTGCTGGTCTTCCCTAACTCTGTTTCCAACCCCATGCTTGTGCAATCCAGGGGCCCCTGGGTTTCAGCATCTCCTCTAACCTTTCCACCAGCTCCTTGGGTTTGAAGATATATCTGGGGTGCAGTTCTCCTCTGCTACTTACCAGGTGTGAAACTGTGAGACAGCCCCCCTTAGCTTCTGTGTCCTCATCTACAAAATAGGACTAATATTGTCTATCTCACAAGATTTGTAAGGACTAGATCAACTATTCTATGAGAAAAGTCTTAGTAAATTTTCTCATAAAAATATTATGAGAAATGTACAAATATTTCCAAGTCACCTTCATCACCATCATTTCCCTCTTGTCTTAATAAGGGTCTCTTACAATGAATAAATCACACTCTCATTTCAATGTGAAACAATGTGTTGAAAGCCAGTTCTGCCCTTGTCCTCTGAGGTCTCCTCCCTGGTCTTTTCTCTGCATCTTTCTATGTGTCAGGAGCTACATTTTAGGCTCCTTTAAGTACTGGCTTCCTGGTAGGCATAGCCATTGAGATGCTCACTAAAGATAATGCTCACAGAAGACAGGAGGGTTGGAGAAGGGGAAACCCAGGCTATTCTTCCTCTCTTGCTCAGGGCTGTTTCCTGTAGCTGCTGTGTGTCCACTGCAGTTCCAGATCTTGCTGGGCTCCAAGGTTCTAATGGTCTAAGATTCCCAGGGTCCTAAGGTTCCTAAAGGTCTAGCTCCTACCAGGTGGCTTCTGACTTCTGATAACTCTACCTCCTCCTCTTCCTGTAGTGCCCTCTAGCACTATGGAAAGTGGCAGCTACCTGCCTTCAACAGTCTCTAGGATACCCTCCATCCCATTTGGCTTCTGGTTCCTTTCCTGTTTAGAAGCACTCCCTGTACTGAAAGACATACCTAAAGTGGTTTTACTCTCTAAACCCTGACTGATACCCCAGGTGAGTTATTTCACTAGTAAAATGAAGCCAGTAAATGACTTCTAAGATATCTTCTACTTTTAACATTCAAGTAACCCTTGTCAAAAAATTTCAGAGTTCATCGCATCCTCCTCTCCTTGCAGACTGACATCGGGTCTCACCTTTGCCCCTCTCCTGTTTCCAGGTCCAGACTTGACTCTTCTCCTCTGCTAAGATCTGGAACAATAAACTCACCACCTGGGTATTCCAAACAAGTTCCTGGTGGCTCCCTGTAACTCACCCTATTGTTGTTGCATTTACCCTAATCCATGAAAGAAAACCAGAAATCTCTCTTTAGATATATAGACTAAGATGCCAAGATATTAACCCTTTTTTCCAACAGATAATCCTTAGGCCAAATCTGATGTGTCCAATCAGGCCAATCATTCAGATTCCAAGGACACTGACATTCCTCTCCATGATTTGCAAGCAAAGCAATAACACTTTAATTATGTGTCTATTATCGTCGTCATCATAATGCACCCACATGGATGGTGGCAGCAGGGCTGGGTTAATATATTCATTAGGAACAAGCGAGAGCAACATGACATTAATACCACTAATAATACCTAATTGAGCTTAATTACAATGTGATGCCTAATATATTGTGATGAATTTATTCTCAAAGTATTTACATATTTGTAGTAAAGTAATTAGCATTCTGCCCATAAATAATTCCTCAAAAGTCCACTCTAGCTCTGGTGCAGAAGGGAGACTAAACACACCAGCCTGGTTGAAATGTCCTGGCAAAAACAAACAAACAAAAAAAGCTCTTAATTTGTGCAAAAATATATATGTCACATCTTCCTTAAAGGCAAAGTGAACCGGTCCCACCAGGAAAGCATTTAGGGGAAAAAGGTGGCAGGAGAGAGATTTGCCCCTCTCAACTTCAAGAGTCTGATTGAGATTAAAAGTTTTCATGCTGGGGTCTGTGCTGTGACTACACAGAGAGATCTGTGATCCGTCCTGGGTGACAGACTCACAGAGGGACATTCACAAACTGGGGGAGGTGATCCAGGTAAAGAGAGCTCACAGAGGTGCAGCTGAAAGCGCTCAGCATGTTTAAGTCCCTGAGATATGGGAGCCATTGATTCAGATTTGCAGGGCTGTCACAGGGCAGCAGGAGCTGCCTGTGAAGTGGACAATAGCATAGATTTTGACCTCAAGAAGTGTTTGAATCCCATTTGGCCACTTATTATCCACAGTATCTTGGGCCAAATACAGTGTCTCTAGTGCTCTGTTTTCTCTTTGGGTTATGTTAATTATATCTTCAAAAAAGATGATGCCAGGATCTGCAACCCCAGAAGCCTCAGCCTATCTGCCTCATGGAAAGGTTCAATAGCTCAGGAACTAGAACCAGAATTTATTGTACACCTAGTCTCACCACCTAAAATCTGGTGATGTGGGCAAGTCATTGGATCTCTGTAGATGTCACATTTCTCACCTATAATATGAGGACTGCTATCACACCTAGCACATAGGATTGTTATGAGAATTAAATGAATAAAATAATTCATGTAAAGTGCTTAGAGCACGTAGCACATAGTAAGCACTTAATGATAGCTATTATTATTATTACTGTGGCCACCTTTTTTGTTCAACATTTGGCTTCAGAGGAAAATACCCACCCTAGAGAGTTGAAGCAGAAGTTGAATTTATTATAATGACTAAATGCCCAAGCAGGGCTATTGAGTGCTGAGAACAAGCTCAGGTTGAATTTTTAGGGGGAAAAAAAAAAACTCCCAAAGCCATGGCATAGACTCAAAGAAAGTTGCTGCCTCTATTACCATCTGGAAGCTACCAGCTCCTAATCCAAGTTCATGGACATAGTTGGGAAGTCACTGTGATCGGGAAACTGCCACTATGAGGAGGCTACTGCTGCTGCTGCTAGCTGCACAACTGCATGGTACCTACTGCAACTTGCACCATCACTGCAGACTGCCAGGCAGCCTGCATATAAATACTCAAGAGCTAACTTGTGAATAATAGAGCCTTTGTTATTCCTTCTGCAGAAGAAAAAAATCAAGCTTTTGCAACCATGGTTTCCAGCAGAAATAGTAGAAGCAAGGCCTCTTTCACTTCTAAATCTCATCTCACACAAGCTAGTCTGACTGGCTGAACTCCAAAGACATCTAGAACCCCAACTACAAAGGAGTATGGGAAAGGAATCTTGAAAAATACCTTCCAAAATGCTACAAAAAATCATACTAGATGGAGGGTAGAATGAATGGTGAGTTCTAAGTTACCTTACCCATCATGCCACCTTTGCCCTGTTCCCAGGTGACTAGGCCACCTTCTGTGAAAACATACAGTCTCTACTGGCCAGGACTTCAGCCACAGAGCCCTCTCTGATTGTCCATATGAAGCCTGAAAACCCTCTTTTGCTCCTTCAGTTTAAAAGCCAGACAGATATTTGGACAAATAACTGCTCCTTTGGTTTTTCCCTTGACTACGTCCCAGTCTTAGACTTCTAGGTCTTATCATTTCCACAGTGGAAAGAACCTTGCTAAGTCCACCCCACCCACCCCCAAAAAGAAACAGAACTTCTTCCTAAAAATTAGAGCTGAGCCCCTAAGCAGAATGTCATGTCAGTTCCTCCTTCCTTGATTCTACTCATGCTCCAAGAGAAGACAAGAACAAAGAGAATCTCCCAACTGGAGGCAGGCATAGGCTTGCCTATGGGCCATCCCTGTGTGGTTCTTCTCCCTTGGTGAATCATAGTCACCCAGATTCACTATCTACCTTTCTTCTGTCAAGACGTTGACCCACAAGGACAGCATCACTAGGGCCCCCCTATCCTTAACCTTCCAGTTCAGTTTGATCAATAGAAGTCACTGGCAGATTATCCAAGATAAGGGAAGAGAGAGGAGGGTAGTTCTTCCTCACTCCCTCCAGGGTTCAGCCCTGAAGGTATGGCAGTGTCTGCATCTCTCTAGGGCTCTAGCTCCTGCCAAGTGACCCTACTTTCTGGACTCCCGTAACATCTCCCCTTTCACCTTAAGCCTGGGAGAAGTAATGACTTTATACTGTTGCTAGCCACTGAATGCATCAACATCCCTTGCTGGCTAACCCTGCCCATAGTTCTATTCAATTCTATTATTAAATTCTCTTTGATCAAACACTATTCCTTGAAGGGCTCCTAACTAATACAGGCCTCAAGGAAGGGCTATCTAAGACAAAGCATTTCCCCTTTTCTCAAGACTTATTTTGTTTATAGTCCCTTTACTCCTCCCACTAAACTCCCCATTCCATCATAAAGAAACTCTGCCATGTTCTTGGCCATATCAGAGATCTTCCCTCTTAGCCAAGAAGTGAGAGTCAGGGGGAAGGTACCTTGGCTTCTCCTGGAAGTTAGAGTGCACAGACAACAATGGTTAGAAGAATAAAGTGAGATGGCATATGTGGCATCCTTTGGAGAGTGCAGGCACCCAGTAGCTGCCCAGGGAGTGACAATTTCCTGTCCCCTTTTGTTCTCTCCCTTGTCCCCCAATCCAGAAATCAGGCATTGATGTGCAGAATGGAATGATGATTAAACACTGAACTCTGTAAACAAATGACCTCAATCTAAACCCAACCTCTATAGTCTGCGCTATAGGACAAATTACCAGTCTATGTTCCAGTTTCCCCATCTAAAAGTAATGGTGATGACAGTAATGTCTATCTCTTAAGACTGATTTCAGGATTAAATGAGTAAGTGTATACAAAGAATTTAGGACTTGGACTGAGTCTTGGCACATAGCAAGTGCTCAGTAAGTTGTTGCTATTTTAATTTGAATACATTGCGTGATAAGACAGAAGACATTGTAAACCCACATTCTAGGACAGGGAAGGTTTTGATGCTCTAGGCACAATTTTGTTTTTAATAGAAAAGTAGGGTCCACTTAATCCAGGAATTCATTACTAAGAAGGGTTTTCTAAACACATTCTGGAACTTTCAAACTACTCTAAAAGAATGAGTTGGAAAAAAAATAAGTCCCCTGCCTGAAAAGAGAATTGTATACTTGTGTATATAAGAAAATTCAGTGGGCACCAGCAGTGGCCTCTACATCCTTCTCAATAAGGAAATGTTTAAGGATGGCTTGGACATAACCTTACTCTACCTCTTGATAGCCACTGACCCCAGGCAGGTTACATAACTACCTGCAACCCTGCATTTTCTCATCTTTAAAAGAGTGGATCCTACAATACTGTCCTCACAAGCTGTTGTGAAGATCAAGCAAGAAAACCATTGTAAAGTCCCGAACACTGCCTAACCTCTTGTTCCCTCCACAGCCTGCCTTGTGACTAGGCTTTGCTTATGGACTCAGTCCAAGTACAGTCCTGAGATACAGAATCTATGACCTGTTCAGCTCTTTGAGGCTTGGCTGCTGGCAACAGGCTGCAGAAGGTAACTACCCTCTGTCTCTGTGACTTTGGGTCTGGGTCTTCATTTCCTGTTTATGTTGCATTCTGCCTATCATCTGTGCTGTCAGTCTCCATGGAAGGGGCCTCTAAATCTCCCTTTTGGAGGAAATAGGTCTTATTGACATGATGCAGAATCTATGCATAGCAGCCCAATGACACATCCCCTGAGCATCATTATTGAACAAATCGTGGATGCTTAATGAGCACTGCTGCTAAACCATCACAGTTCTGCATCATGCAAGTTTCCCCAGAACCCACGACACCTCCTGGAAGGAAGTTGAGAGAAGGCTGAGCAGTCCAAAGTGGAATGACCTCCTATTACTGGGATTCTTCGTGTTCTCTTGTGTCTGCACACTATCTAGCTCTCCCACTATACAATGAGGTCCTCTAGAAAAACTGGGGAAAAGGTGCTCTAAGGGAAACACACAACCTTTACCACTGGATTTTTCCCCGGAACCACATTCCCCCTGTTTAAATAACCTAGAGGAAAACCTAAAGTAGTTTCTGTCTTCCAGCTGGACCCTGACTAACAGTATCAGGAGAAAGACTGGAAATAAAGAGGCCACTTAGGAGCCAGGGCAATTGTGATGAAGGGATGGGGGTTCAAACTGAGAGCAGCAGTGGGGATGAAGAAGAGAGAATGGGAATCAAGAAGCATTTTGGAAATAGAACAGTAGGACTGAGTGGCCCGTCTGACAGTAAACATGAGGGGAAAAGGGTCATCCATGATGCGAGGTAAACCTCTGGTGTGAGGAGCACTGCGAAGAGGATGATGTCATTCAGAGAGGCAGGGTGTGGGCGGCAAACACACTTTGGGAGGTGTTTTTAGTCGGATATCTCGTAGATATAAAGTATATGGCTCAGTAATAAACATCTATAATTTTGCATCCTGAAACCCCTTTCTGATGGAAACAGCAGCCCCCTGTTTTCAGATACTGTTCTAAACAATTAATTTGAATGGAAGCTGATATGTTTCTCTTAGATTCTATTTGCCTAACTAAAGTCATTCATGAAGAGATAGGCCCTTGGACCAAGGCAAGCAAATCTGAATTTTTCACTGGGAGTTTCTAACCAGGGCGAGGGAGCCTCTTTTCTCTCTGTCTATAATAATTGTGAGCCCAGAGATATCAGTGGCCAGAAAATCATGGGGAAGCCAGCTGAAGAGAATGCAGCCAACAGGAAATGCAAAATATAACCAAGTATAGGAATGACATCCATCCTGCAGGTGGTTGTGAGGGCAAAATGAGGTGAGCTACTAAAAGGTCTAACACTACACATGGCACCTGGTAGTTACTCACTAAACTAAGCTGTCTTGACTGAGGGTACAAACTGTAAGCTTTGAATGGGCAAAGAAAGGACCAGATGATTCAACCAGAGAGAAGATGTCATTTGGGTTGGCTCCAGAAGTGCCCTAGGGCCATGGAAAGTCAGGGGTAATATTGGCCTGGAGACAGCCAGCCTGCACTGGCCCCTCTGTAAAGCCGTCCTCTCCAGAGGAGGGGTTTAAAGAAGCCTGCCCGCCACACACAGGCTGCAACAGTGACCTTGCTGGGCCCCGAGAGTGACAAGAACGAAGCCCATAATTATTAACCTTGCCACTTGTTTCTGTAGTTTATTGTGACAAGACAATGCAATAAGGAGGGAGGTAATCAAAAAGCAATTTTGTAGCAGTAAGCTTAAAGTGACAAACCTTGCTTTTCCTAAATAAATCACCATTATTCCCATATGGCTCAGGACTGACAACTTGGGTTTCCTTAGTAACCGAGTACTTAGCTAACCCTGTGGCCCTGTGTGAGGGAGCGGAGCAGCATCTGGAGAGAAAAACTAGTTGCTGAGTCTTTCCCAGCAGCCCCCTCACACCTCCCAGGTGAGTGTGGTCGTCATTAGCATTCCGAC
This sequence comes from Phyllostomus discolor, assembly GCF_004126475.2. NCBI lineage: Eukaryota > Metazoa > Chordata > Mammalia > Chiroptera > Phyllostomidae > Phyllostomus > Phyllostomus discolor. Next base: position 41,791,361 of record NC_040907.2, read on the forward strand.
TTTAACATTCTCTGTTTGCACTATTCTCTGGGGATCACTGAGGTCTGTGACACATAGTAATTTGTCATTTTGCAGCATCATTAATTTTGTTTTTGAGAGCCATTTGCTTTGCTAGTGAGTAGGTTTAAGAAGTCCAGCATTCATATCTCAGCATGGCTTTTGAGGTTTGTGAGGTAATGTTCATGAACTGAATCCTAAAAATGTATCCCCAAAATGGTTTCTCTGTGAATCATGGTTCCAAAAAAGAAAGCCAAGAGCTAGTGCGGGTGATGGATGGGAAGACAAATTAATAAAGACTAGGAGAGCAGTGGCCCTTACAAAGGAAATGTTCTGTGGCAGAAATAATACACAGGGTGGGGCGAAAGTAGATTTACAGTTGTTTATATAGAAAATGATACAATAATTAATAAATAAGAGTGTAAGAATAAAGTGTTTCACATACTCACAGCTGTAAATTTGTCAACCGGTGGCTGACACTGGTTGAATAAATGAATTAATGAACAGGTGAATTAAGACTCAGTTTACAGTTCACTTCTGCCATGAGGCCTTCCCTTCCCTCCAAGTCTGAAACAGGCACCGTTTTCCCATGTGGGTTTCCCAGTAACTGTGCTTACCTGACCATAACACTAACTGAGAACACAAAACTGAATGCATTTACCTTCCTGCTCTCCTTCTCCTGCTGCTCCAAACAAGAGTTCCCTGAGGAAAGGGACCTTGTCCCTTCCACTCCCTCCACCCTCAGTCCAGTGCCAGCACTAATGTTTGTTGAACTGACACCGTGTCCCCCAAACAGGGGCACCTCCCTGGGTAGTAGGGGGAAGCTGGGAACTTCCTGTGAGTCTAAGTTGCCACACACCCCACTCCGTGGGAGAAGAGGCACCTGCTTGGTGGCCCCACACCCCTCCTGTCAATGATACCAGGAATGCAGGGCAGGCCCCTCCTGCTGCTGCCAGCTTGGCCTCAACGTCCTGTCTGCTTCACAGGTGCTCCAGTTTGCCAGCTGACTGGCACCCCAGGCGGTTGCCTGTGCTCCTGCGCATGGATAATGAGGTTGTAGGCTGTGTGAGAAAGCAGAGCTTGAGCAGCCAAGAGGGGCCTCCCACAGCCCCACTTGTTTCACTCGCACCCAGGGTGCCAGCCAGACTGGAGGGCTTCTCTGGAGAAGGTGCAAAATTCCATGTTTGTATTTCATATGGGTGGTCCCAACTGCTCCTTATAGCAAACAGCCTGATGAATAAAACTGAGGGAGGGCAAGGCAGGTCAGGAGTGTGGGAAAGGGAAGTGTGGAGGTTGTGATTTTAAACAGGGTGGGCAGGGTACTCACTGAGAAGGTGACATTTGAGAAGACATTTCAAAGAAGTAAGGGTGTTAACCACATGAATAGCTGGTGGAAGAACATTCCAGGCAAAAGGGGGAGCCAGGCAAAAGCCCGAAGGTGAGAGCTTTCCAGAGTTTTTGAAGAACAGCTCGGAGATCAGGGAGGCTGGAGTGGAATGAGTATGGGCAAGGGTACTAGGCGGTGACATCAGAGGAAAGGTGGCAGAGACAAATCCTGTAGGCCACTGGGGTCCACGGTCAGGCTTTAAGCAGAGAGGCAACATAACTGACCTTCATTTCTCAAGGATCTTTCTTGCTGCTATGTTGAGAATAGACGGTAAGGGGACAAGGAAAGGCAGAGTTAACCCCGGCAAGGATAGCAAGGATGGTGGCTTGGACAAGGGTGACAGAACTGGAGATGGTGAGAAGGGGTAGCATTCTGGATAAGGAAGGTAGAGCCAACTGGATTTTCTGAGTTACTGGAAGTGGGAGATAAGAGAAAAAGGAAAACCACAGATGACTCCGGAAGAGAACAAGAGAAAGGATGGAGCTGCTGTGCACTGAGGTGAGGGGGCTGCAGGTTGGGCAGATTTAGAAGGACGGAAAATCAGGTGTTCCACTTTGACTTGTTAAATTTGGGATGTCTAGAAGAAACCTGAGTGGGAAATATAAGTTCTGGATTCATCCCCATATCGATGCATTAAATGTCGTAAGAACAGGTGAATCACCAATGTAATGAGCGTAGGTGGAGAAATGAACCAAAATCTAGCCAGGACACGCTAACATTGGGAGGTGGTTCTGACACCAAAAGAAATTAGACACACTTGGAAAATTAAACAAAATATATTCTCTGCATGCCCTCACTCCCTTCTTGATCAAACCTCTTAAAATAATCTAATTTCACAGTCTCTGCTTTCTCTCCTCCCAGCAATCTAGCTTTGGCTCCAACCATACCACTGAAACTCCTTGCTCCAAAGTCATCAAAAACTTCCAGTGAAGGATCCTCAGTATCATTTGACACTGTTTCATGAGCATTCCTACCTTCCTAAAACTCTCATTCTCAGAATATAGGAATTCTCATATCTTTGAGAATGTGACCTTGTGCACTGTATCCCCTTCCTGTCTGGTTTCAGATTGGGCTCATCCAATAGGAGATTGGTGGGCAGAAGGAGAGAGCAGTGAGGACTGTTTTCTCTGCTTTCTCCCTGTTTTCTTTCCCTGCATCTGGTAATGACTGCATCCTCCTCCTCCAGGTCCCCAGTCCTCACTGATCTCTGCTTTCTATCTCAGTCTCTGTGACCAGATCATCCTTTCCTTATGCGCTAAATTCTGATATTCTATCCTCACCAATTTTTTCTTATTTTTTTCATTCTACATGATATCTCTGACCTGGTTTTACCCATGGTTTTAGCAGCCACTGATCTTATATGTTATTAAATACTGTAGCTATAGCTTTTTCCCATAGTAACCTGTGTGCTCAGCTGCTCTCTGGACACCTCCACTCCATGCCCCACAGACACCTCAAGTTACTGTGTCTAACAGTGAACCAACCTTCTGCCTTGACAAAGCCGTAAGAATGGATGAGGTCGTTCCCAAGGGCTTATTTTCCTCCACTCTGTCATCCCTCCTGTGTGGAATTCCTTCCTACCTCCCCTTATCCTCTACTTTCCTCCCTGTTCACCTTGTCCTGAAAGAGGAAGATGGTCTCCTTTTCTGCCACCATGCCTGTGTGTCCTGTCACTGGGTGGAGAGTCTTTGTTATTTATGCCTCAGGACTAACTCAGTTAATCTGTTCCATAATTTATAGGACAGCTCACCTTAGCATGTCTGAGCTATTGAACAAATATCAGTGGGAATTTAGATTTGGTCCCTGACAAGCACAGCACCTGCATTCTGTGGCCTGGGCAGGGCCTCCACGAGAAAGAGGGTCAGACTGCTGCCTCAGCTTCTCAAACTAGTATGGTCTTCCTCCCTGGAAGAGGAGTCATCCCCAACCCCAGCCTGTTTAACTGAAGTCTTGACACCCTACTCACCCCTCATCTGCCCAACAGTTAAAAACACACAAACTTTAGAGTCTATCTGGCCAAGATTTGAAGCCAAATATTCATTTTGGCTGTGTGATCTCAGGCAAGTCACTTCACTCCTCTGAGCATAAAAAGTGAAGCTAGTAATAACTGCCAGGTCTCTTTAACTGAAAAAAAAAAAATGCATATATTATACTGCCAAGGAATTTACTTGCATTATCTCATGTAATCCCCACACCTATCATCACTGGAGTTGGGGCTGAGGAAGTGAAGGGAGATAAGCAAATATTATCCTTTATCACATAGGATTCTGTACAGATGTGATGGAATGAGAATCATCCCTCACAACAGAGCTGCCAACTTCACCCAGGATTCCCAGTGGAACAACCAAAAGTTCTGGCCAATGTATTCTTAATCCATCAAGTCTCTTAATTCTTTGATATCATTCACCGTCTTTCACTCTCATGTTACAAAAAAGATGCTGGCTCCTTCTTAATGGTTTCCCCTTGGTACATGAACCATACCAGAAACAGAATTTAGAAAGACAAGCAGTTAATATCAACCCCTTTTATTAAAGGTCCAGAAATTCAAGACAGAAGTACTAGGAAGAGGAGGAGGAAAATAAACAATTAAGGACTTTTTATTCATCTGCTGAATAATCAAATGACACCATTGTAATATATGACTCTAAAATCACCCCTTGGCTATAGAGGATTTAAAGACAGAAATGCAATGTTGGTGATGCCCACAGTTCACTGTTCCTGGGTGAATGGCCCCACTACCCCAGCCCCCAAGTTAGAGTGCAGAGAGACTCTGAACAGCTCCCTCTCCTTCACCCTCGTACCCTGCTAGGCACCAATTTCTACTGATCCACCACCTGAATTTTCTCTTCTGTTCCACCACCCCCAGCTACATGTTCCCTTTCTGCTGCTGAGACACCCACAGCCACCCAGTCTCTAGGTCTTCCACCCAACCCCGGTGTAGCCTACAGAGCTATCTTTCTAAAACACAAATGAGATCAACTCTTTCCCCTGTTCAAAGCCTTTCTTATCTATATTGCCTCACAAAGCAGTTTTCAAACTTGAATGTGATAAGAATCACCTGGAAAGCTTGTTAAAGATGCAGTCTTAGGCCTCACCTCAGAGATTCCAAATCTGTGGGTCTTGGGAGAGACCTGGGAACCTTCATTTTTAAAGGATACCCTGCCCCCCTGGGCCTTCTGATACATAGCCTAAAGAACACATATTATTAAATAAAAACTGGGAAGAACGGCAGAAAGGAAGGGAGAGAGGAAAGACAAAAGGAAGGAAGGAAGGAAGGAAGGAAGGGAGGGAGGGAAGAAGGAAGGAAGGAAAGAAGGGAGGGAGGGAAGGAAGAAAGGCCAGCGAGCAGGCCTGGCATGAAGATTCAGTTCACAACACCCAGAAAGGAGTAGGTTTGTCACCATCTCACACCTGCCAGCACTATTTTCCAAGTCACTGTCTCTGACCTCCCTGTAGAATTAGTATCTCTCAGCATGTTCTGTCTTCCTTACCCTGCTCTTTTTCTCCAGAACACAGTTCACTACCTGGCACAATTATGGTTATTAAAATGCTTATTTTCTGGCTTCTCCACTGCATCAGAAACTCTAGTGTAAGCAGGGACTAATATATTTCTTTACTTCTGTATCCTTTATTACTGACGACAATGGCTGACATGTGGTAGGTAGTATCTGTAAATATTTGTGGGAGATATACCATAAAACAAGTTAGAAATTACATACCCCAGCCCTCATCCACACTTTGAGGAGTAGCACCACCCCTTCCAGTAATGTGGCTCTGAGGGAACCTAACCTATCAGTGGCAATGCCTTGCTTTCTACTCAACTGGATGGCCAAGGTCTGGCCAATCACAGTAGTCCATCTATGTGTCCTCTGTGGTGATGGTCTAGCAGAGGGCATGTGACTCAAGCGGGTCGATTAGTGTTTTTTCTAATTAGTTATGAGGATGTGAACCTGGAGACTTCAGTTGCCATATTCCCTCCACACAAGCAGTGGACGCCAAGCAGAAACAGCAGAGTTTAGAAATGAGGAGGGAGAAGAGCCTGGCTGTGTGGAGGTTTTAGGCTCAAGCTCTGAGGCCCTGGCAGATGCTACCAGTTTGTCTTTCCATCCTTGAGTCACACTCCACACCCCTTCCAGCTGCAGAAGCCATCCCCCGCCCTGCCCACCTTTTTTTTTTTTTTGCTTCAGTTAGTTTGATGTGATTTTCCATCATTTGCAAATGACAAGGTTCTGCCTAACACACAGGGATTAATTACATGCGTAATTAATCACAATTTGTTATCAAGGAAGGAAAACACAGGTTGTATTGAGAACAAACAGTTGGTGGAACTTCCCCAGCCAGGAGGGTCACACTGCTTTGCAGAGGAATGGCATTTAGCTGTGGACTAAAGGATGAGAGGAGTTAGCCGGACAAAACAGGGGAGGCAGTGTTCTGGACAGTGGAGCAGCAGACGTGAAGGACCTTGGGTGGGAAGGAGAAAACTGGGAGCATTCAGGATACCAAATGAAGGCCAGCGTGATGGACACCTTTGGTTCCCCACCTTTGCCCCCATGCGCTGGCATTCCTTCTGTTTCTGTATGATTGGCTGCCAGTAGCTTACCTTATACCCATAGCATTGAGAGATTGGAGATACCTCACCCATATGGAGAGCCAGCAATGCCTGGGAGTCCTCTCCAGGTGCCCAGTGCCAATAACTGACTGGTATGGAAGAATGAAAGCTGGACCAACTCTGATACATAATGCACTCCGGAGCTTCCTGTGGGATCTGGAACAGTCTGGAACAGCACCTGAAGTCACACTCTTACCTAGCTCCTTCCTTTTGCTACCCTGCTTCTCCCACTTCCTTACAGGTCCTTCCTGGGAACACTTAGAGAAGAAACCATCTGAGTCTGAATTTTTGGTTCAGCTTCTGCTTGGGGAGAACCCTACTAAACCAGCAAGTCTGGGTAAAGCAGAATGAGGTAAGGGAAGGTAGCAGGAGATGGGATTAAGACAGGGGTAGGGACCAGTGCATGGGACTTTAATGGGTTCTGTACAGGATCAAGAGCAATGTGATACCTCTGAGGGTCTTTAGGTAGCAGAGCAAGCCTTCCTCACTCACCCACTCAGTGCCACAGAACCAAACTTTCCAACATTTCTCAAACAGCCCTTTCATAGCCCATTTGTTGGTGTTGGCCCAGGGTGTTCCTTCTGCCTGGAAAGCCCTCTCTCACCTTCTCTACTCAGATAATGCTGATATGTCAAACGAGACTTACTTCAAGTATTGCCTCCTCTACAAAACCTTCCTTGACCTCCTCCAGTCACCAACCCCACCCAGGGCTGGACTACATGTTGCTTCTCTGCATTCCTCCAACGTCTTCTCACTACATTTATCATTCAGCTCCCTTGAACAAATGAACATTTATTGGGGGAACCTGCTCAAACATTTTATTACAGGTGGGGCAAGTAATCCAAAAAAATTAGTGATGTCAACCTTAGATTCTGAGCTTCTTAAAAGCAAAAATTGTCTACATTTTATTCTTTAAAGTTTTAGTCAATACCTAGTAACAACTGGCAATTGTCTACTTGCTTGCTATGTGGTAGGCTACTGTCCCAAGTTCTCCATATGCTATTGTATTTATGACAGTTCTGGGAGGAAGGTATGTGTTACCCCCTTTTTACAAATAAGACAACTGAGGCACAGAGAAACTAAATAATTCTCCCAAGATTGTAAGCAAGTAAGTGACAGAACAGGATTCAAATTCTAATAATAATGACCCCAGAACCTTGATTCTTAATGTGTTGAGACCAAAATATAGCACACTCAAAAGAAGTGTGATTATTTATCACTGTCATTGTAAGACCCCTGTATTTCTAGCCTTGTTTTGGCCTCCTCCTTCCACAGTGGATATCTCCAATCATGCTGATCAACTTCCCATCTCCTGCCTGAAAGTTTCTGTTGCTCCTGCAGGACCTCACAAAGGAACAATTACTAGGATTAGAGTCTCATTTATCTCTCTGTGGTAACAAGTGAGATTCTTGTCTTCCTGACAAGATTTTAGGGAGGCCTAGGCACTTTGATGAAATTTCAGAACCCCCAAGAGGCCTGTCAACCGCATCTGCAATCCTCTCTGCAGCAGGAATGGGTGGAGAGGAAGCCTCCTGGGAAGGCTTCCAAGAAGCTTCCAGTTGGGATCTGTAGACTGTGAGAGGCATAGACAGACTTATGCCCTGTGGTTATTCTGGGCCCAGCCACCCCACCTTGCTTGCAGCTTCTGTTTCTGTGCTTATTTATTCAGCACCCACTATAAAGAAGCCTGCTACGTGCAGGGCACCAGGTGAGATGCTTAGTTTACAATCATGCCTAACGGAAGGTCCTGGGCATTAAGGAGCTTGATGCCTGGAAGCATTTTCAAACACTGGGGCAAGTGCTGTGATGACAGAAGTAGAAATAGTCAGGGCCCTTGGTCTTGACCCAGATTGGGAGTATCCAGGAAAACCTCCTGGCAGAGGCAAAAATGGGGGGAACTTCAAAGACTTGTGTTTTTATCTTGACATATTCCTTATTAAACTGCATACCTTTGGGAAAATTATCTAACCTCTCTGAACTTGGAGTATCTTATTTGTGTAATGGGAGTAATCATGTGTACAGCATGGCATTAATGAAATAATAAGATAACTATTTATCAGTCACATGGCTAATATTTGCTGAATTCTCACTGAGCCAGGCACTGTTCTTTGCATTTTTAGTTCATTTAACCAAAAAAAATCTTGAGTACAACTCTCTGATATAGAAACTATCATTAACACCATTTGGATTAACAAACCAGAGGCAGATCCTGAAGCAAGGATTCAAATGCAAGTAGTTAATAGAGAGATGCAAAGAACGTGGGCAACAGCAGGGAAAAGGAAAGCAGCCAGTGACGTATGTAGTATTAAGCCAGATCACTATGGTGGGTAAGTAGTGCTTAATCCTACAGGAAACTCTGGAAAATGGTGCAAACACATGTTTGGGAATTATTCAGGCCAAGAGGCAAGGAGGCTGCAGCATTTTTACCCCACATCTGTCAGTCATTGGTCACAGGCTGCCCCCAGGAAATTGGACCTGCAATACACATGAACTAAGTGGGTTCTGGAGGCCTAAGAATGCCCTCCACCAGAGATGCAGGTGCTGGCCATGGAAAGTTGAGCTGGAATGGGTAGAAATCATAAGGGGACCTGAGGGAATGGGCACCCATAAATGGTCATTATCTGCTACAGGTCTCAGAGGTTCAGAAACTTACCCAGGGTCAAGGAACTACTATGGCATATGACCAGCAGTGTCAAACTCATTTTCATGGGGGGCCACATCAGCCTCATGGTTGCCTTTAAAGGGCCGAATGTAATTTTAGGACTATATAAATGTAACTACTCCTTAACAGTTAAGCGAAAGCTCGGCGCTGCTGCCGGGTAGAAACAAGGTGCCAGGCCAGACAAAACAAGGTGGAGGACTGGATTCAGTCCATGGGCCTTGTGTTTGCCACCTGTGTACTACATGAAGGAACTGGAATTTGAACCCAGGCAGCCTGGCTCCAGAGCCAATTCTATTAATTCCACGCTAAGCTTTCTCCTCTATATTCTGGTCATATAAGTATAGGTATGGTGTTGGTTGTCACTGTCATCATGATTATTGTTCTTTGGTCCCACTTCTATTAAATCCCAAGGCAGGTAGTCAACCCATTCCATTTACCTTATGCTAGGTTGGAAAGATTGAGTTTAGGAATTGGGGCTCCTTAGTTCAAATTCCAACTCTGCCCAGCCCAGCTACACAAACTGTTTCCCCTCTCTGGCCCTGATTTTGTCATTTATCAAATTGGATGATCTACAAGAAAGTTTCCCTGTCTGACATTCTTCACTTCTCTCATTTAGTTTTCCAACAAAGTGCAGGGTGCCCTCCTGGTAAGCCTGTGTCAGTGAGTGTCTGGCTTGACCATCTCCACCCCTTCAGACAGCAAGCTCCTGATTAACCAGGACGGTAATTCATGTATTTACGATCTCCTCCTCATTGGGAACAAGAGAAAATTAAATTGCTCACTAGAGTCAGTAACAGATGGTTGCCTACATCTTCTTCTGACTGGGACCCCCCAGAGAGAGTAATTGAGGGCACCCTGTCACAGGAAAAGACCAAAGGGTGAGGGAGGCTGAAGGATGGTTGGGAGTCCTCTCTCTGGCACATAAGTCATTCTGATGCTTCTCCATTTCTCAGTGAAGGAGAAAATCAAATACAACCCAGAAGGAACTAAAGCAGTTTGTAAATAGGACACGCTGGGGTGCCCCCAGCTTTTTTTATTCTACTTAATTTATTGTGTATGTGTGCGTATGCCCTCAAAGCAAAGTTAGAGGTTTCCCAAGCATTTAGCCCAGGAAACTCAAATTGGTCAGTCCCAAGAGAACCCTGGAAAGGATCTGGAAGCTAACCAGACTCTGCTCATTCATGCAAGTGATGCCCCCAACCCCATGCAAAATCTCCAAAATGCTAATTTTAACTAAAAATTAATATAAGATTCCATATTATTGTTCAATTGAGGTAGAGAGGAAGGGTATGTTAAAATGTCTACTTTGGGCAATGGTTTACACCCAGCAACCCCACTCACAAACATGTCACACAAACTCCACTCTACCTCCTGGAGTTTCCATCTCCCTTTCCTGGGTGTCCCCTTCTGGCCCCTCAGTAAAGTGCTCCACAATTTATAAGGGGTCTCCTTTGACATGAAACTCCAAAGAAGGTTTTTTTCAAGGGAATATTAAAGGAGTATGATTTGAGGCATAAAAGAACAACAGTGCCACCTAGACCTGGCTTCTAATTCTTATTCTGTCACTGAAAAGCTCTGTGTCCTTGAGCAAGTCACTAAGCCCCTCTGATCTTACTCTTTTGATCTTTAAAATGGAAATGAGAACATCTTATTTAACAGGACACAGGACACAGCATAGGTAAAGTGGCTAAAAGAATGCCTGACACTACAGATACTTAATAAATCTTTGTTCTAAATAATAGAAGCTAAAATTAAAAATAAAAACAAAAAAAAAAAACACCTTTGAAATCACTCTCCTAGACTTACCAGACACTGGATTATGAACCTACAGCCAGAGTTTATTTATACTTTTAAATATATTTTATTGATTATTCTATTAGAGTGGTCCCATTTTTCCCCCTTTGCCCCCCTCCACCCAGCAACCTCCACTCCTTCAGACATTCCCACACCACTGTCCATGTCCATGGGTCATGCATATACATTTTTTGGCTACTCCATTTCCTATACTGTACTTTACAGCCCCTTGGCTATTGTGTAGCTACCTATTTGTACTTCTTAATCCCCTCACCTCTTCACCCATTCCCCCACACTCCGTCCCATCTTGCAATCATCAAAACACTCTCCATATCCATGATTCTGTCTCTGTTCTTCTTGTTTGCTTGGTTTATTTTTCAGATTCAGTTGTTGATAGATATGTATTTATTGCCATTTTATTGTTTCATTTTATTGCTTTGATCTTATTTTTCTACAAGTCCCTTTAACATTTCATATAATAATGGTTTGGTGATGATGAACTTCTTTAGGCTTTTCTTGTCTGGGAAGCTCTTTATCTTCCCTATGATTCTAAAGATAACTTTGCTGGGTAGAACAATCTTAGCTATAAGTCCCTGCTTTTCATGACTTCGATTATTTCTTGCCAATCCCTTCTAACCTGCAAAGTTTCCTTTGAGAAATCAGCTGACAGTCTTATGGGAACTCCCCTATAGGTAACACTGCTTTTCTCTTGCTGCTTTTAAGATTCTCTCTTTATCTTTAAACTTTGGCATTTTAATTATGATGTGTTGTGATCCTCTTTGTGTGCATCCTGTTTGGACTCTGTGCTTCCTGGACTTGTATGTCTATTTCCTTCACCAAATGAGGGAACTTTTCTTTCATTATTTTTTTAAATAGGTTTCCAATATCTTGCTCTTTCTCTTTCCCTTCTGTAAATCTTGGACCTCTTGAAGTTGTCCCACAGGCTGCTTACACTGTCCTTGTTCTATTGGATTCTTTTTTCTTCTTGCTCTGATTGGTTGTTTTTGCTTCCTTATATTCCAAATCATTAATTTGATTCTTGGCTTCATCTGCTCTACTCTCATTTCCCTATAAACTGTTCTTTATTTCAATTACTGTATCCTTCATTTCTGACTGGATCTTTTTATGCTCTTGAGGTCCTCACTAAGTTCATTAAGCATCCTTATAACCAGTGTTTTGAACTCTGCATCTGGTGGATTGCTTATCTCCATTTCATTTAGCTCTTTTTCTTAAGTTTTGATCTGTTCTTTCATTTGAGCCATGTTGCTTTATCTGCTTATTTTGGCAGCCTCCCTATGTTTGTTTCTATGTATTAGGTAGAACTTCTCTGACTCTCTATCTTGGTAGTGTGGCCTAATGTAGTAGGTGTCCTGTAGGGTTCGGTGGCACAACCTTTCCTTTCACCCAAGTTGAGTACTAGAGGTGCACCTCTGTTTGGGCTAAGTACACCCTCCTCTTGTAGTTGAGCCCTGATTGCTGTCAGCAAGTCAACAGGAGGAATTTACCCAGGCCAGTCAGCTTCAAGGACTGGCTGCGACCACTGACCAGCAACCTCTACCCTGTGCAGAGGATCATCTGTGCAGGGTTGGGTAGTGATGCTCTGACACAATCTGTAGTTATCCACTGGGTGCATGGGCTCTGGGGCTTTCCAGGTGGTGCAGGCCAAAGTCAGCCCCCACCTGTGTTCTGCCTGTGGCCACTCTGCTTTAGCAACAAAGCAATCTATGATGGCTGCTACTTGTGCTCAGCTTGGAGATCCCAGGAGAAGAGAAGCTATGAATTTAGCAGCTGGCTGCTGCTGGTACCAGGCCTGGGCCATATAACAAGAATAATGGGCACTGAGGGCTTACTGAGGCCAGCTGTTACTTGTTTGATAGGATTTGTGAAGCATGAGCCAAGACCAGCCATTCACATAGAAAAGTCACAGTTAACAGTTTGGGTGGGCCTGTAAATTGGTTGGGATGGAGTCTCAGGGGATCTTCAGGGTGGGGCAAACAGTGTTAGCCAGGTTGATGGAGTCTCAGATATGATGCCCACCTGACTGCTGGCTCTGTGGCTCTGGGTGGAGAAAGGGACAATGGCCTTTGCCTGCCTTTCTGTCTAGGAGAAAGTTGTCTCCCAGTTCCCTCCTTGATGCCAGACAGTTCAGTTCCTCCCTGTATGCCACTGGTGCCTTTCAAGCTGCTACTCCAGTGGTGGAGCTCAGAGGAAGTGAGTCTGAGTAAGTCTGTGTGTGGGTTCTTTAAAGGGAACTGCTGGAAACTACAGAAGTTTCTTCCACTGACTCAATCCTTGCTGGTTCTTGTAGCCATAAGTTATGGGGACTTACTTTACTTACAGTGGAACCCTGGGCTGGGAGGCCCTGGTGTGGGGCTGGGACTCCTCACTCCTGAATACCTCTCTTGATTTTTTATCCACCACACATGGATGTGGAACCAGCCTGTTCCATGTCTCTGCCTCTCCTACCAATCTGGATGCAGGTGGTTTCTTTAATTCCATAGTTGTCAGACTTCCATTCAACTCAATTTCTGATGGTTCTAAGTGATGGTTGTTCTATATTTTTGTTGTAATTTTGATGTGGTTGTGCAAGGAGGTAAGCCATGTTTACCTACACCATAATCTTGACCTGAAGTCCCAGGCAGAATTTAAATGCATCTTGCCCCTCTCTTTCTGTCCCTTCCTCATGGCAGTGGTGGTGGTAGCTCTGTTCCCTATCACCTTCCTCCCCCAAGTACACACATTCTTCTCCCTTTCTCCATGGGGTCAACAGATAATTGGATGACTTTTCCAATCCACAACCTGGTTTGATTTGGACAATGCCAAATGCCCACAGTACAGGAGCCTTTCTGTAATAACATGTTCCCAATATTAATGTAACAACTGTTAAAGTTTTGAACAGAGAAAATAATCACCTATAATTCTACTATCCTAATGTCAAATCCTTATCCCATTCACAAGCAAGCTTTTCCATCATTTCCAAGGCTTTTCTTCACTTAAAATTTAAGATCCTAAATTGGATCCTGGATTAGACAAAGGACATTAGTGGAAAAACTGGAAAAATCTGGAAAAAAGTCTCAAGTTTAGGTAATAGTAATGTAAGATGTTAACATTAAGGGAAGCCAGATAAGGTATATGGAAACTTTCCTACTATCTTTGTGAACTTTCTATAAATCAAGTTATTCTAAAATAAAAAGTTTATTTTTTAAAGGCAAGGTACAGAATAATATATACTGTATGTAACAGTTGTATAAAAAAAACCATATATGCTCTTAGAAAAAATAGGCAACACTCAGTTATCATTTTGTTGCTAAATAACATTTCAGCCTAAACTATCATATTTTTATTTTCTTCTAATTATTCTACTGCTTACTGGTTGTGAACTATATTTTACCTCCCTGGCCTCTATTTACACATCTATAAAATTGGAATTACGACAATTTCCAGATACTACTGCAATGACTAAATAATATAATACAGTTCCTGACAAGTAATAAGTGCTTAGAGTTTTTATCATTCCCCGGTACTGATTCTTTTTCTACCTCAAGCAGTAAAGCCCCATGTGACACTGAAAAAACTGTTAAGTATTGCTGGACTTTGGTTCCTCATCCGTTACTCAAAATGATCTCTTGTGGCAGCTTTAGATCATTGGTATATGTTGTCATACAACAATAAAGGCAGAGCAAAGCAGGAGAAATTAAAATAGCCAAACACACTGCTTACTATGTGCCAAAGTATTATAAGAGCTTTACATGCATTACTCATTTAATATATCAAGACTATGAGGTAGGGGTTCTCCCTTTTACAGATAAAGAAACTAAGGCTCAGAGAAGTGAAGTAACTCACCCAGGGTCACACAGCCATTCATGGGTTGGACCAGGTGATCTGCCCTCAGATTTTGTGCTGTTTGATCTGCTAAGCAGGGGCAGGTGTGAGCTGTAAGAACCCCAACTCTCACAGCAGCTGGAGCAAATGTACCAGTTCGCAAAGGGGAGCTCAGAAAGGTACCACCAGCATCCACTGCAAGGAAGATGGAGAATCACATACTGGTTTTACATGTCTCTGTCCTAAAGGAATGCACATCACTTCCACTCATATTTCACTGGTCAAAACAAGTCATTTGTTCAGGCCTACCATGAAAGGTTTGGGGCCCACAGAAAGAAAACTACAAATACTGGTGAGCAGCACAGCTGTCTGATGAGCATTATTAATGTAAAGGGGTTTTTTTTAAAGACTAGATGCATTTGGTTTATATTGAAATGGCAGCTGATATAATGAGGATATAATACTATATTATTATATAATGAAATGTAATTATTATAGCAGTAATTGTTATAATTTTTATTAACAACTTAAAGAAATATCCTCTTCCTCAAATATATACAAGCTCCAAACCTTCCTAATATTGTGATCTTCTACAATAGCATGGCCAGCCATCTCTGGTTGCCCCAGACTGAGAATTTCTGAAGACCTGGGACTCAGTGCTAAAATGGGAACAGTCCCAGGCAAACCAGGACAGTTGGTCACCCTACCTTTAACAAGTCTCTTAAATAATATTCCAATCTACTTTCTTGTAGAGATCAAATGGACATGTAAACATATAGCCCAATTCTTTGTGCATGGTAAATTCATTACATTCTGGCAATATCATTATTCTTAGACTTCCAAAAACTGTTTGAATTAAATATTATATTCTGGCTTTACAGATGAAGATGCTGAAACCTCAGCAGGTAGTGAGAGCCACCCAAGGTGCACACACCCAAGTGCAAGCCTGTTCTTTGGGGCACAGAGAGCAGTCACTGCACTTGCGTGGGCTCCGCCCTGCCCAGAGGCCTGACAGCAGAAAGATGCTGTTAGGCTCAGGCCTGTCTCAGGCCTGGGGCAAGTGTTTCCCTGCAGCAACATGATGGTTTCCCCTCCATCCAATCTACACCTCCCATGGTGAGACTGTGTATGAGCTCCTGTTCTTGCATCTGTAGGAAAATGTCTCTTGGTATTGGATTTAGAAACCTGAATATGTGGCTGGTGATGCCCTCAGAAAAACCTCTCCTGGAGGAATGGGACTATCCTTCAGAGAATGAAAAATTATAAGTCCCTTGAAGGAACAGTACCTCTGGCACTTAGGAAACCTGTTATACCTGGCCAAGGCCTTCCTGCTATTCCCAACAACCTGCAAAAAGTCAGAAGAGCCATCACCCTCTTCATCCCTTGGATAGAAAGTTAGGCCCAGAGGGTAGAACAACTCCGGGAACCAGGTCTCCAGCCAGCCATAGTTCTCTCTGCCATTGTAAGATCTTCAGATGGTGCCTCAGAGGTCACATTCAGCTAGGTGAACTAGCATACTGATTTTCCCAAGACTGTTCCAATCTTATCAATTAAAATCGTCCATCACAGGACACCCAAAGTTCTGGGCAAACCAAGATAGTTGATCCATAGTTTCCTTCATTCCCCTCACCTCAAACTACCTCTCTTATCCTGCTACTTAAATGTATACGCATCCTATGCTTCTCTTCTGTAGCTCTCATCACAATGTAATTAAGCAATCAATTGGGAAATTTATTTAATTTTGTCCTGTTTGTTAGATTGTGGCTTTAGGCAGGCATTGATCAAATCTGCATGCCTCGCTCCTAGCCCATGACATTATTCAGAGTTGTCCCTCAATAGAACTTTCTCACCTAAATGAATGATTACATGGAATGAAAGAATGAATTGCCCAGAGAATGTTCATTATGTAGGAATACCTCGTAACCACCCTTGCTCAGATGGGCATTTCCTAAAATGTTTTCCTTCCAGATGTTAATATTAGTTACAAAAATAAGGATTTCCTTGGTGAAATAAAACACCAGAATTCTGGGTTAAACAAAGTCAACCAGGCTTCTTTATTTACTGAGTGAAGTACATACAGTGTTTTCCAAACAGTTTAACCATGAATCCTTTTAGTAAAGAGCATTTGAGGGACTTGTGCTTTGCAAAAGGTCCTTTGAGAAATGCTGGACTAGATGAACATGTAGACTTGCTGCCAACTCCATCCCCAGTCTCCTCTGAGGCTGCAGTTATTAATGCAATCGCCGTTGTTATTAATGTTATTGTTGTTGTTATTAAAGCTATTGTTGTTGTTCCTTGTCAATGGATGAGACAAAGCTGAGGATAAGCTCTGCCTCTCACTACAAGCCCTGACTCTCCAAACTCCCATCCCTTCACCCTCCAAGGCAAACTAATGCTTCATAAAAATAAATCACAATGTTACGTTGGCTTGTTTCCTAAAATACTCGTGAGGGGTTGACAGTTCCAGTTTGTTCTTCCCAAAGCCCCCATATCACTCTCCAGTCATGAGCCCCCTGATCCCTACCTGGATAGTCATTAGTTACTCTTTGGACCTCACATTAGGGTGGAATTGGTGACACAATTTCAGTCATTCTCACACATAAGAGCTGAGTGCTCAGTGGAGAGGTACCCAGGTTCCTACCTAACTAAGCAACCTTCCTGGTGATTATTCACGAGTAAAGACTGATCAGTCTCCTAAAGCCTGCAAAAGAGGACAAATCAAAGAAGGGGTTTGCCTCCCTGTTATGAAGATTAAAAGAACAGTAACAAGAATAAAAGAATAGCACCTGTTCCAGAGGGGGTAAAATAATGGTGTATTTCAAAGTAAACTTGAAACTGTTTTTGAAATATACCAACCAATGAGCAGGCACAAAGTCATTTGTCAAAATGAAAAATAAGCAGAGAATTGGTCAACTCTCAAGTGTCAGAAAATGAATAAAAGTAGGTGTTCCTGCTATGTGCCAGTTCTTTCCTACATATGTTTATGTATTAATTCACTCTTTCATTCAACAAAGAGAGGGGTGGAGATACATCGGGCACTGTGCTAGTAGCCACGAGAGACACAACAGTCAGCAAAAGAAACCACCCCGGTGCTTACAGAGCCTATAGATTAGTGAGGGAGAGTATAAATAATCAGGTGAATACATCAGGACAAGTGCTACAAGAGAAAAGAAAGACGCTTTCAGTGACAGCGACAAGCTCAACTAAAAATGACTTAAGTGAAAGAAAATGTGTCTTGCACAATGAGAAGACTGGGGGAAGCACAGTTTCTGGGTTGCTTAATTAAGTGACTTAACAATGTCCTCCAGAACGAGACTCTCCCATCCTTCAGCCCTGCCGTCCTCCTCGGGGTGTGGGCCTGTCCCTTTGGTCTGCAGTGTGCAGCCTCATGCAATGGCTGCCATCCCTCCGGGCATCCCACAAGAGGCAACATTCTGAGGCAGAAATGTGTTTCTTTCCCTGAGGCTCTTTTCTCCATTGAAGAAATCCTTTCCCAAAGCCCTCAAAAGACATCCGTCTCATGCCTCATTGGCCATATTTTCATCCTAGGCCCTTTCCTAATGCGATTACTAACAAGGGGAAAGGAATTACCCCAACATCTCAGACTACTAGAGGCTTCAACTCCTCCCCAGAAGTTTGCGATTGCTTAATATCTAGACAAGAACAGGGTACTATTAGCAAGGTAGAAGAGAAGAATTTTGCCCACAATCAACTTTACTATCAGAAAATTCTTATCAGAAAGTTAAACAACTTGTCTCATGCAATTTTAAATTGAAGAACAGATGAATCTGAATCCCAAATTCATGGGGTTTTTTCTCCATTTTAAGGCATTTAATGAGGAGTCTACCGGATCCAGGTGGTTTGATGCTCTGCTCCAAGATGTGGGCTGGTCCTGTGATTGAGTCTGCAGTGAAGGGGCCCCAATTATGGGAGGAAACAACGGGCTGGGGGCAGGGAGGGTACAACACATTTTCACGGGAGAGACTCAGGAACAGGAGACATGAATAGAAGAAATTACTATATTTCTGAGAGTCTCATAGCAAATGTATTGATTAATATATATATATGCAATTTATGACCAAGTAATTAATAATGAATAATTAATGAATTATGGATTAGTGAATAAGTAAATGGGAGTAAATGAATGAGTTAGTGAATAAAAAGTGAATGAATGGACCCTACCTCATGTGGCTCAGTGGACTGAGCACGGGCCTGTGAAGCAAGGGGTCACCGGTTTGATTCCCAGTCAGGGCACATGCCTGGGTTGTAGGCCAGGTCCCCAGTAGGGGGCACACAAGAAGCAACCACACACTAATGTCTCTCTCTCTCTCTCTCTCTTACTCCCTCCCTTCCCCTCTAAAAATAAATAAATAAAATCTTTTTAAGAAAAAATAAATGAATGTTTTCTGGCTCCAGTCAAGATGCACACTCCACTACTTCTCCCTCCTGCTGAAAGCAAGTGAAAACTCTGAGAAAAAAAGTCCAGTTCTCTGAGGACTCCAAAAGTGGGAACAGGCAAATCTGCAAAGGAAATACAGCTTCAAGTAACACCAAACTGGTGGTGAATTTCCTGTGATTTTTTTTCCTCCAGTTTTTCCCTCCCTGGGCTCAAAGCCCGAACTCTAGAACTATGCACTGAATGATCATGAAGAAGCTCCTTCTATACTGGGTTCAAGGAGGGGTTTCCCACTCCAGGAGGTGGAGCTTAATTCCTCTCCCCCTGAGGCTGGATTGGACTCAGGGTACTCATGTCCAAAGAACAGAGTATGGGAAATGGAAAAAATAATAGCTCAACAAGCAGAGAAATTTGGCAGGCAATACTGTAACCAAGTCATCGGTAGTGACAAGTCACATGGTCCTGATATAACACAATGAGAAAGACACTTCATCTGTGGGACCCCAGTCAATCACAAGAAAACATCAGGCAAACCCAAACTGAGAGATGTTTCACAAAATCCATGACTCATCAAAATTTTCAAGGTCATGAAGAACAAGGAAAGCCCAAGAAGTTGTTACAAATCAGAGAAGACGAAGGAGACATGGTGACTAAAGGTAAGGCGGGACTGGATCCCAGAACAGAAAAAAAGGCATTAGTGGAGAAAGTGGTGAATTCAAAGAAAAGTCTATAACTTAGTTACAGTATATGTTAATCTCTTAGCTTTGACAAATGTGCACAGCAATGTTAAGATGTTAACATTAGGGGAAACTGAGTGAAGAGTATATGAGAAACTTCTGAATATCTAAAATAATTCCAAATAAAAAGTATTTTTTTAAGTAAGAAGATGGGAAGAGACACACCATACAAATACCAATCATAAGAAAGCTAGAGAGGCTACAATAATATCAAAGTAGACCTATGGATAAGAAAAATTACCAGGGATGGAGACAATTAATGATAAAAGGGGCATTAAAAAACAAAAGATAAACTAAAGGCTACAAGAAAATATTTGCAACTCACATGCCAAAAAGGGCTTGTGCTTAGAATATATAAAGAAGTCTCAAATCTCAGCAGTAAGGAAACAAGCACCAATCTAAAAATGAACAAAAGATTGGATCAGGAAGGTCACTTTCAACACCAAGAGTGACCCTAAAAATCAGCAGGGCTCCTTCAGACCTCCCATCCCCTATGTCAGGGACTTCAGCAGAGGCTGTTCTCCGGGGAGCTGGGAATCGCCTCTGCCCTGCAGGCCTGCGGTCTCTGCTCTCTCAGTGGGCCTGCCCCACTCTCCAGACCTGCCCTGCTTCCTTCTGCTGCACACCAGCCTGCACGTGCCCTGCCCCCAATTGCTCCAGCCCCTGGTCCACACAGCCAGCCTGCTTCAGAACCTACCACACACTGGCAGCACTCTCTATTTATGTTTCCAGTTCCAAACTTTGGGGAGCAAACCGTTTGGCTCAGCGCAACTTTTAAGTCTGCCACACAATGCTGGACTGGGGTTATATGTCTGCCTCTGGCCCAGCAAGCAAGGGGCTGTGGCAAGGGCAGACACTCAAAAGTGCCTCTCGAATCAATTCAAAGGTATGTCGAGTAAACTATGACACCCAACAGCCCCTAAAGACCAAGCACCCAGCTATAAAGCGCAGCTGCAGCCTGAGGGCTGCATTGAAGTCTTGGCTTTAAAGACACGTTGTCCAACCACCTGTCTGGTGACCAGAAATTCCTTCCAGATCAGCCCAAGCAAAAGGAGGACTTGGAAAATGTGAGGCCAGGAGGCCTGCTGGTGCCAGAGAAGGCCTGAAGGAGTGGCTGCGCCAGACTCAAAGTTCACCTTGAGCAGAGGCAGCCACACTGAAACAGCTTTGCCAACAGATGAGGGGGCTGGCTGGGGGAGGACTCGGGGGTGTGTCTGTGAAGGGCAGGCAGGTGCTGGGGCACTGGAGAGGGAGAGGAGAGGAAACCAGCATCAGAGGTGCACCTCCTTGCTTTCCAAGTGTCTGCCTCCTCCTCCTCCTTACCTCAAGATCTGCCCTCTTCACCCAAGTCTTGATGAAGAGGCTACAGCTTTGTCATCTTATAACAGACAGACCTTTCTGAGACTCCTCGGTTCCACGTGCTCCCAGACACAGCAATTCTCCAGGACCGGTTTGAGACAGTAAAGTGCTGTCCTCCTTTCTGAGGAAAGGAACTATATGGTCACATACTCTTCTTGCTTTCGAATATTTAATTGTTCTGTAAAACTCAAATTCCTGTCCTTCCCTGCCACCTCACATGCAGAGCTGTCCAGCCTACCCTGGGCGCCACGGCCACAGCCCAGCAGTCACCTGTTCCAGCCCCACTGCACTGTGAGCTTCCCGTCCCTCACTGGGTCGGCAGCTCCTGGGAGATAATATGTCTTTTCAGTGTTTCCCCACCTCCTAGCACCCTGCAGAAACAACCCTGAGACATAGACTTGAGGACAAGTAGTTTGTTTAGGGGGGAGGGAATCCCAGAAAACACCTGTAGGGAGTTGTGAGCCAGGAGAAGAAAGGCAGCCAATAAACAGGTTCATTAAAACCCAGCTACCACTGTGGACAACAATCTACTCCTCCCAGAGAACTTGGAGGGCGTGGCATGTGCATCTCGGGTACCCCACCAGAGGGATGAAGAAGCTGGGGTCGATAAACACCAACCTATCAGTCATGGGCCCAGGGCTGCTTCTAGGGGGCCTTGATTCCCTGGGATTACAGCCCACCACTAGACAGGCAAAGCAGGCTCTGCAGTCAAAGCCCTGAGCAGAGACAGGCAAGCACTGGCTGATGGAAGTCGGTACAACAGAAATGAAGTGGTGTGGAGATGGGTGTATGGCTGAGGCGGCACAGCTTAATATCTACTGATTTATGTTCACTCAAGTTCACTCCAGGCTCTTTGGGAAATGGCTGTTTATCTTTCGTATCACTACAAAAGAAGGAATGAATGCTATTATATTTCACTCTTCATGAGTTTGCAGGGACATCTCAGGCTGGTTACTCAAGTGTCTATTCCCTCCTAAATGTCTTCCTCCAAAAGAATAAAAGCTACCAATCTATCCTCTAATTTGATTTCCGTCACCTGATGGACAGTTGATTCACAAGCTGCGGTTGAGCAGGTGGGTGGGTGCCTCATTCCTCCTCCTCTCCACACCACCATCCACCCACCAGAGCCTTGAGGTCCCCAAAGCGATGGCCCCATTTCCGTCAGAGGCACACAGCCCAGACTCTGGAGTCAGGCAGGTGTGGGCAGGACCCTGGTGCTGTCTCCACTCCCTGCATGACTTCGAGCGGTTAAGTAATTTTTCTGTGTCTCGTTTTGATATCTACAAAATGGGCAGATCTACCTTGCTTACTTTTGTGGGGATGAAATGACATAAGGTATGGAAACCATTCAGTGTTGTGCTCAATACTTTTATTTTTCAATTTTCTTTCCTTCCCCTAATGCAGAGAAACACTATAAGATGGTCAAATAGGAGAGAACTGATTTCAAAAAAAATTGGCATTTTTGTGTCCCCAGTAAGCAGATGAGGGAATGAGCACAGAGACGTTAAGGAAATCATCCAAAGCTACACAGCCAGTAAATGGCTTAGCTGAAATTAGAACCCAGACAATGTGGCACAAGAGTCTATGCATATAATCATGATGTTTTGCTGATTCATCTGAGAATGAACACTGGAAGTGGGGAAATAATCCAATAGACCACTGAAAGAACCCGGGAGCACAATGATGATTGATGGTCCAGAGCAGAGCAGCCACGGGCAGGAGCGGGATGGAGATGTGAGTAGGAGAACCAGGGCAGTGGCAGAGACAGCACTGAGAAAGGGGGCGGGGAGATGGGAGAAGGAGAAGTAGAAGGAATCAATAGGGAGTTGTATTGTATAAGCCTGGGGCTGTTGTTTGGCATGTGTAACTTGGGCCAGACAGCCAGGTTCGGGGAAAGATAGTGACACAAATGATCTTAAAGATATCCACTGAATCATCAAATACTAAGTTCCTGCTATATATATAACCCCCCCACCCCAAATTAGGTCTTAAGTATGATTCAGAAACACCTAAGAGGCTTATTTTCTAAATCCCAGCACTTACCACAAACAATTAAGTAAACATCTGTGGGAATGAGGCTGAGGACAATGCCATTTTTATTTTATTTATTTATTAATTCTCATCCTCAGCTGAGGACATGTTTATTGATTTTGGAGGAGGGGAAGGGAGGAACAGGGGGATGAAATATCTATGTGAGAGTTGCCTCTCTCATGTGCCTCAACAGGGGACCGAACCCACAACCCAGGTATGTACCCTGACTGGGAATTGCATCCATGACCCTTCCATTTACAGGATGATGCCCAATCATCTGAGCCATACCAGCCAGGTTGGCATTGTCATTTTTAAAAGCACTCCAGGTAATTCTACTATACAGCCAAGGCCATTTAATCCTCACATTGTCCCTATGAGGTTCTATTACTATTGTCTCAGAGAAGCTAAGTAACAGTTAAGAGGGAGTAGAGCAAGGGTGCAAACTGTGGTTTATGTAACTGCAAAATCTGTTCTTTTAGCAACCATGCAAGTGTAGAGCATAAAGAGGTCTTAAGAAGTGCCACGTCCGGAGCCCTCCTATTTTGCAGAGTAGAAAACTGAAGTCCAGGGGTGGAAAAAGAGTTGCCAGAGGCCTCCCACACTGGTAGTGGCAGAGCCTAGGCTCCCAACTGTATCTCCTGACCCCCAGCCCAGACTTCACTGCTCCCAGCCATGCCTCCTGTTTCAGATTAGAATATTGATTTAGAGCAGAAGAAGCGGGAAAAACCACTGGCACTACAGTACAGCGGGTAGCCAGGAAGGATGCCCCACCAGGCCACCCCCACCACCTCCTCCTGCCTACACGATAGCTCCCACTCAGTGACAGCCAAACCCCTTATTAAGCAGCCTGTGCCATCTTGTCTTCTGCTCCCGCTGAACTTATACCACTGGTGTTGTAGGGATTAGGGGAAAAAATCCCTCCACCCTGAGGCAGAACAATAACAACATGGAACCTGCCTGGGAAGGCAGTTGGTCATGTTGGCTTAAAAAATAATGAAGGTGACATTTAGGAGGGCTGCTCTGGCCTCCCTGTCACTGAGCCTCATCATTAATTTAACCATCTCTGTTGCAGACAAACTTTCTAGTTAGCCTTGGAGGGATGAAGAGGGGGCTTCATGTCCTCTGTGGCCCATTAGAGATGTAAGGGTCTTCTCTCTCTGTTCCCCCAGTCACCTGAAATCTAGTCTCTGTCCAATTCCTAGCTCAAATGACATTTCTGCAGGAGAGCATAATTGGCTGCTGTTGACGAGGGGAGAAGAGGCAACAAAGAAGCACACGGGCAGGAGCAGTCTGCCAAACATCAGTGCTCTGCCCAGCTGACAGATGCTACATATTGAATGCTTACAACAAGTCACTCATTCATTCGCACACCACTCATTCATTCAGTCAACAATTAATTACATGGCCCTTTTGTGTGCTAAGTGCTGAATATGCCACAGTGAGCCAATCGGGCATGCCCCCGCCTTCCTGGATCTTACAGTCTGGTGCTATGCTGGCCAATATGGTGCTCACTAGCCACGGGTGGCTACCTAAATTTAAATTGATCAAAATTAAGTGCAATAAAAAAATTCAGTTCCTTAGTAGCACTAGTCACATTTCAAGTGCTCAGTAGCCACGTGTTGCTGGTGGCTACCACATTGGATGGACAGAAAACACTGCAATTATCACAGAAAGTGCTATTGGACAGCACTGGTCTAGTGGGACAGGCAGATCTTTGTATGTGTTATTGCATCTAACCCTCATTTAGCCTTTGGAGATGGGTGTTGTTTCCCTTATTTTAGACAGGAGGGAACAGTGATGACCTGGTCAGTTGTGAAGCCAGGATTTGAACCCAGGTTTGTCCTACTTCAAAACCTACAAGTTAGTGGCAGGAAGCAGACTCAAAGCTACAGGTAGAATGGCAAAGCAGTGTAGAGTATATGGCTCACAGTATTACCTATCAAAATTTATGCATTTTTTTAACCTGTGGGGTAAGCATGTGGTCACTTCATATCCTGACAGAGATGGGGGCAAGATAATGCAAGTGTGCACAACCCTGGAATGGGGTAAATGCTACATATATGGTGGCTGTTGCTGTATTAAATGAAAAAGCTGAGCTCTAAATAAAAGTAACCGCGGTGGTTTAGGACCAGAAATAGGAAGTAAATTCAGAAATCACTTGTTTTGTAAAACTCCAGAAGGAACAAGTTAAAATCAGTGAGGCATACGGAAAGTGGGCCCAGGAGTTTGAGAATTATATTATTTATCTATAGCTGTGTAAAAAATTACCTAAAACTTGGTGCCTTAAAACACACACATTTCTTGTCTCATGGTTTCTGAGGGTCATGAATATGGACGCAGCTTGCTGAGTTGCTCTTGCTCAGAGTTCCTTATGAGGGTGTAGTCCAGCTGTTGGCTGCATTATCTGAAAGCTTGGCAGGAGCAGGAGAATCAATTTGCAAGAGCACTTAGTTACCATGCCGTTGGCAGAAGACTGGTTTTTTTCTGGACATTGGCTGGTCATCTTGGATCTTCACCACATGCATCTCCACACAAGGCTCCCTGAATGTTCCTGTGACACGGAAGCTGGTTTTCCCCAGGGCAACTGACCCAATGAGGAGAGAGAGCAAGCAAGAAAGGCAATCCAGTTTTTTCTATAATCTAAGCTCACAAACGATGTACCATCCCTTCTGCCACATTCTACTTATAAGAAACAAGCCACGAAATCCAGCGCACACTGGACTGAGAGAAATTGAGCTCCACATCTTATAAGAAGGAGCATCAAAGAATTTGTGGACATAAGGTCAAACTACCACAAGCATGAACTGGGCTGAGTGCCTAGAGCTCCCTTTGAGCAGAGTACACAGCTGGATGGACCAACATCAGAAACACAACATCTAGGCACATAAATATCACTCTACCACCCAGGAACTTAAGTGACCTTATCAGATGAAGAAACTGGCACCAGTGGGACATATTAGGAGTATAGACGCATATATGTAGGACAGGGAAGGAAGGACAAATCACCAGTATTATAATAGGATGTGGCCTTATTGCCCATAAAGACTTTCTCCTAACTGGGGCATTGTGTTTGGGGAGGGAGGCACCAGAAACACCTACTGAGAAACACTTCCAAAATTGCATTATATTATTTCTGGCCAGAATATCTTCCCTAAATCCATCCCCTTTCCTTCATTTGGCCTCAGGTTGAACACCAGAGAAGGGGAATGAAATAATTAATATTTGTTGAATATTTACTATGCCATTTCATTTATTCCCAATGATCCTATCAGATGGGTGTTAAAGGTAGGTTATTAAAATGCGGTGCCCTCCCCTTTGTGTATGCAGCTGTCTGAAGTCCTGAATCTCACTCTTCTCTAACTGAGAGGTCACCACTATGAGGTTGACCTGCCAGACAGCATGCACAAGGATTCCTGCACGCTGAGGAGTCGGGGGTCGGGGCAGCGGACAGAAATAAAGTAGTCTTCTACTTATACGTTTATATTTAAATTCAGTAAAATGTTGAGGTTTAGTGTGATGCAATATACAGATGGACATTGATGGTCCTATTAGACCTCCCTGTCATCTATCTCTGTGAGAAATCCTGAGGAAATTTTAAGTGCCCCACAGTGCAAAAGTGCTACTCATGGAGTCCTCCTTCAGCATTTGGTTTTCAATGTTGATGGCTTATGATAGTTGACAAGTGCTTGGCGAAGTGTGTTTACAGGTTATGTTATCTGAAATACTAGAATTAGGTGCAGGTGATAAAAATCTTCTGCAACAAAAAGAGGTTCACTAGTTATCCCAGAGCCGAGTACTTAAAACAGTCATCTAAAATAAAGATGTGATACGCAATTGTTTTTTCAGAAAGACAAAGACTTGCAGTTTGCTGGCATTTTCTCTGCTGAAACCAGCTGTTGGTAGTCCCACACAGCTAAGACACGATTAAATTCCACCTCTAATATAAATTGAAATTTGGACTAACCTTTGAATACCTATTTCAGAAAGCATTAAACCAAGGTTTTCAAAAACATAATGCTTCAATGTGAGCAAGCATTTTTGCCTCATTAATAATTTTTTAATTATTTGCGTATTTTTATGTCATGCTTTAAAAAAATTGCCATCTTAAAAACCTTCACTTGTGTATGTCTTCCATGTAAAATATTAACACAGAAGTAACTATATGATGTGTAAACTAAGAAATGTGCATAATCGGTGCTGGACGCTCACTATGTCCAATGCCCACAGAGGCTTATGATGAAAAAGGATTGATTAGAACTCAGTTGTTTCTCCTCACATGGTGGAGACTTGTGCTCATTCTTCTGCAACAATTCTAAGTAAGGAAAAGTCAAAATGGGCAAGAAAGGAGAGAACAAAGGGGGTAGACAGAGAAGAGATGGAGGCTTTGGAGGGCCAGAGCAGCTCAGGGACCGCAAGGAGAGATCCGGGTTGCTCTGAAGCTATTTGTACATAAGCACAGTAACCGAGGACAAAACCACCACCAGCTAAATTTCTAAGCAAATAAAAAAGCGTCAGAAGATGAACATCGAGGGATCCAGAGACAGGCAAACGCCGGGATAAACAATGGTGGTCCGGCGGGCGCCCCCACAGAGCACCCATGAAGAGAATGAGCTCTCTCTGTGGATGAGTTATTCCAAAGTGCTCCTAGTTTCTCTCTGTTTTTATTTTCTATCTGGATGAGAAATGTGCTGATTTCCACTCTGTCTCAGGACAAATAGAACTTTGACGTATAGTTCACGATTTACGTAGCTGATTTCATACACGGCTCCTGCCAGCCGTATCGTGTTTCTGACCATTACAAATGCTCCTCTCCGTTCGCAGAGGCGTTGTGGGGCATCTGTGATCACCCTGCTGTGCCTGTGAGGCTCCAGTTATGGGTGCTATTGTTTCCATCTGACACTGAGGCTCTAACAGGTATGTTTCTTGCCCAAAAACACAAAAGGGGAAAATGGCGGAGCCAGGACTTGGAGCCAGGATTTGGACCCAGGTCAACCTGAGGAAGTACCTTAACTAAATTCTCTCCCCTATCTCAAGTGTTTCCAGCCTGGATCCCCTGGATCCCAAGGCATCTCAATCAGTAGCAACATTCTGGAGGTTCAGGGCACCCCCAAGCTATTTTCAAAAGTTCAGAAATTTTTGTAAAAACACATGAGACAGGCCATTTCTTACAGTGTTCGCATTGAAAAAAATCTTTCAAGGGTAGAGTCACTGATGCAGGAAAACCATATGTGTGGTCACTGGTGGTCAAAATACAAGAACCACTGCTTTGTATTTTTACCCAAAAGACAAATACCCAGTGTCAAGTCCCTTTAACTTTATATAGCATCCAATGAAGTCAGACAACTTAGTATGTGACCTTGGGCTATTAATATGACCTTATTGTGCTTCAGTTTTCTCATCTGTAAAATGGGGATGAAGACACACTATCCTAAGGACATTTTTAAATTGAAACATGCAAAGTACTGAGGACAGTGCTTGATGTGTAGTGGGAAGTCAGTGACAGCTATTGTTGGTTTTGCTTTAGCCTCAGTGTCCCCATCTGTAAAATGGGCTAATTCATGTACTACCTACCCCATAGACTCATTGTGACACTAAAACAAATGGTACAAAAGTGCCTGACAAGCATGCTCTGAAGACATGCCGCAATTTTTACTCTTATGACTCACATATGAAACAAGTCTAACAACAACATATTCCAGCGGGGAAATTAAAAGCTTTGTTCTTTTGAAATCAGAGTATGTCCCGTATACAGATCAATGCTGCTGAAGCATAAAGAGAGATTTAATTACCTTAAGCCTTAGCCCCTTCCCTGCTGAGAGCAGAGAGCTGCTGGTGAGAGGAATAGCTGAGTGTGAAGGTGACGGGGTTGTTGTGTAGGCACCTGGGGAATCCCAGACCAAAGCTCCAGCTTTGTTCCTGGGGTCAGACAACTTGACAAAGGCAGAGCTGGCCCCAAGGAGAAGGTGTGAACCTATGTCTTTGAAAAGGCCATGAGCTGTGGTAGAATCCTCCCTGGGGAAGAGGAGGCCAAGGTTGCCTTCCTTGTCTTTGCTCCATGTAAGGACACATGGTGTTATGTTTGCAAATGCTGGTATCCACATACTGAGGGGTATGTTCCTCACACACTCAGTCTCAAATGCATAAGGTCACTCGCATACTTGAGAATATGTGTTCATGCTCCTTTGCATCTGAGCATGGGTACTTGCATGCAAAATGTGACTGGGTTTGCATGTGGACCCTGTGTCTGCCCCCATGAGCACACATACATGCCTGTGTTTCTGCCCTTGGCCCAGGGGACATGGATCTGTGTGGCCACCAGGTGGACCCACCTGCATAAATCCACAGGCATAGCTGAGTCTGTACACACATGCACTTGGCCATGCATCTCAGCAGGGACCAGGAATCTGAGACAGGGAAGGCTGTTGGCTGCCCACAGGACATCTCTGGAGTCAGGTCTTGGAGGTTCTGGGTGAATGCCCCAAAGCTAGGAAGAGACACGAAGGTTTAATTGGGAGAAGCTGAGTTCACAGCCAGAGGGATCAAGGAGAATGAATAGTAAATGAGAGGAGATACAGAGCCTGGGCTGTGGGGAGAGCACAGGGAAGCATGTGGTGTAGAAATGGGGAAGCAGTGCACCTGGATAACCAATGCACAGCTGTTGAACAGGCACAGGTAGGAGAACTATTTTTTTAAACCAGAGATGCCTCCTTCAAGGTGTCACACTAGCTGCATCATGCATATGTGCAGGAGGTATCAGTTTGAGTGCTATTGTGCACACATGGGGTCGGTATTTGCACAAGGCTTTTCTGGGTTTTCACATATGATGTGATCACATCTCAGGCAAATATGGTGCATGTAGGCTTGGTCAGGCAGGCTCCTTGGAGGAGGAGGGAACTGACTGGGGTGATGGGCAAGGCTCACCCTAGCCCAGGAGAGAATGTGGGTGTGATCCTGAACTCCATGTGGGGCTGCTCTGCTCCTCACACCTAAGGAGGATCCCAACACCCAGCTTTGTCAAGTCCTTAAATGTCAGGGCAGCAGTGGACCTTAGAGGAACATGAACCTGACCTTTCATGTTACAGAGGCAGAAACAGACTCAAAAGTATTCATGCAAGACTTTCCAGGAGTTTCTGGAAGGATGAGCTGACACGGTGTAAAGCACTCTACTGGGCTTTTGTATACATTCTAAGCCCTGGTGATGGGCAAGCTGCTATTAGCTGACCAGGAACTTTTTAAATAAGAAAAGCACCCTCCTCTGGGTAGGTGCAGCCAAATTGTGACCAGCTTGGTGAGCTGTCGGTGACTTTGTGTGAAAGAGGCTGGCACTCAAACACGTCAGACCCTCTGACCTGGCCCCTTGGCACCTAACTGCAGACCTATCACCCAGGTGCAGAGGTGCTCAGACAGAGGCAGAAGCTCTGTCTTCCTGGCCACATTGAAAAAAACAGTTACTTCTGCTCTGCCATCTGCTCTACATGCTTTCTCTCTTCCTAGTCCCCAGTTTTCTCATCTCCTGATTATTAAAAAACATAAACACATATTGTGCTGCTATTGTCATAGCCACTGGGGGTTCAGGAATGAGAAGCTGAGAGTCTTCTTTCTTAGAGCTTCTGGTCTGGTGAGGGTCGGTGAGAGTGAGGGTAGAAACAAGCATAAAAATAAGGAACTGCTACTCAGTGCAGGAAAAGACACGGCAGACTAAGACTCAACTATTCACAGGTGACAACACAGAACCAAGATTTTCCACAACAAAGCCAGTTTTGAATCATTTTAATGTTCATTCAGAAGTGGCAATTTGTTGGGCATGACTTAATATGTATGATTGTTTTATTATGAAATACTTCAGGCATAAAAAAAACCCACAGGTACAATGAATCTGTACCACCACCCAGCTTAAAATAGAAGATCCAATTGTGTTCTCCTTTCTCTCTAGTGGTAACCCCACTCCTGAATTTGTCACTTTTCACTCCCTACTGTATTGTTATACTTTTATTACATGTGTACATATCTATAAATCATGTATTGCTTTGTTTTACATGTTTTCAAACTTTATAGTAATATTATTAAATACAACCTATATGTATCACTCCATAAATTTTTTGGTTTTGTTCAACATTATATTTTTAAGAAATATCTATATTGATGCCTAGAACTCTAATTCACTCATTTTCATTGTTCTGTAGTTATTATTTCATTGCATGACAATATCATGCAATGAAATACTGATGAGTACTGATTTGTTTTCCTGGTGGCAGACACTTGGGTTAGGGTAATAGAATCACTATGTCTGTCTAGTGGAGTGCTCCAAGAAGCAGACACCAAGATGGGATTAGATGTGCAAGAGATTTGTGTGAATGATGAAGGAGGAGGGGCAGGAAGAGGCAAGGAGAGCTTTCCAACCATAATGCAGGTCTGACATACACAAAAGAAAAGTGGGAAAAAAGAAGGACTAAGCTGAAAGAGCTTCTGACTAGAGCACAGTTCTAGGTCAATAGGGAGTCTCCAAGCAAAGGTTGTCCATTAGAATTGCCTCAGAAGAGCCAGACATGGCCTGGCCCAGCTCTGATACCCCTTCTATGCTCAGCCACTGGCTGGAAGTAGCCCAGGTGAAGTGTCACAATGGATCTGAAGCTAAGGCAGCTGGAGCATTAGTCAACCATGCTCCCCAGAGTGAGTTCTCTTGAGGAGGGGTCTAAATTGTCCACACCTTCCATGGCTGCCATATTGTGAATGAGCAGAGAGTAGACAGATCCTTTCTCTGCCTGAGAGACTTTCATTTGTTCATTCACCCTCTACCATATGAAAAAAAAGTGAGGTGTTTCAGAAGGTCCTCATAGAACAGTGTCATTAAAGCTGGGTCCAGGAAGGCTATTTCAGGCATCATTACAGTTTCAGTGAGCTACATCCATTTGCCTCTTCGTGACCTCCTTGAGCTACAGTCAAGTTCCCAAGAAACTCTTTGGCAAGGTTTTTGAGTCATGTAGACCTGCATTTCATTCTCATCTCCACCACCTGGTTATTTATACAGGTCATTTTGCTGCTTGGAGGTCTTACTTTTCCGATCTGTAAATGAGGATAACCAAACCCATTCCATGGAGTTGTTATGGGGATTAAAAGCAATGATGTAAGCATAGTGTCTGGCAAACATAGTTGTTGCTTTAAAAAACACTAGCTCCTTCCCCTGTCCCTCTAGGCCATTGTAAGGGGTATGGAACCCATTCTTGGATACAATCATTTTTCTCGAACTAAGAAATGTTTACAAACTTAAAGCCCTAGTTCTGCAAACTCCAGCTATCTACAGCAATCGGGGTGAATCAAAATGATCTCCACTGAACCTTCTTATTCACACCCATCACTCTTTCTAAAGCAGCATTTGTGATTAATCTCACTCTAGGGCTAAATCGGTCCCAAGCGCTTCCAAGGCACTTGATAAAGAAGCTCTCTGATTTATAGCAAACACCATTATTGAGCGGTGGCAGAGAGAGGCCACTGGGGGATTTGTCTTGCTGGAAACTCTGCCCATTGGAACCATTTTTTCCATTTTCCTGGATAAGGGCTCAATTTATTTCAAAATAGATAAACAGGGTCCTGTTTTCCCCCACTTTGTGGGGTAGGAAGGAGAGAGAAGTTGTACCATTTTTTAATAGATAATAATATTCAATATTTTAAATAAAGGAAGCTATTTATAGCTTACACAGATATCAGAACTAGGCAGAAGTCTAGGCATATAGCAGGTTCTCAATAAATGTTTGTGGAAGTATATAATCATCTCATTTACTCCTCACGGTGGCCCTGTGAAGTACAGCAAGTCCACCCTTCCCATTTGAGAAAGGGGGAAACTGAGGTTCACAGGTAAGAAATGGCAGAGCCAGAACTCTCAGGTAGACCCAGACCTGATCCTCACCAGTCCCCACACCTGTCGCCCTCAGTGGTCTAGGAGCAGAGCCGGCACACCCAGTGCTTGAGCACAGACACCTGAGACACTGTCTTGGTGTGAAAACCTGGTCAGCCACGGCTGTAAATTCTTCTTAATTGAGTCTTTGGGTCCATTTGGTCTTCATCCAGAACACATTTAAGGAACATCTGCCTCTCCCTCACAGTCCATCTTGCTCACGTGTGCCTATTCTGAGCCTGACCCTCCTCTGTAACACACTTTATGGATGGTAGTTTTGTCCTCGCTTGACCATTCCCAGTGACTGAGCACTCCATACCCAGTAGAGCTGTCCACTGTTCGGAGCTCTTCTTACCTGACTGGGCCAGCATATTACCCCATAATGCAGTTCCCTGGAGCTTACACATAGCCCCAGGCAGAATAAGCAGAAATGAAAAGCTGAGGCTCAGGCAGAGTCTGAAGCATGGCCTTTCCACTTACTCACTATATAACACTAGGAAGGTTATTTAACTCATTTTTTAAAAGGAACCAATAACATTTCAACAGTAGGAATTATTTTGGGTGCAAGTAAAAGAATATTCAGTTAATATGGCATAAACAATAAAGACATTTAATTATCTCGCTTCACAGAAAGTTTCCAGGGAGGCAGTGCCAGTGTTGGCTCAGCAACGAGGTGATGATATTCTGGGTTAGTATCTCCATGATCCCTTTGGCTTTCCCTCAACTTCATTACAAAGCCGCAGAAGCAACAAGCATCACATCTTAACCCAATACTTGCAAAGCAGGAATAGAAGACATGAGTTAAAAATAATTTTTAAGGGACTTCCGGCAAGATGGAGGAATAGGTGGACGCACCGTACCTCCTCGCACAACCAAGAACAGAACAACAATAATTTACAACAATGATTTGCAGTCATAATATCAGAACTGTCAGAGGATTTATCTAAATGGAAGTCGGACAGCCAAGAAGTTGAAGTAGACCCGTACATCCAGACTGGTAGGGGACGACAAGCCGAGCGGGTGCGGGGCTGGCGCGGGTCGCAGGCGCGCGTAGGTCGGGGGAAATTTGGCGCAAAATCGGCACGACAGCAATCCGGGGCGCAGGAGCACAGTGTTGCAGCGGTGATCCCTGAGTACGCAAGCAGCGGCTGGGGGAATCAGTGGGGCAGCGATCATGGACCAGGGCAGAGCTCACGGCCCAGAAGCCCAGGGAAGTGTCTGGCTCCAGGAGAACGGAACGGTCGCCATTGATCCCTCCTGTCCCCGCTCCCACCCCTGCCCCCACATATAACGTCACAATCTAGCGACTGGGGCGCCCAGCCCCGGTGAACACCTAAGGCTCTGCCCCCTACCATAACAAGAGCGACCAGACCGGAGAAAAAATAAATAAATAAATAAAATAATAGGAGAGATAGGGAAAGACATAAGACATGTTTCCAGCAGAACAGATCAGTCCCCCAGGACTCATCCTTTTGAGTGACTAAGAAATAGCCAGTCTATCAGATGCACAGTTCAAAACACTGGTGATCAGGAAGCTCACGGAACTGGTTGATTTTGGATGCAAATTACATGAAAAAAATGCAGATTAGCATAAAAGGGATGCAGGAAGATACACGGAGGAGAGCCAATAGTGAAAGGAAGGAATCTGAGTCTCAAAACAACACAGTGGACCAGAAGGAAGATAGAATCAACCAAGCAGGAAAGCATGATGAAATAAGAATTCAAAAAATCGAAGAAAAGCTTAAGACCATCGAGGACACCTTTAAACGTTCCAACATCCGAATTATAGGGGTACCAGAAGGGGAGGAGCAACAAGTGGAAAAGTTATTTGAACAAATAATAAAGGAGAACTTCCCCAATCTGGCAAAGGGAACAGTCTTCCAAGAAATCCAAGGAGCGCAGAGAGCCCCAAAGAAGTTGGACCCAAAAAGAAACACACCAAGGCACATCATAATTACTTTAGCCAAGGTAAAAACGAAGGAGAGAATCCTAGAAGCAGCAAGAGATAAGGGGACAGTCACCTACAAAGGAGTTCCCATCAGACTGTCAGCTGGTTTTTCAAAAGAGACCTTACAGGCAAGAAGGGGCTGGAAAGAAATATTCCAAGTCATGAAAGACAAGGACCTACATCCCAGATTGCTCTATCCAGCAAAGCTCTCATTTAGAATGGAAGGGAAGATAAAGTGCTTTTCAGATAAGGTCAAATTAAAGGAGTTCATCATCACCAAGCCCTTACTTTATGAAATGCTAAAGGGACTTATCTAAGAAAAGAAGATAAAGAAAAGACATGTATAGTAAAAGGACAGCAAACTCACAACTATTAACAACCACACCTAAAGCAAAACCAAAAGAAACTAAGCAAACAACTAGAATAGGAAGAGAACCACAGAAATGGAGGGCACACGGGGGGCTAGCAGTAGGGTGGGAGGAGGAGAGAGGGGGAAAAGGTATAGAGAATAAGTAGCATAGAATGTAGGTTGAAAATAGATAGGGGGAGGGCAAGAATAGTACGGGAAATGTAGAAGCTAAAGAACTCATAAGTATGACACATGGACATGGACTAAAGGGGGGGAACATGGGTGGGAGAGGGCATACAGGGTGGAGGGGAGTGAAGGGGGAAATGGGACAACTGTAATAGCATAATCAATAAAATATACTTAAAAAAAATAATAATAATTTTTAAGCCTTTTCCGTAGCCTTTCTCCTATCAGGGAGGAAGATATTTGTCAACCCTGGAAAATTCTAGAGTTTCCTTTATTTTCTCATTGGTCCCATCTGATCCAGGCCTACTCCTAGACCAATCACTGGCATGGGGGGGTAACATTGCCAGCACTGACAGTAAGGTGATCATGATTTACCCCCTTGGGCAGGGCACACTGCCCACCTAAACAAGACAGAGGTTTTGGAAAGAGGAAGAATGGCTGTTGGCTGGGTGGCAACAGTAGTACAGTTGAGGGTAAAATGGGATAATATGTGCAAAGTGCTTAGTAGAGTCTCTGATATACTTTAGTCCATAAGTGTTAGCTATTAGTATTGCCTGATATTGTTACAAACATTAATAAAGGCATCTAACTTCTCTCTGGCCATCTTTCCTCCCACCTAGAACTTCAGTTTGGCCTTAATTATGTTCTACCTTGATGATCACGCTCCTTGACAGAAAGGATGAAGACATGATAGGGAGGGCCACCTTGTTGCACAGTTCTGTGGGGCGTTAGGCACACTGCAGCCTGGGTGGGTGGCGCCCTCCAGAGGTGCGCAGTGTACAGCTTGTGCGAACATTAGCCTCTGTCTTCAATAGGAATAAAATAGTTCTTTCTGAGTTCTTTCTGTCTTATCTGTCTTCACCAAACCATCTTCTCCTAGAAGCCCCTCATATCCTTGGTATAACATAACTTTAATTTTAATTTTTGTTTTTTTGTCTTGTTTTATTTTTGTCATTATTACTTTTTATGAATCTCACTTAGAGATTTAGCCTGAATCAGTATGTTATCAGTATCTTGGGTAAAAAGTGGAAGAGACAGTTCCATTCCAGGGGGATACTCAGTGACTAGTCGTGGTCACTGAGTCCAAACAGGGGAGCTCATCTGTCCTTCCTATGCCATAGGGTCTGGGAGTGAGGAGGGCTCTTCACTCAGAGAAAGAGACCTTACCAGCAGAGGGCAGAAAAACTGGGGCAAGTAATGCCTGATTATTTCTTAATGTCATTCTGAGTGGAAAACAAAAGACTTTTGATGAAAAGTCTTGTATTTGTCATTCTCTGACTTACAAAATGATCTAAATAATTTGAAGCTGGGCAAGAAGTATATCTCCTCTCAGATTTTGGCCCCAACTTGCCTTTGCATATCATCTTTGCAAGTAAGTTGACTATGAGCCACAAGGTTGAGAGGGAAAGAGAAATAGCAAGTAGTTCTCAGTTACCATGTGCCAGGCACCTACTGGCATAAGTCCACTAGCTTCTCACAGGTGCTCGGGGAGGGGTTGGGGGACGCAATATTACCAAATATATAAGAGGAGTAAAATTAGTCCTGGAAAATGAGGTAATTTGCCTAAGGTCCATCTGATTTGAAAGACATTTCTCCACATCGCACTGTAATTTCATGCATTATAAACCAACCAGTCAGGCAAAAAGCCAACCTACCAACACCTAGCACCTCCAGAAGGCATTAATCTGAGGTCCACAAGCTTGAAAGGGTGACATAGTCCAAACTGTGAGGCCTGGGTCAAATCACTCAGGCTCTCTGGGCTCCAATTCCTTCATTCTTCTATAAAGCGGGACAATCAACTCCACCTCCCAGAACTGTTGCAGGTATCAAAGCCGCTCATGCACGTTAAGTGCTTTCAGGGCCTGGTTTATAAGAGGTCTCAGTAACGAATGATGGCCTTATTATTGCCCTGGTTACTGATCTCGTTGTTAGTGACTGCATCTCCAGAACAATCCGACCTGAATGACCTTGGCAGAGCACGGCTCAGTGCTGCCAAGTAGGCCTCCCCAAGACTAGTCTCTCTTCCTGGCCTGCATTTCCCTCACATGTCAACTCCCGACAGATTCCTGTGTTCTGGACAAGGCCATTAAGTGTTCCTTTGACATCTGTCTGGCTGTTAGATAAACTTCTCCTCCTGGATGAGCTGTCACATGTGTGTAAATACCACTTTACACCCAGACTATGATTTCCAAGTCAAAACTCCCACTGCATGAGTGGCTATTAGGGTCACTCCGGATCCAGAGCCAATGAATCACAGATAATAGATTCAAACTGTGGGCTGCTCTAGAGACTGATTGTGTGGCCTGGAAAAGCAATGACTAGCTCTTGTGCTTCAGCATTTTTATAACTACTCTGGGCATCAGAGGATCACTTTCCATGTCACCATCATTAGAAGAAGTGGGGCTCTG
Organism: Phyllostomus discolor; assembly: GCF_004126475.2. Classification (NCBI taxonomy): domain Eukaryota; kingdom Metazoa; phylum Chordata; class Mammalia; order Chiroptera; family Phyllostomidae; genus Phyllostomus; species Phyllostomus discolor. Next base: position 41,828,938 of record NC_040907.2, read on the forward strand.
AAAGGACAACAAGGAACCTGTGCCCTCTTCTATAGTTTACAAAGCCCATTTATATCTGATAGCTGACTTACTACTTCCTCAAAACAACCTGGAGAGTTAAGGATTATTAGAACTACTAGTTATATACCCATGAGCCAATTACTTCACCTCTCTGAACTTCAGTTTCTTCATCTGTTAAGTGGGTCGTCATGGGAATTCAATAATAGTAGTAATGAGCATAATAAAGTTTGATAGCTAACTCCACAGTTTGGGGTCCCCCAAAAGCAGGCTGTAAGACAGGCACTAAGTAAGGTTGGAAGGCACGAGGTGGTATACTTGGCAGTGATCTCAGGGAGCATACATGAGGAAGGGAGAAAAGCCAATACAGTATGCATTAAAGTGTGTTAAAACCATAGGCAACTGAGGGGACCCACAGGGGACTCTATGACAAACTGTGAAATGCACCCTAGAATCACCTCAGGAGGATGAGACACTTACCTACTGACTCTGATCCCCCGCTGGTTGGGGGACGCCCTGGGGGAGTAAACTCCCCTGCACTTCTGGGGTGTCCCTTCCTGTGGCTGAGTGAAATACTGTGGTACCAGAGAGATCCCTTGGGAGAGAAGAAAGCAGCAAGGTGAGAAGAACATTGAAGCTCTCCGCCACAGCCTCAGGTGAGCTCAGGTGGACAGAGGGGACATGGGTGTGGTCTCACCAGTAATCCTGACACTCACTCTTGATGTGAACTTCCAATTGTCAGGAAATGGCTGAGCACTGGGCATACACCTGGTCTTTACACTGACCCCATGAAGCATCAACTGTTACTATGTCCACTTTCCAGAGGAAGAGAACAGCCTTACAGGGTAAAGTTACGTACCCAGAATGAGTCAGCCTCAAATCCAGGTCTGGCTGTGGAGGCTGAGCTCTCAAGTGCGAATCTAAGAAGAAGGTTAGCCTGTTTGATCGAACTGTGGAGACTGATACCATGAGGAATTTGCCTGCCAACATTAAAAGGTAATGCTACTTACTATTCTTTATATTGACATAAGAAACATGTACTGAGCAGTGCTTTAGGTCCAGAATAAAAAAAAAAGATGACTGTGACGGAACTACCCTCAAGGAGCTCCGAGGCCAGGGGCAGGCCTGAAGTGCAATGTGAAGGGAGTTTCCATCTCCACAACATACAGGAGAGGACAAACTGAGGCTCTGAGTGGCAAAGTGACATGACGTATCACACAGTTGGTAAAGAAGGCAGGGTTTGAACCTAGACCTTTAGACCTCAAATCCTCCGTTGTTTCTTAACTAGTTCCCTTGAAAGGAGTTAGCTGGTGAGTAGGTCATATCAAAGCTAGTGACCCAAATGACTTTGGATAGCCAAAGCATCAAATGATTCTATGATTTTAGATGGATATAAGTACTATGAAAAAAATAATGAAGCAGGGAATCGGGTGAGTGAGTGGCTAGAAGGTGCTGACTGATGGGATTTTTCTATACCACACCATGGAGTGGTTGTGGGTGGAGCTGAGGCTTTAGAACCTTGGGTCCTGCGAGAGGGTTATGTAGAAATACCCCTTGGGTCCCTGGGCCAGATTTTTCCTTCACTATAGTATAAATAAAGGTCACCTCAAAACTGTCTCAAGCATTCAAGTAACTCCTATTGTGTGCTTGTTTATATTCATTCAAATACACGTTCATTCACTCATTGGACTTGAATTCCTTGAGCACGTACTATGTGCCAATGTGTGTTCCTGAGGGTTTCTGGGCCTTTCTCATAAACACCTTTCAGTTAACTGGTTGGCTCATGGCAAGAGATGAGTGTTGGGAAATGTTGTTTGGAGAAGTGATCATGGAAAGTTTCAGGGATTACAGAGCAATAGTGCCTTGGGCACTAGAACAAAGGAAGGACCTCAAATAAATTTTTCCCAGGTTGCCTTGACAATTGCTTTCATTTTCTCCATGTGAGAGAAAGTTGTCAAAGTCAGTAAAAGCTCCTGAGTCTCACAAACCTCCTGGACCAAGTTACACAGTCCTGTAGCCTCTACTTCCCTACCTATAAATTGAGAGAAAAACCCCTGCCTTGAGGAGGTGCTGTGAGGATTGAAAGGATAGAAAGGTTGTGGTATCTTGTCCTTAGTAGGGCTAAACAAACATTAGTTCCAGTTCTCTAAGTCTATCACCTGGAGAATGGGCTGGCCATTCCAGGAAAAAGTGTGCCTTATTTCTCTAGATTTAAGCATCAGAATGTAGACATAGACAGAAGTCAGGAACACTTCCTGGAGCACTGATGAATATTCTGCTGAAACCCTCCCCTGACACCTCCCCTGAGATTAAGCCTCAAGACAAAGGACATGCTGGCGTGTCACTCTCCCCCTGGGAAGCAGCCAGTGCTATTTCCCTTCCCTTCTTCCCCCACTTCTTTCCTCGCAGGCACACATCTCCTAAACTCTAAGGCAATGGGCAGCTGGCAGCTTGTCCCAGGCTGATCCCCTGAACCTGTCCCCAAAGCCCCCTTTTCTCTGACTCCCCAGTGAGTGAAGGCAACCCAGCTAGGCTTGCCTGTTGCTTCCTCTATGCTATGCCCTTCCTTGTTTTACTGTCCCCAGCTTTAATAAATGCATCCTTATGGTCACCTGGACTCATGTTGTGAATCTTTCTTACAGGAAGTCAAGAACCCACACACTACAGCTGGCCCTAGGCAGACCCACGCAGGGCCAGGCCCCTGTCAGGTAAGAATCCATTTGAAATGACCTGTCCTAATAATCTTATAGGCCAGACTAAGACAATGCTAGAATATAAGAAACAGCATGGGTACAGCATTTTGGGTGTTGTACAAAGCACATACACATTACTTAAAACCCACAATGATCCTGGGAAGTAAGCAGGACCAATGTTACCATCCCATGCGCCCAAAGAAGAGAATGAGACTGCTCTGCTGCCCTTACTTCTCTCAAGGCCACAATAATATCAGAGGGGACTGGTTGTGGGAAAAATTAAGTTCAACATGCTTTTTTCTGTGCCAAAGTAAGTTACTTTTTAAAATATATCCTTAAATATAGAATAATAGAACCCTTAAGTAGAACATCCATCATCCCTAACCTACAAAAATATGGCCATACTTTGATATATTGGTCAAAATTAATACATCTAGTTTTACTTTCTTTTATATTCTTAAGGAGAAATAAAGCAAATCTGACTTGAGACCCATGCTGCACTGGATGAGGACCCAGGGCCCTCATGATCCGTGAAGATGGTGTTGGAAATCTGCCAGGTATACTTAAGGGTTTAGAGAGCCTAACTAAAAATTTTATATTTTCTCTCACACAATCAGGCTACCCAGACTAATTAAAATCACAAATTTTTCTTTTGGCTGGAATTTTGGTAACATGTAAGATCACATGATGATCGGAGGTCCTGATTGGTCTTTGACGACATCATAGAAATTCTGAGATCTGCCAGCAGGACCACACAGTGACCTATGTCCCAGTGCCCAACTAGCTCAGCCCCCACAGCCAGCATAGCAAGAGGCCACAGTTCTGAATGCCTGGTCATGAGTCTGCTCCAAAATGCAAGGCAGAGAAACTGTTGTGGGGTAAAAAGTCCATGCACACAGAGCCACGTAAGGTCAAAAGAGTCCTGGACTGGGGGAGGGGGCAGGTAAAGGTTGGGAGCCCCCAGCCTACCTATGAGGACTATTGGTTTTCTGATAGAAGCTAAGTGGCAAGATGTTGGGGTAGAACACCAATAGGGTTTTCTTTCTGGTAATGAAGTAGTGGGTATTTCTTACCACAGATTAAGGAACTCTCTAGAACCTAATAAGAACACATTAAGACATGATAAATAGGAATTGTAACCTTCATGCATATGAACATACTTAAATGGAAATTTTTACCACCTGTCAGAGTATTAAAATGAGTACTTTTAAATAAGGGAACAGAGGGTATTGGCCACACTGTTTACAACTGAGTGGTGAAGGGAAATGAACACTTTTCATTCCCACTTCCTTTATGAGATTTGCCAACTGAACTGTCAGTAAATGGACCAACAGCCCAGGCCTTGGAGTCAGAAGATGAGGGTCTGAATCTCAGGTGTGCCATTATGTGCTGAGTAGTGCTGGGTTCACAGTTGCTTAATATCTTTGCACTTCGGTTTCCAGCCCAAAATGGAGACAATACCTCCCTCTCCAAAGAACGAGGTATAGCTGATGGAGCACTGGATTCTGAGTCAGTGAGTCCTCTCCTTGTGAACCCAGTGCCGCCACTTACTTGAAATGCACCCTTGGAGAGCTTGCCTAATTGCTCCAAGCTTCAGTTTTCTCCCCTAGAGTGAGTAACACTGCTTGTCCTTCCAATCTCATAGGCTGATTTTGAGGATGCCAGATAATTCGGGTTGGGGAAAATATATCTTGTAAATGGTGAAGCAAATGAGCTAATGCAAATTTACTATCATACCAATGTGAAACTTAGGCTACACAGTTTTTGCTCAGATTAACCATCATTCCAGAACAAATCTTCCAGGAATTCTTGTTTCTTTGCCTGCTGAAAGAGGATAAATGGCAACGAGCTTTCATTTCAGTTACTGAGCAGACCCTGCAGTTGTGTGTCTCCCACTGTGCCTTCAGCTGCTGTTTGGGTGGTGCTGTCCGCACCCATCCTCAGCTCCAGCCAGTCAGGACAATCCCATCCCCTGCCCTGCTGATTGCTTCTAGGGTGCTCCTGAGGTGGGCAGTTAGTGTTGAAGGCTTTGTTCCATAGCTGTGAGCTGAGTCACTCTTTCCATAACCCTGGGACCCCCGACATCCATCTGAATACCATCAGGGAAGAGTGAAGCCAGAGCTGAGAAAACCTTCAGAGAAAAAGAGCCCTTGCTCTGACGAGAGCATGATCCTCTAGACTAAATTGTCTCTAAGGCTAGTGTACATCCAGCTAGTCTGTTAGATGAGGCAATAAATTTTCTTGATTGAGTTTGAGTTGTTTTTCTGGTCTTGTAAGTAAAATAATCCTAAAAAAATAGACCATGTAACCTTCAGCAAGTCTCGTTCACCCTCTAGATTTCAGTTTCCTCATGTATAATGGAGGGACAACTTGAGATCTGCCAGATATAGGGTTGCAGTGAGGTGCAATAGTGCTTGAAAAGTGCTTAGCACCGAGCTTGGTTGCAAAGGAAGCATTCAACAAATGGTGAGTATTTTTATCGTTTGGTGCTCTAGACAGTGCACTAAATGCTTTAAGTACATCATTTCCCTTAATCATCATGTGTGATTAGTCCTATGAGGTAGGATTTATTATCTCCATTTCACAAATGAAGAAGTGAGGGTTAGAGAGTTTAAGTGACTTGCCCAGGGTCCCATGGCTACTGAGAGGCAGAAATTTCGGAGTATGAGTGTTTCTACTCTTTTTGTTATCCTTTGACCAGATGATTGTTGTTAAGTGTAAAGTATCAGTAAAATATGAAATGATGTCTATAATGTGCCCCAAACTGTTAGGTGTTGGGGACAGAGCCATAAATATACATGTTCTCTCTGAGTCTGCTTTTAGAGGATGCAGTCTTACAACTCTCTATATTATAAAAGATATTAGAGTGAATTTGTGCCTCAGATTTACTGGCATCATGCTCCTGAAAAGTGAGCTAACCAGCCAACAGTATCTACATCCTATGAGCAATGAAAAGCACTAAGTTATACAACTAAATGCAGAACATACAAATGTCATTTCCATATACAGCTTATAATATATTCCTACATAGCACATTCCAATTGCTATTTAATTTCTCCTAAAATCCTGAACTGAAATGTTACATTTCTTTCACATTTATTGATTCCATGGGTTTTTAAAAAATCTTCACATGCACTTAAACATATTATCTCTACATTTTCTCTTTCTGACACGATGTCAACTTCCATGTTTTCTGGGAGTCTGAACAATACAATTAGATGTGAAAATACAATGGAAGAAAAATAGTGGAGGGTCTCCACCGCACTGTTTTGTCAGGAAATCTACAGGGAAATCTAATGGTGTGTTTTACTGTTTACCTCGAGGTGACATTCTCCAAGGGTCTGTACACATTGTGGAGCGCCTCTGAAAGAACTCCAATCACTGGGAGTGTAAAGGACGACTACGGGGAGAACAGCTTATCCGAACCTCCTCCTCACAAGTGCTGTCTTGTGTGATCAAGAAATTCCTTACACTCAATCTGTAGTAAGTCCTGAAGAACATAAGTAGGCTCTGAACGTGTCTTCTTAACAGCTAGGTAAACATTTTGTCTAAGAAAATGTAACAGTATCAGGACACATCCCACAGGCTTTTCCATAGGAAGGAGGTACTGCTCTCTTTTGATGCCTCACCCAAGCTTTCATGTACATTTTGATAGAACAGTCTGACAAGAAGACCTGGAAAATCACCCTGCAGAAAGATAAAATCAGAGATATACGTGATCTCTGATTTTATGATTGTGAGATGTTTACCTGCATTGAAGCCATACATGAGGAAGCTAACAAACTGAGAATGGAGTTTGTTTCTTGGCTTTTGCTAGATTAGTTTTCAGAAATCTGAAAATTGTGGAAATGAACATACTTATAGTCAGACAGATCTAGCTTTGTTCTTTCTAGCTGATAGACATTGAATACATTATTTGACCTTGTCAAGCCTGTTTCTCATTGCAACATAAGAATAATAAAACCTACTTTATAGATTTGTGGGATAAATGGGCTAAAATCATAGTAGATACTCAATAAAAGATCTTTTCTTTCCCCTTTCATTTTCATGAAACTATTTCTTATAATAGTTTCTAAGAAACTATTTCATATAATGAGTTTCAAAAATGTTCCTTTTAGGACTATAGCCACCAAATCACTAGACTTCACCAGTTTAGAAGTATAAATAATATTATATAAATAACACATTTCTAAAACTTATTTCCTTGTTTATATAATACAGTAATTCCTTGATATCACTAGGAATGTCTTGTGCTTCTTCCCTCAACTTCTTCCAGCCTCTTGTTGATGTCAGCTGCTTGGCGAGATCAGCTTAAGGCCAGAACCTCCCCTGCCTCTCCGGGTGCAATCCTCAACAAGGTGGTTGCTTCTCTCAAGAACCTGGGATTCCCAAACTGTAATATCATCAAGGAGCCAAAATGACATGACTTCCTGTTAAGACTTCAGGGCACCAGGACAGAGGAAGATGGCAGCCAAGTAGAACCTTAGCTGATATGACTTTCTGAAGCCAAGGAGTACACAGGAGGCTTTGCACTGTCCAGTAAAAGATTTTATAAATTGAAGGGGAGAGACCCTGCACAAGGTGCCTGCAATGGAGAAGAGAGCAGAGAAAATGCAACTTAGTAGGTCCCACCCATTCTAGAGCAGGCAGCCCCAGTCACCCACAGAGAACCCCCATCCCTAATTGGGAGAGACTTGGGAGGACATATGGAGTCTGGGAGACTCAGGCTGCACACACATAGCGAGCAGCACATGCATAGCTGCAATTATAACCAGGAGAGTCCAAAAGAGAAATTCTAGTTCCTAAGACTGTCAGAGGCACTGGCAGGCTGTCAGACCTGACTGAGAAAGCCTTTGTGCCCTCTTGGAGAAGTGGACTATACAGAGAGCCAGGCAGTGGCTCAGAGCTGCAGTGTGGGTGCCACACCGAAACTTGTTTGAAGAGGGGAGCGGAGGCGTGGCTGAGCAGGAAACCAATGCATATACAGCTGTCCTGACAGCAAAGAGGCCAAATTCAAAAAGCAGTTCGTGCCTGCCGAACCCAGCTGGCCAGGAAGAACGGAGAGCTGGTGGTGAAGGGACTGTGGGGCCCCACTCAACGTGGCTGGCAAGCAGGGGGCTGTGCACAGATCAGAGGGCTTGGGTCTGAGCCTCCTGTGAGAGCAGTGAGCTGGCAAGTGAATGAGCAAGAGCTGAGCACCTAAGACTCTTTGTAGCCAGGCAGGGCCACTGAAAGCTCAGAGTGCAAACCTCTGGGAAGGGGAAGGCATGCCCATCCCCCACTTGCAAAACTGCAAACTGCAGAACAGTAAGGGCAGCCTCAAGAACCCCCTGATAGGTGCATATCTGCAGGGGAAAGGAGAATCTCCAAAGTATTCCTTTATGAACTTGTATCAGACACTATGCTGGCTCTTCCTCAGGCCCTATTCCACTGAAAATAGCAAAGCAGAGAGAATAGAAATTGGTGTAGCAAGAGGTATTCAGAGACCAGCCCAGCCTTGGCTCTCATACACAGCTGCCATCAGCGCCAGGCAGCAAAGAGCTGACCCTTTTACACAGATTGGCCCCTCAAATAAAACAGACAGTAGTGCTGTCAGATGTTAGATGAACCACCCCTGAGCCTTCCACTGATAAAAAAAAAAAAAGCCAGGGGGAAGAACACAGAGGATCAGCCAAGCCTGAAGGAGACAGCCAAGCCTGAAGGAGACAGCCACAGACTGTGGACGGCTTGTAGCCTCAAACAGCTGCCCACAGCTAGATTGGGACATGAGCTGACATCAGGGATGAATCCTGAAGAACACAGTAAACCAACAAACACCAGACTCTGCTGAGATGAATTGCACCTCGTTCTTTTTCACTATTTGTGCTATTTTTCTCCTGCATAGCTTTTTAACGTTGTTTTGTCTTCAATTTTGTTTCTGTTATTTCACTTATTTTTTATTTTCATGTTTATTTTTATAATTTATTTTTATTTTAAATTCTAATCTCATATTTTACTCCTCCCTTCTCTTACTCCATTTTGCCTTCATCCTTCTATTTTCATTTTAAACTTTATTTTTCCCTTTCTACGCCTTGTTTCTATTCCTCATTCTTACTATTTCTCCTTCCCCCATCCTCTCAAAACCATGTTTCTTTCCATTAGTCATTTCACATTCTTTTTCCCTTTCTTATATTATTGTGCCACCTTTATTAATATTTGATTGGTTTTCATTGGTATTAGGGTTGTTTTTGCACTTCATTTTTATCCATAGGTACTCAGCTTTTTAAATTTTAAATCTCGTATTTTACTGTTCCCGTCCTATCCCATTTCACCTTCCTCCTGCCCTGTCTTACTTTCATTTTAAATTTTATTTTCTTCCTTTCTTAGCCTGGTTTTTTTTTTTTTTTTTTTTTTTTTGTTCAGAGAAAATTTAATTATGAATTTGGAATATTACCTACCCACATCATTAACTATTAGTCCCAGAACTTAATAAAGTATAAGGCATTCTCATTATCCTAGTATTTATTATCCAAGGCTCATTAGCCTGGTTTCTAACCCTTACCTTTATTGTTTCTCTTCCCTCTATCCTCTCAAAATCATTTTTCTTTCCTCTAGACATCTCACAATCTTGTTTTTTCCTTTCCCTTCTTATATTCTTATTCTCTCTCCACCTTTATTAATCTGTGCTCCTCTGCAGTGTGTATCACTGTGGTGATTATTTTTCTTCAATTTGGCTCCTTTTTTTCCACTACTTTTTTTTCTCTCCAAGCCTCATATTGTACTCTTCTCTTTTCTTACTCCAGTTTGCCCTAATCCCTCCCTGTTTTATTTATGCTATAAATTTTATTTTCTCCCTTTTCGATGCCTTGTTTCTATTCTCTAATATTATTTCTCCTCCCTCTACCCTCTCAAAATCATTTTTCTTTCTGTTAGTCACCTAATATTCTTTCTTCCTTTTGTACAATATTCTTATTCTCTTTTCATCTTTATTAATCCTAGTTAATTTGTTGGTAATATCATGGTAGTGGTGGTGGGGGTTGTTTTTGCTAGTGTGGATTTTGTTGGCTGGGTTGTTTTGTTTTGTTTTGACAGCTCCTGTACAACAGTGCAAGACATGGTGGGGGTTGTGACTCTCAGCCAGCCTACAACAACCAAAACCCAGTTGCAAAAGAGAGTGCATATAAACTGTATAAGGGCATCCTTAGAGTATTCAGCTCGGGAGTTCAAGGAGACTGTTCCCACAGGACTCCTACCACAGAAGATCACACCATGAAGACAGGAAGTCAAATCAGATAAATCTAACACACAGGAAAAAAAAGAACCACCTAAAAACAGAAAAAAAAATCCAATCAAAAGGAAAGGAGGAATCCTCAGAAAGAGTGCTAAATGAAATTGAGGCAAACAATTTGTTGGACATAGAGTTCAAAGTAATGGTTATAAGGGTGCTAAAGAAACTCAGTGAGAATTACAAGGAACTCAGTTGGAACTACATCAACATGAAAAAGGACACAGAAATTATGAATAATAACCAGGAGGAAATAAAGAATATACTAGAAGGAATTAAAAACAGGCTGGATAAAGCAGAAGACTGAATCAGCAAGTTGGAAGACAAGGTAGAAAAAAACACCTTGTCAGAGCAACAAAATGAAAAGACTTGAAAAGAATGAAGATTGTTTAAGGGAGCTGCAGGACAACATGAAATATAACAATATTTGCATCATAGGGATTCCAGAAAGAAGAGAAAAGGAGTAAGGGCTAGAAATCCTGTTTGAAAAAATAGTGACAGAAAACTTCCTAATTTAGTGAGGGAAAAATTCACACAAGTACAGGCAGCACAAAGGGCCCCAATCAAGATGAACCCAAAGAGGCCCACGCCAAAACACATTATAACTGAAATGGCAAAATTTAAAGACAAAGAGAAAATCTTAAAGGCAGCAAGGGAGAAACAGCTAGTAACATACATGGGAGCTCTGATAAAGCTATGAGCTGATTTCTCTACAAAAATACTACAAACCAGAAGGGAACGGTATGAAATATTTCAAGTAATGAAAAGCAATGACTTGCAACCAAGACAACTCTACCCAGCAAGGCACTCATTTAAAATGAAGGGCAAAATAAGAGCCTCCTAGACCAAAAAAAAAAAAGGCTACAAGATTACATCTCCACCAAACCAGCACTGAAAGAGCTAAAGGGCTGGAAAAAGATAAAGAAAAAGAGAGAGAGGAACACAGACACAAAGGGAAAAATGACAATGAATAAATACCTACCAATACTAACCCTAAAGTAAATGGATTAAATGCTCCAATCAAAAGACATAGGGTAACTGAATGGATAAGAAAACATGACCCAAATATATGCTGTCTACAAGAGATCTACCTCAAAACAAAAGAACTACACAGGCTGAAGTAAAGGGATGGAAAAATGTATTTCAAGCAAATGGACAGGAAAAGAAAGCTGGGGTAGCAATACTTATATCAGACAAAATAGACTTTAAAACCAAAGTCATACAAAGGTACAAAGATCACTACATAATACTTAAGGGAATAGTCCAACAGGAGGATATAACCCTTGTAAACATATATACACCCAACATAGGAGCACCTAAATATATAAAGAAAATCTTGGAGGACTTCAAGAAGATACTGACAACAACACAGTCATAGTAGGGGATTTTAACACCCCACTGTAAAAATGGATAGATCTTCCAACAAAAAATCAAAAAGGATACTGTGGCATTAAACAATACCCTACATAAAATGTACTTAATTTGTATTTACAGAGCATTTCACCCCAAAGAAGCAAAATATACATTCTTTTCAAAGCACATGGATCATTTTCAAAGACTGACCATGTGGTAGGACACAAACAAGTCTCAAAATATTCAAGAAAATTGAAATTATATCAAGCATCTTCTTAGATCACAAAGGCTTGAAACTAGAAATGAACCTCAAGGAAAAAAAATTTTTTGAATACATGGAGACGGAATAACATGTTATTAAATAATGAACAGGTTAACAATGATATCAAGGAAGACATCAAAAAGTTTCTGGAAACAAATGAAAATGAACATACAACCAAAACCTATGGGACACAGAAAAGGCAGTCCTGAGAGGGAAGTTCATAGCACTACCGGCCTACCTAAAGAAGATAGAAATATCTCAAATAAACAACCTAACCCCACATCTAAAAGAACTAGAGGACAACAACAAACAAAGGCCAGAGTGAGTAGAAGGGAGGAATAATCAAGATCAGAGCAGAATTAAATGACATAGAGACTAAAAAAAAAACAAACAAAAGGATCAATGAATCCAGAAGCTGGTTTTTTGAAAAGATAAATAAAATTGATGAATCTTTTACTAGACTCATCAAGAAAAAAAGAGAGGACCCAAATAAGTAAAATCAGAATCAAAAGAGAACAACCAATACCAAAGAAATACAAAGGATTGTGAGAAATTACTATGAACAACTATATGCCAAGAAATTGGACAACCTAGGCAAAATGGATAAATGAGTCGAAACATACAATCTTCTAAAACTAAATCAAGAGGAAGCAGAAAGCCTGAACAGACCAATAACAAGAGAAATTGAAGCAGTAATCAAACAACGCCCGGCACACAAAAGCCCTGGACCAGATGGCTTCACAAGTAAATTTTACCAAACATTCAAAGAACTAACTCCTATTCTTCTCCAACTACTCCAAAAAATTCAAGAAGAGGGAAGACCCCCAAACTCTTTTTACAAGGCCAGTATTATCCTAATTCCAAAACCACGTATAGACACAACAAAGAAAGAAAATTACAAGCCAATATTTCGGATGAACATAGATGCTAAAATCCTCAAAAAAATATTGACAAACCACATCCAGCAATATATTAAAAACATCATACACCATGACCAAGTGGGATTCATCCCAGGCAGGCAAGAATGGTACAATGTTCTCAAATCAATAAATGTAATACACCAGAATAAATAAAATGAAGGACAAAAACCACAAGATCACATCAATAGATGCTGAAAAAACATTCAATAAAATCCATCACCCTTTTATGATAAAAACACTCAGCAAAGTGGGAATAGAGGGAGCATACAGAAACCTACTGCTAACCTCATACTCAATGGGCAAAAACTAAAAGCTTTTCCCTTAAGATCAGGAATAAGACAAGAGTGTCTGCTTTTACCACTTCTATTCAACATAATATGGGAAGTTCTAGCCATAGTGATCAGACAAGAAAGATAAATAAATGGCATTCGAATTGGGAAGGAGGAAATAAAACTATCATTATTTGCAGATGACTTGAAGGTGTACATAGAAAACCCTACAGTCTCCACCAAAACACTACTTGACCTAATAAGTGAATTTGGCAAAATAGCAGGGTACAAAGTTAATACTCAGAAATCAATAGCATTTTTGTACACCAACAATGAACTAGCAGAGAGAGAAACTAGGGGGAAAATCCCATTTGCTATAGCAACAAGAAAAATAAAGTACATAGGAATAAATTTAACCAAGGAGGTAAAAGACCTATACTTGGAAAACTATAGAACACTGAAGAAAGAAGCTGAGGAAGATACAAATGAACGGAAGCATATACCATGTTCATGCATTGGAAGAATTAACATGATTAAAATGTCCATACTACCCAACACAATCTATAGATTCAATGCAATCCCCATAAAAATACCAAGGGCATGTTTCACTGATCTAGAACAAATACTCCAAAAACTTTTATGGACCCAGAAAAAAGACCCCAAATAGCCTCAGCAATCTGGAGAAAGAAGAATAAAGTTGAAGGGATCACAATACCTGACATCAAACTATATTACAAAGCCATTGTAATCAAAACAGCCTGTTACTGGCATAAGAACAGACACATAAATCAATGGAACAGAATAGAGAGCCCAGAAATAAACCCACATCCCTATGGTCAACTAATATTTGAGAAAGTGGGCATGAACATACAGTGGAATGAAAACAGTCTCTTCAATAAATGATTTGGAGAGAACTGGACTGGTACATGCAAAAAATAAAAATAAATCTAGACCATCAACTTATGCCATACATCAGAATAAACTCAAAATGAATACAACACTTAAATATAAATCATGATACCTAGTGAAAGTCCTAGTGAAAATCATAGGAAGTAAAATTTCCAATATCCCACATAGCAATATTTTTGTCAATATATCTCCTAGGGTAAAGGAAATAAAGGAAAAAAAAAATAGAACATCAAATTAAAAGGCTCCTCTATGGCTAAGAAACAATAATCGAAATGGAAATGAAACCAACCATATGGGAGAATATATTTGCCAATGACACGTCAAACAAGGGTTTAATCTCCAAAATATATAAAGAACTCATACAATTCAACACCAGGAAGACAAAACAATCCAATTAAAATGGTCAAAGGACCTGAATAGACATTTCTCCAAGGAGGACAAATAGAGGGTCCAGAGACATATGAAAAGATGTTCAACATCAATAGCCATCAGAGGGATACAAATTAAAACCACAATGAGATATCACCTCACACCTATCTGAATGGCTATCATTAATAAATCAACAAAGAAGTGCTGGTGAGGATGTTGAGAAAAGGGAACCCCAGTGCACTGCTGGTGGCAATACAGACTGGTGCAGCCACTGTGGGAAACAGTGTGAAATTTCCTCAAAAAAAAAAAATTAAAAGTAGAACTGCCTTTTGACCAAGAGATTCCACTGCTGGGAATATACCCTAAGAGTCCTGAAACACAAATTCAAAAGAACTTATGCACCTCAATGTTCTCAGCAGCTCTTTTCCAGCCAAGTGCTATAAATAGCATAAATAGCCATCAGTAAATGAGTGGATCAAAAAACTGTGGTACATTTGTACAATGGAATACTACGAAGTAGAAAGAAAAGAGACACTCCTACCTTTTGCAATAGCATGGATGCAAATGGAGAATATTATGCTTAGTGAAATAAGCCAGGCAGTAAAAGACAAATACTCTATGATCTCACTTATAAGAGGAATTTAATGAACAAAATAAACTAACAAGCAAAACAGAACCAGAAACACAGAAACATAAAACAGATTGACAGCGGCCCGAGGGTAGGGGAGGGCAATAATGGTGGAAAGAAGGGGAAGAGATAGTCAAAGAACATGAACGAATGATGCATAGACATGGACAACAGTGTGGGGATCCACTGTGGGAGCGGCAGTGGGCTGGGTGGAGGAGGGCAAAGGAGGAAAAATTGGGACAACTGTAATAGAATAACAACTTTAAAAAAGAAAGAAAGACTTCAGGGCACCAGAAGCACACTGTGCCTACAAGGAAACGACCCCTCTTCCATTTTGTTCATCACTTTGTCACTTGGACCACAAATGGGAGTACTTGTGCCCCCCCTATGAGAGCAGCTTCCTCAGCTTCTTTCTATAGCCGTTTTCCGTCACTGTCCACAACAAGAGTCAAGAAATTCTCTCTCCCAAGATCCCCTATTCCACATGATCCGCCCCAATGCAAACCAATTTCTATAAACAGGTGCCTTAGATTGTCAATCTCCCAGTTCATCATAATCACCCAAGCTCTGAAATCCAGTTTAGGTTCACCTGAAACCCTCTCTACAATAACAATTACTACATATTCTAATTTCTCATCCACTAGAGGTCTGCCTTCCAAATCAAAAGCAGGTACGAAACAGGGTTAAATGTGTAATATAAATTTATTCTGTGACATTTCCCTCATTGAAGATATTTTAAAATAGATTAGAATACATCAATATTTCATGAAAAATACCTAGAAGAATTTAGGTAATATCCTGTAATATACATGATTTGACTTTGAATATAAATTTTTTTCATTTCAAGCATTTTTAAAAGTAACATAAAAATAATAAGGACTGCTGTATTCTTCATATACCCGGTATCTCATATATTTCAATTCAATTGCCAGTTCTTGTCTCAGCTATTTATGTTAACGGTATTTGCTTCTGTTTTTGATCAGGAAGGGTATCCACTTTCTGTTTCTTTACAGTGCTATTTGGGTCCTCTTTCTCTGACTCTTCAAGAAAATGCTTCATGGTGAGTTTGAACATTAGTCGAGGGTCTGGTCCAGAAAGTGGTGGGCAATTACAGATCTCTCTAATTTTGAGAGCCTATAAAGAAAGAATATATCAGAATACAAAAAAGAATACAAAAAAATATAATCACTCAAATAATTTTAATATGCTCTATGCAAAATAACATAAGAATACATTCTATATTTTTTAATAAAAGATATCTTAATTACAACACATGAAAGAGAACCATGGACAAATTCATGGTAAATAGTTACATTTTCAAAATTTGTCTAATAATAACATATTTGGAAAAAAAAAACTGTAACTGCACAGCTGCCCAGTGTTCCATTGGAAATAAAAAAAAATCTCTTTGATTTCAGTCAAACTCAAGCCAATCCTGAGAAAAATGGTTCAGATTAGAAAAGATGTGAAGACTTTGATTTTTTTCAAGAAAAAGAAAAAAAAAGAAAACAGATGTCCAAACATACTGAAAGAAGATATACAGAAGCAGGACTGTCTGCAGTGGAACTGGGGCTAATAACCTAGAAAAGCAAATAATGTAAGCAAATCAAAACCATGACAATTTTTAACTCCAAGAAAAAGAAAATGCCGCAAGGAAAAGAAAACTAATCGCAGTACATTACATAGCTCAGCTGTGACTTGTGCTTACAGTTTTTAGAACATTAAATCTTGATCTAACCGAAATCACAATGTAAGCATACTGGAAAGAGGGAGAGCCGGACACGTGTGTGCATGCACAGGGCATGACAGTGATAAGGGAGAGCTTAATTCTCATCCTCTTCGGGGGAAAGTAAGTAGATAATGCCTAAAACTGAGAAGTTAGGAAGAAGCAATATAAGTATGTTATATAGAATGATGGGAAATATCAAAAGAATACTTTAAGGGAGCTGAAAATGGTCCCCTTTAAAATTGAGAGCAGAGTGGGGGGCCTACTGCTTCAAGTAACTAGCCTGCCTTAGAGAACTATGTGAATCTTTAAAGTGGGTACATGAATGACTTTAAGATATAAAAACATAAAAAAAATTTTTTAGTAAAAAAAAGTCTTACTATCTAAAGGGTTTTAAAAGAAGCATATTTAGGGGGAAAAGTTTCATTTTTACTACCTCTAACTTACTGATAGCGGTGTGTTAAGGGAAGTAAATAAAGCAGGGCAGGGGGACAGTCAGTGTTTGGGGGAGTAACAAAATTTTAGGAAGCCTGCCCAGGTAAGGTCTCACTGATAAAATAATGACTCTGGGGAACAGGAGGAAAACACAACCTGAGGACACGAGGAAAGAGGTCAGGCGGGCACCCAGAACAAACGCACACCAGGAAGCAGCAGCAGCAGCAGCAGCAGCAGCGAGTCTGCAGACGTGGCACGGGGGTGTGCCTGGGGTGTTCTGGGACCATAAGGAAGCAGTATAGCAGGGGCAGAATGAGGTCTAGGGGGTAAGGGCAGATTATGTACAATCTCTTAGGATGTGGTGAATAAAGATGTTAGGTTTTACTCTGAGTAGGCCTGCCTCAGATAATTGTGGAGTCCATGGCAAGAATCCAAATGGAGGCTCAGAGACCATTTGTTTACGCCTAAGAGCTCTAAATCAAGCTAATTAATTACTATATAAAATATGTTCTCTGCTCCCACACATTCAAAATGACCCTAAAGGCCAGGTACCAAAATTAGAATTCTTGAATTTTTGGAACATCTAAGGTTGCGGGGAGCCTACCCCAGCTCCTGCCACTGGCCTGCTGTCTGCACTCTCCTTCTCCCCTCCCTGGCTTACTGGCACTGTGAGGGGCCGCGCGCGCGTGTGTGTGTGTGTGTGTGTGTGTGTGTGTGTGTGTGTCTCTCTCTCCCTCTCCCTCTCTCTCTCTCTCTCTCTCTCCAAGGGAAGAGATCCACACAGGCCCTGGAAGCAGGCTCAGAAGTGTTTGGGCGAGGAATCCCATGATCCTAAAGACCCAGAGTGCCATGTGGTGGGGGCAGATTCTCAGATGGGTAAATTCCCTGAAGTTCCACAGAATAGAGGAGCATGCAGCCAGATGCAAGCCAGAAAAGAGCCTTCTAAATGAATGAAGCACTGGGAAGGAACTTGAGTCTAGGAGCACTTCTGATTCTGAATGAGGCTATGAGTTACCAAAACAAAGAGGAAAAAGCATTCAAGTGAAATTCTTTGGTGACAGGGCTTTGTCTTATTTTGTTATTTCACATTTTCTATCTATTGAGTGTGTTAAGTGAATGTTCCTTAAAGTAAACTGAACTGAAAAAAAAAACAAGAAAATGTTTCCTAACTATAGCACTAAAGAAGAAAGCCAGGCCCTCAACTAAATGGTGACTTACTGTCCAGACCAGAATGTCTTTGAGAGTTAAATGACATGCTACTAAGATTTATACTGAGTCATCAGGCATAAACTTAGACTGTCCTAGAAAAGTTGGGATACACGGTCTACTCTTAACTCCTTTATAACTGCACTGATGTATTTTCCAAGTGAGAAGCTGATCTGTCATGGCTGTTACATCACATGCCTAGGGTCTTAACTGGTATCTGTAAGGGGACAGGAATGGTGTCCAGTAGTAACAGCTGGCACAGCAATGTTTAGCAATGTGAGATGGGAAGCAGCAAAGGGAAGAACAGAATGTTATTGCCTATATTCTTTTATATTCAGTAAAAGCTCCTCTTTTTTCCTTAAGTTCTCTCTTCAATGTCTCACAGTCAACAAATATTCAGAGCACCAAAATGAGCGCGGTGCCAGGGACATGCTAGTCAGAAGAGTCGAGATCCCTGCCCTCCTGCACATTACTCTGCGTTTCCCCAGTACTGGGCATCTGAATTGCTTTTCTAGTTTTGACTGGCTTTTACAAATTACCTTGTGAAAACCTTTATTTAAATAAAAGATGCTATTTTTAATCCCCTTTTGGATTTATTTGAAGTATACCCCCCAAATAGACTGAATGATCTGATCAAAGTCTAAGAACAGATTATAATTTATGTTATATAGGACCAAACTGCTTTTTACCAGAAAGGCTTTCCCAACTTACAATGCAATCAGCATGCAGGCATGCCTGAGTTACTCATAATTTATAAATTTCATGATTTTTACCTATATAACCACATAATTTCAAACTTCAGAATCCTTAGCACTCATCAGTTAAATTTACAAATGAGTAAATTAAGCTCCAGAGAGGTTAAGTGCCTGGCAGGAAACAAAAAGCAGCTTAGCAAATGTTTATAGCAGCTTTATTCAAAATTGCCAAAACTTGGAAACAACCAAGCCATCCTTTAGTAGGTGAATGGATAATTTGTGTTACATCCAAACAATGAAATATTATTCAGCACTAAGAAGAAATGAGCTATCAAGCCATGAAAAGACAAGGAGAAACCTTATGTGGAAAAAAAAGCAAATCTTGAGAGGCTACATACGTATAATTCCAACTACATAACATTCAGAAAAGTCGAAGCTAAAGAGGCAGTAAAAAAAAATCACTGATTGCCAGGGGTTATGTGGGACAGAGGGATGAACAGGCAGAGCACAGAGGGTGCTTAGGGCAATGAAACTTCTCTGTATGATACTATAATGGTAAATGTACGTTATCACACATTTGTCCAAACCCACAGAATCTACAACACTAGGACCGAACCCTAACATAAACTCTAACACTGGGCAATGACAACGGGCCAGTGCAGATCTGTCGACTATAACAGATGCACTGCTCTGGCGCAGAACTTTCAGAACAGGGGAGATGTGTGCACAGGGAGGCAGGGGATATGGAAAACCTCTGTACCGTCCTCTGAATTGTGCTGTGACACCAGCATTGCTCTTTAAAATAAAATCTATCTTAAAAAGCTAACATGGAAGTAAAAAGGTTTAGAAAAAAGGGATTAGAACCTGCTTTTATTGTTTTTGTTTTTAATGCATTAGCACAACATGCTTTTGTACTAATGTTTTTGGAGGTTTTTGTTCTACATTATACAGTTCTTGAGTAAAGTCTATTACGGAATAAATGTGCTTTGGAGATCTCTGAGCTCTATTAATTACTAAGAAATCTACACATTCTTCATAAAGGCTTTCTGTTAATATTTCTTCATGTGTGAACTGTTTCTCTCCTCCAACTATCTATCAAGCAGAATCCTGTTACAGAATAAACATACCTATCAAATTTTCACCGATTTTGCTTAGAAGGATTTTATCAGATATGTTAGTAAAATATTTTTCTGCTTTTTTAACATTCCTTTCCATATTTATTTTATTACATTTCAGGGTGTCAACATCTTTTATTTTCATAAATTCAAATCTATCACGTAAAATATACGTTCATCTTTCTAAAAGTAAGCAACATTTTCCCACTATACAGCTAGAATATGCCTTTCCATTTCCTTTACTTTGTTTTGTGTTTAACTTCATACACTGAACATAATAGGCACTTAAGTGCCTGCTGAATTTTAAACAAACATTTATAGAACACAAGCTATGAATAAATCATTATGACAAATGTCACAGGGAAAACACTCGTAAGAGTTTATGGTCTAGTAGAAAGCAGGGGTATACTCTAATAACAAGAATATACAGTTCTACAAATCCCAAGGAGGGCTTAGAATTAAATACGGAATTAGCCAGCCTAAAGATTCCAACTAGAGTGAAAGGAACTGACATTCACTGTTCACTTTTGATGTGTCTTGCACTGTGCCAGATATTTTACAAATGTTATCTAAACGGGTGTTACATGAACCACTTTTGAAATGCTGGTCCTGTTGTAGAATATTTGTCATTAGTGTCTTATGAGGGGAAGAGGAAGGAAAGGGCCTTGTCATCACAAATGCATGAGAATACACATAAAACACCCAGGAGATACTGTTACCTCAGTTTGACAGGTGAAGCAAAATGAAGGTCAGGGTGGGTTAACTTCCTCAGATTTGGGTGGCTGTGTCAGAATTAAAACCCAAGGCTCCTCAGACTACTGTTTTTACAGCAGTTCCTAAGAGTATCCTTTCCCATTACAGCTATTAATTTACTACATGCTACATTTCTAAATTTCCTAAATTTCTATGAAGAAGCAGAACTGCTATTCAATTGCATTGCCCAATTTTCTACTTTTAACCCAGTATTACATTACTTATCTTTCCTATTGTTACACATCATGTTATCATTTAACAAATATTCTCTAAGCATTTCAGAAATTGTCGCAGGCACTAAAGATTCAGCAGCAAACAGATTACTGTCTTGGGAAAGAGATAGATAGTAAACAAGATAATTGTAGTGAAGTAGATGAAGAAATTAAACAGTGCTCTGTATTAGATAGTACCAGCATGGAAGAGAGGCTATCTGAGGTTGGGGATCAGAGAACGCCTCCAAAAGGAGGTGACATTGGTGTCGAGAGCAGAGGGTGGCTGTTCCAGGCAGAGCAATCAGCAGGCAGAGGAGCTGTAAGGAGGAATGGAGCTGGAGGTGAACAGCTGGAATCAAAGGAAACCTTGGGAAGAGTGACATGTGAAAAAGTTGGACAAGTAGGCAGCAGCCAAATTATAGGATTTAAAGAGTTTGGATTTTTATTCTAAATTACATGAGAAGCCACTGAAAGCTTTTAAAAATGAAAATTACATTAAAAATATTGCCTGAAAAAATAAATTATCTGGCTAGGACAGCAATTTTCCACCGGTGTACTGTAAGAATTTTTAAAACAGGCGATACCTGACTAGTTAGTCTGGGGCACTGACCTCTTTTCCCTTAGATTGTCAAATTAAAAAAAAAAAAAAAAACAGTAACAATAGTTGCTTGGTATGAACAAATCAAAATTATATCTATTTTTTCGTCAGATTGGCAAAAAATATATTTCTGATGTGCCACAGAATTTTAGTAATTAGCTTAGGTGTGCCATGAGATGAAAAAAGTTGAAAATCCCTGGGCTAGGTTGCTGGAGGGGGAGGCACGGTGGGGGCGGTGGAGGAGGGTACAGGGAGGATAAAGGGTGATGGACAGAGACTTGCCTTGGGGTGGTGAACACACAATAATACAGTGCACAGATCATGGGTCGTGTAGTTGTGCACCTGAATCCTATATTATTTTGTTAACTGGTGTCACCCCAATGAATTCAAAAGGAAAAAAAATTAGTTGGTGCCCTAGGAATATCCAATAGTGACCAATGAGTTTGCTTAAAAGTACTGGGTCCAGTAGAAGTAATGCCTGCTTGAGTGTTGTTAGTAGGGTAATAATATGGGGGTAATAATGTATAATTTAATTTGAACATTTCACCTAAAATGTCATATGCTGTTCTTGAGCGTGATACTATTATGTTACAGAATTACATGCTTATGATTTTGTAATAAAAGATTTTGTAATAAAATAGGGGCATGATTTGTGCCAGACCCTATATATAATTATGAACTCATGAATTTTTTTCTATTGAGTTTGATGTGTTTCTATTTATTATTGTTGTTATTCCTTTTGTTGTTCAAATTATCCCTTTTTTATGGATATTGTGAACCCCTTAAAAAAAAAAGAAAGTAAATTGTTAGGGGTTGAAGTGTAAAATGGAACAGGAAGATTAAAATAGGAGGTTACTGTAGGTAGTAGTAATCCAAGGGAGAGATAATGGTGTTTTCTACTAGACCAGTAACAGTGTTGATGGAAAAGGGAACAGATTCCCAGAAGTCAGTTGACAAGATTTTCTAGTGAGTAGAAAAAGAAAAGAGAAGAATCAAAGATAAGCTCTAAATTTCCTCTGTAACAGAGTACTTTTTTCTCTGCTACCCGTGCATCTGACGATAATTTACTTGCTTATAGTAAATAATTATTAAATAGCATCATATGAGGGGGACCCAAAGACCCCCAGAACTTATTTATAAAAAGCTGTGTATTTATACTTTCATGTTTAAACTTTAGTCACCCTCAAAGCACTCTCCATTTTATACAATACACCTAACAAGATGTTTTTTCCACTGCTCGAAACAATTTTTGAACTCTGATTTTGATGCCTTTTAGCACCTCTGCTATTTTTTTTTGTTAGACCTCTTCCACATCAGCAAAATGTTTTCCTTTGAGGACTTTTTCCACGGGGTACTCAGGAGCAATATCAGGTGAAAAGGAAGGGTGGCACAAGATGGGGGCCATGCTAATTTTTGGTCAAAAACTGCTGAACACTCAGCACGCTGTGGGCAGGTGCACTACTAGCAAATCACCCATCATGATATGGGTAAACACATTGAAAGAGTCTTCGAAAAAAATTCACTGAAGCTGAATGCAGCCTCTCGTAACACTTAGCTACTCCAGTGATGCAGATGTAGAGCACTTACCTAACAGGGGAAGACTGTACTACAAGGTGCTGCCCTCCAGGAGATAATTCTGGGTTGTTGGGTTTTTTGGGGTCCCTTCTCGCACTGTTTGCTGGTTAATGTCCCCAGTCCATAAACTCTTTTAAACATGTTGCCCTTACCAAAATAAAATCTTTCATGCTCATAAAATGACTCAGATAATTAACAATGTTTCTTTTCTATATTTTGAAGCTAGAATTATTCACTGAATAACTTTTCTTTGAACTTTTGAAAAATTCTCCATCAGTGCTAAGTGCACTTTTGTTTTTTAAGCTTTTTCTGTTTTTTTTTTGCATTTTTCATTTGTAATTCATTATAACTCTTTGTGTTTCTAATACAGTGTTTTTATTTATTTAACTACGCCTTACTTCTTTCTTCAACAGTCAATTTGAGGAGGTTCATTCTAGTTATAATTTCTACTTCCAGCTGCGCCCGCTTTGACAGTTCTCACACACATGCACACTCATGAATGCACACAATTTAGTTACTTCTGATTTTGACCTTGATTAATTAACATCATTGACCTAAAAATAACATTCTCCAAAATATTTTGTTTTTTCTGTATGTAATTATTGTAGCTCTACTCCTGATCCTAGTTATGTTTTATTCTCTAACTAACCGATCCAATATTTTTCACTTTGACTTAATTTCCCAAAGAATCAACTACTGTAATTTTGCTTATTTTTGCTTAGTTTTATTAATTGTAGTCTCCCTGTCTGGGCATATTACAATTCTCTATTTCTTTTCTCTTTTTCTTTCTTACTAATAGAAACATTTAATTTTCTTTACATAGAGGTTTTACAGTAACCCATAAAAATATAACTACACATTGCAAAATTTCTTGACTTTAAGACATGCTCTTATTGTTTATGGATTTCTCTCTCGTCCTAAATATACACAAGTTTATTTTAATTTTCACATGGCTACCCATCTTTTAATTTTTGTTATATTGATTTTAATATACTATATCCTGACAACATGAACCATAACATTAGTTATACATGTTTTTGTCCAAGTTGTATCACCAGTATTTTTATGAAAGGTGTGTGAGCATTTGAACAGAAAATACACACCTTTTTCCTAGCAGTTTCTTATGTCAGCTAAATACTTTTGTACTAGTCATTCAATTCTTTGTTAATTCCTTACTTGAACTTCAGTTTTCTAAGAACAGTAGGATGCAAGCCATAATCACAATTATACATAAACAAACTATATATTTTACCTAATTCTTAGTCGCCACTGAATTGCGGAAACAGCACTGCTGCTGAGTACCTCACTGACAGTTTGTGCGTTTCACTTACGGATCTTCCATCTTACAAGAAAAAAGGGTTGGTTTGGCTAAATACCATATCAAACTGTACTGGTTCCACTACTTTTTATTTGTTTTGTTGTTTCTTTCCCTCTAAATTCTTACACTTCTCCAAAGTCATTCTTACTCTTATATGTCTTTCAATTTTCCCTTTATACCTTGGCATCTTCTAAGAGCCTATCTTTGCAATGAATATTAAACACTTGATTAATATAAATATATAGGCGTCATCAATTTCAGAGCTTCTCATGCATGATGCTCTGGGATTCTTCTAAAAACCCATCTTGAGAAATACTATCTAAACAAAAATGTGGTACAGAACCCACAGACACAGACATGAAGATACTGAATAAATGTACTAGTCTTTACCACTGTTATATGCACCCTGGATTTCCTTGTCTTTTCAATATTCTTCCAATTTTTTTAACTTTTTCTTTTTTAGCTTCAGTGTTGTAATCTGGCTGTGCTGTGTTCCTCTGCCTCCAGCATTAATACAGCCTCCACTGAAAGTTTTGCAGCTTCTGTGCTATATTCACAAGTTTAACAATTTTCTGAGATGAATGTAGTTTATATTTCTATAAATCACTTATATCTCTACAGTCATTCTTTCTTCCTTGTCACTTTCAATATAATTAATTAAATCAGCCTTATTGTGCAAGCTTCAGGTGGTGATGCTTCTGTAATTCTCCTGACCTAGGCTGACCTCTCCAATGGAGTCAAACTTTCTAATTACATGAGAGATTTATTTGGTTTTGTTTTGTAGATTTTTCCACTCTTTGAAGCTTATCTTACTAGAGGAAAGTGGGCATTTCTGAGGCTTTGCTTTTCTGTTGTTATTTCTGTATTTAGTTAGGCTGATGATGTTTCTTTTCCAACCTCATGCACTCATCATCACTCTGGGTTTTTTCTTTTTTTAAATCTCTCTTACCTACTTCTCAAATAGCCTCTTGAATAGGCTAAAAATTGGCTACAACATCTTTATTTCCATTAGAGTTAATATGGATGGTGTGAGTTCCTTCTTCATTGTTCTATATAGAAGATACATTCAGATTAACCTTTTGAAACAGAAGAGATGACAGTTCCTCAATTGAAAAAAAAATCCTCAGGCTGCTGAAGAACTGGATGTTTGCAGAGTGCTAAATCATCACCCCACAGTCACTTGCTGGTCACGAGGGGAAATGAAACTGCCATCTCCATCCAAACCGATAGATGAATGAGGCCTCCCTCAATGTGGAGCAGCCAGAGTAAGAGAATCCTGATACAAAGTAACATGAAGCATACCTGTGCCACTTCTAAAATATTCTTGCCAAAATTTAACTTCTACTTATAGAAAAACAAGTTAGAGTATACCACAAAGAAGCAATCGGAGAAGTCTAGAATGTGGGACTAGATTTATTCAACAAGTCAATGACGTGTTGAGAAACAAACCAAACAGGGGTGTGAGCACTGTTCTAAAGTCAAAGAGTTGAAAGGGAAATAATAACCAAATGTGATGTAGGGATCTTGATGGACATAACTTGAACAAACCAATTATATAAAACTGTATTTACAGACAGAAACTTGAATATGGATAGAATATTTAATTTTATTAAGAAATTCCTCTTAATTTCCTTAGATATGATAATGGGAGAAAATGATACTTTCAAAATGCATATTGAACTAATTAGGAGGGAAAGCCCTTGTGTCTGGAATTTACAATAAAATACTTCTGGATAAAAAAACAATCAGAAAAGGGACAGAAGAAGCAAGTGTACAAAAAGGTTGATAGTACTGACTGTGACTCAAAAATAGGGGTTCATTAAGTTATTCAAATTATTCTCTACCTTTATATGTGTTTTTCAAAAATTATAATAGTTAAACTGTAACAACTTTTCTTAAAAGAAAAAACCCTTTTTCCACTCTGTCCTCTCTCCTCTGTCATTTTTGTATTTCTATGACTTCATCCTTGATTTTTCATTTGCTTTAGTTCTAAATGGCTCATGAGAGGTTTAAATATTTCTCTTGAAAAATAAAACCAGTCCCTTTACACCTCATTTCCAACTCTTTCCCTTAATTCTGAAGGCAAGCTTATACTTTTTAAAAAACCTAAGATTTTAGCATCAATAACCTCAATCCTAAAACTCATTAGTAATAGACTTAATAGAAATTAATGAGACTAGTAAGGTTACCACTATAAGAGAAAGAAAAGAAATACAACAAGAATAATGCCTATGTGACTTCTTAAAAATAACAAAAACTTCTGTTTATATATTATTCTAATAGGATGATATGATTTGGTATCTTGACTTGAAAAGCAAATAAATGACAAGAGAAAATAAAAACAGAGAAAACCGTAAAAGACTTTGATGTGGACAAAGAAGACCATTGGGGATCCTGTCAAGTGCACCCTTGGGTGTTATCAGCACCTTTCATGATCTTAGGGCTATTTTACAACTCAGGAAGTTTCAGGAAACTGATAACAATGCAAATGATATTTGTCCATGGAAATGAAAATGAACTATGTCTGGTGAAATGCAATTGATTATTGCCTTATGAGTGGGCCAGTTTTGCACCAATTTATAAACTCATTTCAGCATTCCTTATTGCCTAGATGCCAGTGATTGTTGACGTTTCCTTTGAGCTAGTGGTAACATATACTGGCTGCCTTACTATTAACAAGTTATAAAATATCAGATATGGTTCATTTTATGTTTGTGTAAGTTATGAGTTTACCTTTAAGATTTTTTTCCTCTACTCGCTTCATTTCCTTTCAAAAATTGCAATGGTAATTGAAGTCTGACTAATTGTTTGAAGTAGCCTAAAATAATTAAGTATAACTAGAAATTTTAAATAAATATAAAAAATTAAAATTAAGTACACCTTGACACAGGTCAATTGTCCTCTGAAATGATAATAAGGAAAAGTTTTCAAATAAAAGTATATAACCAACCACTCCTAACATATAAGAATGATGTGTTAAGAAATGGCTATATTTATTCCCAGTAACAACTAAAGTACCTAGGAAAACACTGCTGATACACATCAGGATTCTTCTAGGCACTACACATCAAGTAAAACTGCAATTACTTATTCATAAAAACTAAACTATAATAACTAAGTATAAAAAGAGGAAAAAAATTAGTGCCAGAGAAGTTTCATGATCAGATTAAAAGCTTCCTATGAAAATAGGAACCAAGAGATTTCAAGGGGGAAAACAAAAATCACTTCCATTTTTAAAATATAGTTTCCCAAAAATATCATTTTTTCCCTTTCCCCCTAAGAGCACTTCTTTTTCTAATAGTCCATTCATTTTAGTCTCAAATAGATACACATCTTACATACCATAATATTTTTAAGGTTTTAGACAATGTTACTCTCAGACTTCCTGGTTTTCTATGATTCAGAGGCCAATTCAATTACAGTAGCTACTATGATATTTGCCTTTTCCTCAACACTCTCCATGTCGGGCAAAACAAATTCTGTAAGGTAAACAGTTATGTGTTTGTGTACATTCGCCAACAACGACATTTCACTTCAATGTTAAACACTCTCCTATTTTCTATTATGGGATGAATACTAATGATTTATGTATTTACATTGTCCAATTATAAATGCATAAGAATGGTTTACATGTGAATTCAAAGCCCAGCTTCCTGAAAGTTTAAAGAATTCAAAATAAATGAGAATAAAATGAGTGTATTTATAGACTGCCACTGAATGATTCTGATATGCAAAAACTGAATGTAGTCAATTTAACATCAAGATTTAAAAATCAGTTTACAAATAAAGCTGATACTAAAGGTTCTAACAAAATTAAGAAATAAATTATATTCAAAATTATGATTATAATCACTAACCCCCAACAACTAATTCCGAATTAAATGTTTTTCCTGTATATTTTATCACTCTCCATCTCCTCCCCAACCCAAAAGAAAAGATGGCAGAGAGCTGGTGAGAGAAGCAGAAAATTAAAAATTCAGTCTAAATACCTTCAGGTGTAAAATAAATTTTTCAAGTAAATTTACCCTGGGTTATCAAACAATTTCCCTTATTCACACCTATTCATATTTTATAACAATCCTTATAGAAAAAGTTTTAAAAAAAGGTATCCCTTTCAAGGACAACTGATGCTATACACAAATTTAAATTCTGAACAGTATAACTATAATTGTAAAACTGTCATACTATTAAACATCAACAGGTTGATAGAACATCTGTTCTCCAGTTTTTCACCCAAGTTGTTATGGTAACCAAAATATGTGGGATATGTTTCCTAAATTTAACTGATTATTTCAAGTAAATAAAATTGTTAAGATATCATCTTATGAACTACAAATAATATCATTACTACAACCCTATAGTTATCCTTTTTAAATATGAAGAGATCACAGGATTATATTTAACTAGGCATTTACACATGGTTTAATCTCAGAATTCACATTAAAAAATAGCAAGAATATATAGTTTTCTACTTTGGGGCATTTCCTTGATTTAAAAACAAAACAAAATAAGGAATTAGTCTATTTTCTAAACAATATACTGTACTAAAATACCGGCACTCCAAAATTACATGATTGTACTATTAATCCTTTGTAGGACTTGCCAATCACACCCTTTGTAAGTCAGATCCTGTTACTCCCCTAGTCCTCTGCTGACAGCCCTCCACTGGTGTCCTATCTCTGAGCAAAAGCCAAAATCTTCAGAGGGGCCAAAGGCCCACACCCTCCACTTTCCCTTGCTCACTCCATTCCTGCCGTATTGGCTTCCTTGCTGTTCCTCAACTGCGCCAGGCTCACTCCTGCCTCAGAGCCTTGTACTTACTATTTCCTGGGCCTGGAAGGCTCTACCTCCCACCCTACTCCCCATCCCATCCATCCCCCACCCTTCCCACAACCCCCAGGGAAACTCTTTCACTAATTTCACATCTTTGTTCAAATACCCTCTTCTCAGTGAAAGTTTTTCTGATCACGACCCTTTTAAAACAGCTATTCCAGCACTTCTACCATCTCTGCTCACACATTACATATTTGCTATGGACTGAATTGTTTCCCCCACAGATTCGTATGTTAAAACCCTAACCCCCACGTATTTGGAGAGGTAGCCTTTGGGGATGATTAGATTTAAATGAGGTGATGAGGGTGGGGCCCTCATAATGGGATTGCTGCCCTCAGAAGAAGAGGAAGAGACAGACACCAGGGTACTCACTCTGTCTACCATGTGAGGACACAGCCAGAAGCCAGCCATCTGCAAGCCAGAGAGACCTCACCAGAAATTAAATGAGCCAGAGCCTCATTATAGGATTTCCAGCCTTCTGAACTCTGAAGAAATGAATTCCTGTTGCTAACCCACCCAGACTACAGTTATTTTGTTATGGCAGTCCAAGCTAATATACTGTCCTTCCTCCTTTGTTTCCTTCCCTAATGCTATTACTAACTAATATATAATAATATATTGGTAATTTACTCTATATATTACTAATTTATTCTATTTTTTATCCTCACCTAAAGATATGTTTCCATTGATTTTAGAGAGAGGGGAGGGTTAGGGTCAGGAGAGAGAGAGGAAGAAAGGGAGGGAGAAAGAGAGGGAAAAAGGGAGGGAGAGAAGGGGGGAAAGAGAGAGAGAGAAATATCGATTGGTTGCCTCACATACACACCCAACCAGGGATGGAACTCACAACCCAGGCATGTGACCAGACCAGGAATTGGACTGGCAACCTTTCAGTGCACAGAAGGATGCTCCA